>NW_026913316.1:5500000-6100000 GCF_034315485.1 Pezoporus occidentalis | reverse complement strand
TTGACTACTACAATAGGCCTCAAACCGAATTTTCCCTTCATTTCACAAGATGAGTCCTGTAAGCTTTTCTACATTGATCCACTAAGATCCCCAAGCAGCATTGTTGGATCAGTTTAAGGAATTTTAAACTGCATTGCTTGTACCATCTCTCTGATGCAGACAAAGATTTCTAGTAATAAACAATTTTCTGATATTCTCATTCTGGATCTTTTGTAAGCATGAAAACTTACAATTTATTTTAAAAAGAAAAAAAGCTGTTTTAAGACACTGAAGATGTATTACACTCACAGTGTCCTGTAAGCTGTAGAGTTTCTTATCACAAAAAGATTTATATCCCATGATCTCAAAGATGCATTGCATTTTACAGATGCTATTGCAGCTGGGAAGACGGGAGTGGTAAATGATTAGCTACATCTGTAGAAGAGTGATAACTGGTTTGCTAAGAATTTTTATATGCAAAGTAATGGATCATATTAATCATTTCCGGGTTCAAGTAGAGATTTAAGAGGGCTTTCCCTGAATATATATCATTAGCTCTAATACATTTTATAGTGGTAGAACATACCTTTAAGTGTGTTTTCTTGTGTGTATGTGTTCACACATGCATATTAATACATGGATCTGGGGGCAAAATGGTGAGGGACAGTGAGGGACAGAGGAAAGTAAAACCTCTCTTCTGAGCCTTTTGATTATTTTCTCTAGGAAAATATTCACTAGCTCATTGCTCTCTGAAAACATCTTAAATGGAATGGAAGCTTGGAATATATTATCTACCTGCTCAGCATCAAGTCTGGTTCAGCCTTGGGAATGATGTAGGGTTATTATGAAATCCTTCCTTTCAACACTGTGCAAGCTTTCTGTGATTATGTTTTTTTCCTGTAAACTGATTTTCTAAATTTAAATGAGTTATATTTCAACAGTAATAATATGATAATGGCCTTATGATTTTGAAGGGTTTAACACTAACTGGTCTGTACAAATGCTTTCTTTGCAAAAGAAACTACCTATGGAGCCTGAATAAAATTTGAAAAAGGGGAGTGATATACTGCCACTGAACTCCTAATTCTGATGCTGATAGGGTTTTTTCAGGTTGTTTTTTGGTTTTTATTTTGATGACTGAGTCCCATTCCTGGATGTACTGCAGCCATCCATTTTAAAAGCTGTAAATAGCTAGATCAAGACTGGGAGGCAAGAAGACAGTGTGGTGGAGATATGCCAGGCTCAATAAAAACAGAAAGGTGATTTTTGTTTAATACAACTGTTCTGATGTCTGCAATAGAGATGGGTCAGATAAGTGAACTGAGGTTTAAATCTACTTTGACATTTAAAATAGAGGTGTCCTTCCAAGAGGGCAAATCTTTTCCTGCCAGAACCTCAAAATATTTTGCTAGTCATCAAAAAACCTAGCTGAAGAATAATTTGAGATACTCCCTTCTCATTTAGTTCCAACGGCTGTGTTGTTTGTTGTTTTGTGGGGTGGGGTTCCTTTTATTTTTTTTTGGTAGGTTTGATTTTGGTTTTGGTTTGCTTTTTTTTTAATAATTTTTTTTTTTTTTTTTGCAACATCAGAGCACTTAGGGAATAGCTTTCCTTATTTCTGTATTTAAGATGTTGGGTTTGATAATGACAGCTTTTGCAAGCCACTTGGTTTATTCTTTCTATCAGATAATTTTTCAAGTAATAAGTACTCCTAGGGTTGGAAATGCGAATGAAAGAAGGAAGGCAGACAGAGGAAAATTTCAGGGATATTGATCTGAGTCTCTGAATGCAAAGCAGAGGTGTCCTGACACGCTGACTTCCAAGAAGCTGTAAGTGTACCAGGAGATATGGGAATTTTGGAGAAACACATAAACATTACAGCTATGAAACATCAGTCATTCCAATCCCTTTCTATGAAAATAAATCTCTGCTACAGTGTTACTAGTAAAAATGCAACTGTTCCTACTCATCAAACAATCTTACACTAAGATTTAGGAACAATGCTTCAGACTAGTTTTGGAAACTGAGATTTGTAGCACCGACCTAAAATCCTCAAGAGAGAATTTGACCAGAACAATGATTTTTCACTGAGTGCTTCTCAAAGGCTATCAATATGGAGCTTAAATTTCAACATGTAATACTTTACATCACGTAATGAGAAATGCATTTCACACAAAGATACAAAGGAATGCTGCGAAAGTAACTCAATTTTAACTTTTGGAAGAAACTATGTATAAAACCTGCTGCTACTAGCTTTTCCTATTTTTTTGTCTTCTTTTCCTTTCACCCTCATTCTAGGGGCCTGTACTGACTGTATGAGTTTGGGGGTACAGGGATATAATGCTTTGTTTTGAGTTTTGACGGGCAAGATCTTTCTATTCCTCCATATTCAATCATAAGCTTTTGGATTTTTAAAAAAAAGGTACAAATAAATAGATAACGCCTGTGATTCAGAGCTTTGGCTAAGTACAGCTGAGAACTAATGTTCTCAACACCCCCAAAAGAGAAACAGATAAAAAAGATTATATAAAAAATACTTTCTTTTAAAATAGTTCTTGGTTTTGGTTTGGGGAATTGGGAAGGTTGGGGGTGAAGGGAGATTTATTACTTTCTTTCCAGAAGTGCAATTTGTATTTCTATAGAAACAAGACAGAAAAGACCTCTGGAAACTGAGATAGGCAAGTGACATTTGAAAAAAAGAAATAAATTTGAAGGAAGAAAAAAAATTTCAAAATAATGTGAAATTAGCCTTTTAAAATGGTTTTTACTTACTTGAAAATGGATGTAAAATACATTGGAGTAAATGTCAAAAACTTGAAGAGAAATCTTTTCTGAGCTTGATAGTATGGCCCTCTCAGCTGTTAAAATCCCTCTTAGGAACAATATCATACCTTCTTGTACTGATATAATAGAACCAATCCAAAAATACAGTGTCAGTATGAAAGGATGATTTAAGATATGCTTAAAGTTTATGATGGATTTCCGTATACAGGATTTGAAACCTACATTCCTGACAGTAATATTAATGTTGCAAAAATTACAGATTTATAAACTGCCTTTGGAAAAGTTACATGATCAAAACTTAAGACAGTGAGGTTTGTATCCATCATATGCTGTGTCATGTCTCTGTACTGTCATAGTATTAAAGATATTGTTTTAATTATTGGTTACATGAACAGTTACTGCTTGCTGATATAAAACCTTATGTTGTTAAATGTAAAAATTGATCATCTGGAGGGGTTTGCCTTCCACATTTGATTGTGTTTACAACATTTTGTCTCTGTAGAGATCAAAGATACGAGCTGTATTTTCCACTGCCAATATAGATAGTATCCAAAAGTAAAATAATCTTTACAGATTTCTATTATTGTGGTCCTTATACAGCTACATCTAAGATTAGTTTTGTCCCAAAGCCGCTGGTTTTTGTTGTGTTAGGTTTTGTTGCTCTGTTGAGGTTTTTTTGGAGGGGTTTGGGGGGGTCGGTAGTTTTTGCAGAATTTTATTTTTATTACTTACAGAAAAGAATTGAAATGTAAAGTTATTACATGATTTAACATTTTTATAGGAGTATCTTCTCTACAGTTTATTTGCAAGTGTGCTTTGTTTTACACACAAAAGGTATCCAGTGCACCAACCAGAGGATTAAGTTAAGTACAGAAATTTATATTTTTCATGCTAGATACATGTCTATGGAAGGAATATGACAATTTTACAAAATGTGATATATTTTTATACAAAAAAGTTTTTAATTCACACTCTTAGTACAGTGTATTTTTAGCAAGAAAATGCTACCACATGCTATAATAAGCTTGCAAGAATATTTTCATTATAAAACTTTCTTTTTAACATGTTCATATCATAAAGTTCTGAATATTTCAATTTTTTGAATTAAACTTATACATTGCCCAAAGCAAATAGAAGGAAGATTTTTGAAATGTTTTTTATTTAGTAAGGAGGAATAGAAGTGTTCTCTCGGCATGCCATGCAATAACTATAAATTTATGAGTAATATTTTTAGAGGTTTTAAGCCTAGGTTATCTGAGGAAAGTGATGTTTAATATCAGAAAGGGCAATTGTGTCATGACAGTGCACAGTTAGAGATGTTTGGTAGCATCAGACTGTGAACACTGTTCAATTACATTGACTAATTTATTTCAAATATAAACAAGAATGTTTCCTTGTACTGATTGCTAGGGATTCAGGTTTAACTGTAGTCCTTAGAAAACATCCAAGTAAGCGTTCACATTCTTTCTGTGCAAAAATGTACAGAACATTTTTAAGACATATTTTAATCTTTAGGTATTTTCTTTCAAAGAAGATATATGTGCCAGTATTCATGACTGCTGAGAATAAAGAATAACTTTTGAACTTCTAATTCAACAAATTTGATTTCATTGCCACTAGTTATTGAAACTAACTTCAATATAACAAAGCACAAGCAGCTTCAACTCTTTATACCTCATTTTTCCTCACCTCTAAAGAGGAGATTACTTTTCTACAAGAGGTGTGAAATAACTTTCTGTGATAGCACCCATGGAAATATTTAACTGAAAACTTTATTCAGATCACACTCCTGTAGGTGGAAATAAACAGATGTGCAGTCTAAACGTTTTTAAAAAGCAATTAGGTACTTAAATAGAGGACTGAATATATAGAATGCACTACAAGGCCAGAAAATAACAAATATGACCTACAGTCAAAATAGTTCACACATCTGAGTAAGCAACACTGAGAAGGTAATTCATATGTAGGGAACGCTTGGAGTAAAAATGTCTTCTAGACACAAAGGGAAATCACAAAGCAAGACAGTAAAAAGGAAGCTGTCTAGACAGCAGTATAACAGTGGACTATTGAAGGAATGTACTGAAAGTTATAGTGTCTAGGAATCAGTCTCAGCACTGTTACTAACAGGTGAAACATTTGTTTCTCACTAGGAAGAAGTAAAGAATCTGGAAATAAAACAGAGCCGCAGCAGCCTTATTCAGTACAGTTTCCATGATTTCTTAGGATCCTGTGGATGAGTTCAACAGACACTTTCTCTGCTTTTCCAAGATTTACAAGACTGGCTGTGTCTGATCTCCTCTGCTCTCTTCTGATGGCATATTTATGATGATTTTACATGTTCGGTCTTTTGCTCTAAACGTCTTTAAGTTGATGGGGGGAAAGAGGATTTTCCTGATTCTAGAACATGGAGGAAATTTTTTTTGATTCTAGAAGTTATTTATCCTGCCAAAATTACATAAAAGCCTCCGAAGCTTAATGTTTACTCTAAGCCAGTCATTTGGTTCATTTATCATCAGTGTGAAGAGATTTACCTGGCTCTCGACAAGGTCCTGAAACCAATGAAGTAACTTACTTTCGGGGGGTTTTCTTGCTCATTGGCTAAAGAGGATTGTGACTAGATGACACCTTAGACACTTAGATTTCAAGTGTTTGAAGTTATGACGTAATGAACTGGATTGTATGAATGGGAAAAGTTCTGTAGTTTACCAACTGAAAAAAAAAATAATGACTATTGATATATGTCAGCCAGACTAAAATTGGATGACTTGTAATTATTATTAACACATAGATAACTGTGATATCAGATATCAGAGATACCAGAGATAACTGCATCATCTTCTGTATTTGTCTAACCACGTAATAAATGACAACTATCTGTTCCTCATTGAGAAAGATTTTAATCTACCTTTTGACCAATAGTGAACCTCCATCATTTATTTTTAACACATTTTGCAGTACACCATAAAATAACATCTCAACCTATTTGACCCTAGAAATTACTGGAGTAATTTTAAAAGAAGATTATGCTGCGGCTTCTTTCCTTTGGTACCTGACTCAGAAACATTATTTATTTCTTTCCCTTATCTTGAGAAGTTGGTTAGAGAAATTAATTTCCTGTAGTATTGATCTAGTTATATTTATCAAGTAGTAGCTTGGACTGAAAAAAATCCAGTAAAGGGCATGAGAAAAATTATCCAAAATTTAATTCAAAGAGCAATTGTAAGCAATGATTTATTTATTTAGCTTAAAGAGATGAAAAAAAATGGGATGGTATATCCTTAAATCCTATTCTTCATTATATACTATACAAATAAAAACAAGGAGGAGAAAGCAGGAAAAACAATAGTAAACTTTTAAGCAAGTTTGGGGAAAAGAAATTAACTCAGAGAAAAAAAAATAAATTAAAAGCTGAAACTGCTGCTAAACTTATTAAAGCAATGAGTCAGGAAAGTTTCATTTATATTAAAAATCCTTGTTTCAATTAAGTGAATCAAGGCAATAAAAGGCAATATATCCCTGATAATCAGTTTCTAAAGAAATAAATATAGTAATAGTTATAAATGCAATTACTACAATCTTCCCCTACTGAGGTTATGAGTTTACAGTTTAGAGCTGTTAAATATTGACTCTAAAGAGACTAAGTTGAGAAATATCCACATTACGAACCATATATTTTTCAGAAACCTAAGAGGGAAAAAAAGAAAACAACACTTGGTCTAGCCATTTGGCTCTACCTTGGGTATTAGTTCAACCCGAAAAAAAGTTACTTTCTTCCCTGCAGGCTAATCTGCACAAGAGAGAGAACTGCAGTTACTCTGAAAAAAAGAAAGATTAAGTAGGATTTTTCTCCCTTTTTTGTTGCAAGTTACCTTACATTACCAAGGTAAGTTTATAAAATCTAGATTTTAGGAAATGAATAAGAATCGTTACTAGAATGTGCTGTAGGATAGAGGACTGCTAACCTGGAATGAGGGAAATCAATACTTAAGGGAGTAAAAGATTTTCCTTGTGTCATGGGTGTACCTCTTGATATTCTTGTTTTCCAAAATAACAGAATCTCATTCTTCAAGTAAGGCTGATGAATCCCCAAGATTTTATAAGCATAAACTCATGTTCTTGTAATTATTTCCAGGGATTGCACAGCCAAGTGAAACATAATGGATCATATGACACACAATAACCTCCACAGTCTTCTATTTTTGTTTTTTGCTTCAAAAGGAACAATCAAACAGACAAAATCTGTGTTTCTTAGATGATACATGTACAAAATGATGAACGCAGTACTAAGATTCAGTGTTTTTAGTACATAGCTGTATGAAATGCTGATGCCCTATTTGTAACCTCATCTCTGCCTTACGATGTCAGTCTTTTTGTGTGTGGGTACTGATAGCTCATTATAACAAAATGGTATTCTTTGTGGAATAAAGTGTCAGTCTCTTTGAACTAAATATATATGAAGGGAGAACTTTTCTGATTCCCAAGCTTACAGTTCCTTTTTGGAGTACCACTTACATGAATAGGTTTTGATTTGTGTTTTGCTGTTGTTTTATTTTTCTATTCTATGTACATGACTATTCAAGAGTCAGATATGAAACATAAAACCTAATCTGTAAGAAAAGAAAATAAGTGCCTAGAAAACACAGTATATTGGTTTTGACGAGATGTAAACCAGAAGCATGAAATAAGCAGATTTAACTTATTTCCCCAGTGGCTGGAAGTAACTGAGCAGGTAATCAAAGCAAAAGAATGACCTTCATATTTGTAAGCTATCCTATACGTAAAAATAGATGAGTTTTCATATACCTGTCCTGTAAAGTGGGGACACATATTTTTTTCTTTCTCAGACAACTTAATTGGAAGTGAAAACCTTCTGAGTATCCTGATCTGAAAAGGGAAAACGTATGTGTGTTGCATTTCTGAGCAAATTTCATTACTTCGGTAGATCCTCCTGCTTTTTGCAAAAGAAGCAGCTTCTAAGATTTCAAGATGGTACTCAGATATTTAGTAGCTCATAAATTTGACCACTCAGTTTATTCAGAGTAACATGACATATTGTGCATTTTTAGTTTGTGGCTTACCATTACAAATGTAGTATTAGAACAACTTAGGGCTTTTCCAAGTTATATTACCTCTACAACTTAATAATAGCTCCATGGGTAGTTATTGCAACCTCAAGAAGCTTATTTGTCCTCCTGAAATCCTTCTTCTTCCAGAAGGAGCAGGGAAGTTAATAGTGAGAAGAAATCTAGTCTTCTTCATTTTCATAAAGCAAACCAGGAAAATCATCAAGAATTGAATATATGAAAGAAAACTAATGTATTAGAGAGTCCGTAGTACCCTACTATAGTGGTTGTAAGAGCTGAAAGGTCATCACAAAATGAATAAGGAATATTATGTAATACAGTGCTATCCTTACAAAAATAAAAATAAAAGGAACTCTCCCTTGGGACTGTTTTCATAATTTTTAAGACACAGATATCATAAGAAGAACTTGATCCTCACATCTTCGACAAAACAACAGAGAAAAGTCCCAAGAGAAATGCCTGATTAGCTGACTTAAAAGGAGTGTCACTGAGTGGAAATATATATTGGAAAGAGGAAATTAAGACAGAAAAGAAAACTGTCTGGGGCTTCTGTTGTATTTCTCTGGCTAATGATGAATGTTATTTATGGCTGAGACCCAAGTTTTCTCTGCACCCACAGATGCAACTATATCATGACTAAGGGTGAAGTGAGGAAATAAGTGGCAATTTCTGGGACTGATTACTGTTCTTGTAATATGCAGAATAAACATTTGCAGCTTCTTAGGAGAAGACATTCACATTCATCCCTGGGTCTTTCTTTCAACTCCTCTTTAAATCAGGCATACTGGATTGTCACAAGGAGTTCAATGGATCACTGTGCTAGGTTTTGGAACAAACTTTCCCCAGAAGACATTATTGCAATATGCTGGGTGGCCTTTTTCTGTCGTGTTCTTGACATGCACAGGGCTTATCTAGGAGATTTATGTTCCAGTGTTGTAATTCTGGCAGACGATATTAGTGATTTAGGAAGGACCTGTTGGGGACCTTAAAACTCTTCACTCCTATACTGAAAAATCAATACTGGTGCAGCAGTACTGGGGATTTCTGGGTGATTTATTCTTACTAATTAACAAAGTTACAGCTTCTATGTCCAACTGTTTCCATGGCTGAGATTTCACCTACTGTTTCTGCATCTAAAGTAACATGACTAGTAGGAAAATAACTGAATGCAAGTGCTGTTTCCTTAGCATGCAAAGGATGTGAACATCAAACGTGGAGAAAAAGAACATGCACATAGACACAGAAAGGCAAACACAAAACTAATTTAATGATACATTCCAAAAGGACAAAAAAATAACATATAACACTTTCCTAATTATTAACGGTGACTAGCTGTGACTGTGTCCACATAGATGAACACTATTCCACTATAAGTCAGCTTTGCATGATTTATAAGATATTAGACTGTGCGCATCTTATTAACACCATAGACGAAATGCAAAAGAAAACATTATTTCTTGACATTAATGGCAACAAAATTCAAATCATTTAGAGAACATTCATGATGCTTAGTACTTACAGATTCAATTTACTGAATATTGCATTTGAAACTATGCGCATTTCCAAACTTGTTCTGGAAAGCTATAATGTAAAATCACATTGCATAGGTAGGTGGTTTGTGGTTTGTTTTATTTGGGTGGGTGTTTAGGGTTTTTTTTGGGGGGGGGGGGAGGGGTTGTGTTGTCGTAGGGGTTTTTTTGTTTAGTTGGTTTGTTTGGGTTTTTTTTCTGCTTTTTTCTTTTTAGTCTAGGGGGTGAACCATATTATTTTATTTATTTATCTAATTAACATGGTACAATATGCACGTCTTAGGACAAATAAGTTCACATTGAAGTACCTTAAATAAGTACTGATTAACTAAGACAGAAGCCTGGGAATGCCTTGAATTTAATATTGAATAACAGTTTTAAAAGACATCTGTATGTGCTTTTCTTTCGAAAGTCAATTTCTTTAACAAATAAACAGAACTTTTCAGGGTTTTCTGGGAAAGAAAAATGGTATCCTACATTATATGTTGAACGCTGACTTATAACGGTGGTCAGGAAAAAAAAAGTAAATAATTGAGATTCACATCATAAATGCATAGGAAATTATATTTTGCAGGGAAAACCTGCTACATGCATATGGTTTAAACCAAACAGGCAAAATGGGTTTATGGATATTAGACATAAGTCCATGGGCCTTAATGGGATATATCCGGCCTCATCTTGATACACGTATAGGTGGCAGAGCAGCTAATCCTGGAATCCATTTTCAGGTGCATGAAGGACAAGCAGTTGATGAGGAGTAGTCAGCATATCTTCATCAAAGGGAAGTCATACTTGATCAACTTGATCATAGAATCATAGACTCATTTAGGTGAAGAAGGATTATCAAGTCCAAGTATTAACCTAAAACTACCAAGCCCACCAAGAAATCATATCCCAAAGTACCATGCCTACACATCTTTTAAACAGCTCCAGCAATGGTGACTCAACCACATCCCTGGGCAGCCTGTTCCCATGCTTTTCAGCCCTTTCAATAAAGAAATTTTTCTTAATATCCAACATAGACTTTCTATGGCACAATTTGAGGCTGTTTCTTCTCTTATTGCTTGTTACTTAGGAGACTGACATCCACCTTGCTACAACTTCCTTTCAAGTAGTTGTAGGGAGTGATAGTCTCCCCTCAGACTCCTTTTCTCCAGACTAAACATCCACAGTTCTTTTAGATGTTCCTTGTAAGACTTGTGCTCTTGACCCTTCACCAACTTCATTGCCCTTCTTTGGACATCCTACAGCACATCAAATGTCATTTTTATAGGGAAGGGCCCAGAACTGAGCACAACGTTCAAGGTGCAGACTCACCAGTGTTGAGTACATAGGTGAGGGTGACAGAACACTGGCACAAGTTACCCAGAGAAGTTGTGGAAACTTCATCCTTGGAGATAATCAGAAGTCATCAGGATGTAGTCCTGGGCAACCTGCTCCAGGTGGCCCTCCTTGAACAAAGGGTTTGACCAGGTAACTTCTAGAGTTTTCTTCTAACTTCAACCATTCTGTGATCCTTTGATGCTGTGAAAAACAGCTTCTTTAATTATTGGCAGCACATAATTAATAAGCAATCAATGTGCAATACTTTCAAAATCAGTATCTGCAATATAAACCTCTCTACAAAACCTTACAAATCATTAGTAACCTGTTACAAATTTCTGAATTTCTCCTTTATCTAATCCCCAGAAGCTCTAATGCCATAGGCACAATTAGAGCTATGCACATCCGCACATACCTACACGCACAGTAGATGTGGGTACAGGCCCCTTCACATTAGTAAATCCCTTGTAAATATTTAATCCTGCTGATGGCTGTGTTCCTCTTCAGCATTGTCAGTTTTGAGGCATACACCCCCACATACCTGACAATTTTGTTTCTCCAGTCACATGCAGAGGTTATGTTCATGTTCCTGTCCTACCATCTACTGGTACTAAGGCCACATGTGCAAGGTGGGCACCCAAAAACTACTCGCAGTATTCATCCCTTACTGCAGCTCTGTTGTACCCGGTCATAGTTTACATAGCCCCAGTGAGGTAACTCTTCGTACAGTTGTGTATTCCTCAAATAGAGCAAGTCATTGGTTTACATTTCTTTACCAAAAATGAGCAATTTAACAGAACATTAAAAAGCCCCAAACCTTTAATGTGCATATGCTAAACATGACAATAGCTGAAATCAGCGAAAAGCAACAGGAACAGTAAAGACAGCAACCGATCAGATGAGGTTTAAGCTACCTCATCTCATAGAGGCGAGTTTCATAACAATAAAATTCCACTGTATTTTCTGAACTGCCTGGGAACAGAAAGAAAACAAATTCTCAAGGCCAAGGCAGAATCAGCTTTGATTATCTGTCTGCCTAAAGAGTGGTTTAATGAAAAACCTTATTTAAAAAAAAAAATGAAAAAAACACCTATCATTACTTGTCCTTCAAGTCCAGGCTCGTTGTTTGCTTGTTTCTACTGGCTGCCTGTATCAAAGCAATGGAAAGCAACAGGTGAACCTCACTGTGTACCCTTGATCAATAAGCTCAAAAAGAATCTTAAAGCCGTGAATAGTGTCAGCATGTAATTTTGAATCTACTGGAACTTGTCAAGGCCAAGAGTGTGTAGCTTGGGATTCAATCTAGTAGGACTGCTAGAAAGACAAGTTACTTTTCTGTGCTGAAAGCCTTAACCATAAATTGCCCTAACCCTTAACTACTGCATTGTAGTCCCCAGTCCTAGGAGCCCAGAACTTTCTACAGTGTGCCCAGGCACACTGTGTTTAGGGAAATTTGCCACTTCCAAAAGGGATCCACAGAGCCAGTGTGTTGGGCAGGTAAGCAAGAGAGTATTCAGCACTCAGGTCTGCTGACTACTTTGAGTCTTGTTGTTCTTGAATATGTAAACCTGCCTCCATTGAGAATGAAGCAGAAAAACTTTCTGAGGAGTCCTATTTCCAGTCTTTCCAGTCCTCACAGAAGGGGTCTGGCAGAGATCCTTTTTTTAACTATTATTATTTTTTAGTTCATTCTTTTAAAGCTATTATTTAAAACATAAAGACACTCTGTCAGTTTGTTTGTTTGGCTTGTTTTCCCATGCAATGACTTTTTTTTCACTCAGTTTATTCACTCAGGCTATGAGACAGCCAGATTTAATTACTCCTTGAAGGTCCATTAATGCCTGCAAATCTTCCAAGGTGGGAATAGATATAGATAGAAGTAGTAAAATCTTACAGGACAGACATATATAAGAGGGGTAATGAACGCTGTTGACTTCAGGAGGCAAAGTAGCTCTCTGGTCTCTGCTGCTATGAACTTAAGTAAATTAAGCATTCAGTAGAAGTAGCCTCTGCCTCCTAACAGGCTTTGCTTTCTTCACCGAGGGCTTCACATATGATCCCTAGATGAGTAAGTCCACGACTGCACAGCTAGGAGCATCCATGGCACCCCTCACTCATTGGATCTGCCCTCCAATGCTTCAAATGCAGATGCAAAGGAAGGGGACTCTGAGAAGTCACCCTTGGTTCTGAAACTGCTTGTTGCATCTCTGTATCCTCTTTTAAACTGCAGGGGTTTTAAAACAAATTTAGCACTGAACCACTTTACCCCGGTTGTAATGCTTCTGGGAGCAAAGACAGACAGCAGATGTGCCAGTGAGAGGCATACCTTTAGCTGAAGAATTCAAGGCCCTGTGTTATAACTATGTGTCTCATCCATACATATTCTGGGTGTTGTGAGCTTCTCCCCACCAGGTTTTAGACGTATTAAAAAAGCCTGAAAAAACCTGATAGAATCATTTAGGTTGGAAAAGACCCTTCATATCATCGAGTCCAACTGTTAACCCAACACTGCCCAGACCATTAAGAAACCATGTCCCTCAGTGGCACATCTATTCATCTTTTAAACACCTCCATGGACAGTGACTCAGCCACTTTCCTAGGCAGCCTGTTGGCCTAATGTCTTGATAAACTTCTGGGTAAAGAAAGTTTTCCTAATATCCATTCTAAAATAGTATTGGGTTATCTCTCCAAAAGACCTTGTACATAGGTTAATCTTTCAGAGTTTACATCTCTTCAAATGATATTTTATTGTATAGTGTCAAAATGGAATTATGTGATCACAGATATGCGTTTCATTTTAAAAACTAAATGAAAGGTTGTACTTCAGTAGCCTGTAATTCTGAAAACAATACATGCCAGTAGTAGAAAGATAATAGTTTTTAGTGAGAAGAATTAGGCTAACCTGATTAAACCTAACTTTATTGGTTTGGGAAAATGACATGAATAGTATAAACCTTCTCAGAAAATAATAGTCGTTAACCAAGCACTTTTTGTTGATGACTGTCTAATCTCTAGTTCACAGAAGCAAGTAAAAAAAGTGGTAAATATTATTTTTTTTAAAGATCTCCATCTGAAAATATATTTTAGAAAATACCTGGAAATGTAATTATCTGAATTCTGGCAATTATTACACTAAGACTGATACTTCCCTTGCAGTTTAGATAAATATTTGCCACTTCATAACGCTTCTGGCTGAGGATGGTATTGCACTGTAACAATGATGGACGGTAACTATCTCTTTATCTATCCATTGGGAAATATAGACTTACCAAATTGTAGTCCTGGGATAGGGAAAGGAAGAAAAATGAAAACTCAACAACTTTCACAAATATCAAAATCGAAATTACAAATTGTAAAGCCAGGTTTTTTTACAACTCTATATTGTCATGGGACAAATGAAAAATGTATGAACAAACTGAAAACACATATAGTTTAAGAGTATCTGGTTTTGTAATGGATCTGATCAATCTGTCAGTCAAAATTTCCCCTTACAGAAAGCATGCTGAGCACAACAAGCTGTGGAACGTGCCATAGCAGTATGAGAGCTTCATGTTCATAGCATCACTGTAATGGTAAAACTTGGAGTACAAAACTGAAACCAAATAAACTTTCCCACAAGCCTTACCCAAAAACAGTTCAAGGCATTACAAGAGATCATCAACACCAGCAAGTACAGGAGGCAAGACAGTGCTGCTGTCATGTGTATTGCTCAGAAGTAGATGAAATGGGAACAAAAAGTTGGAAAAATTCTAAACAGCCTATATGTCACACTGATATGCTGAATTGTTTATATATAATAAAACAAAAGCCTTGGGTACTTTGCATGGCGAGCTGTAGTCCCAAAATTCTTGTATGAGAATTGGAAATGGTTTTAATTAGTACTTTTTTTTTTTTCATTAAAGTTAACAATTAAACAAAGTGAGGGGTTTTTAATATTTTCAGTGTAAACTTCTTAATCATAATGTATGATGACTAATAGAAGTTGCAGCAGTACGTATTAGAAAGATGTAAAGAAACATGGAGTTTCAATACAATATGTAATGCCTAGAGTTTTTTCTTTCTCCTAACAGAGCTCTATAACTTTGCACTGAGCTTAATTTTTATTGTATAAATTAATAATAGCTGTACAGAAACAAATAAATTTTGCTTCATCTTTGAATCCACAGGTTCTTCGTTAGTATCACTGCAAAGGGTACGTGAAGCTTTGGAGTTATGGACCACTCTGACTCAACTGAAAAATATATTCTTTTAGTTTCCTCTCCTAAAAGCATCTTTTGGTCTTATACTTGACTGTTCTTTTTCTAATTAATGTCAGGCAATCTCCTTAAGTCCATTGTTTTAATGTGTAAATTATTCTTCAAAGGTTTCTTTTCCACTTATGCAGGGTTTAAACAAAAATTCCTGCTATGCATAATGAACCTTTATAATCTGCTGTCAGCTTAATTGAAAAATGGTCAATTTTAATGTTCAGTGTGCTTTAGGGAAAGTTGTTCTGAAGGATAACTCCTGAGAAGAATATGTTTTAGTCCTCTGTCATCTTCTGATTTATCATGACAATTTAAGTCTTGGATTAATTGTATTGACTTAAAAGTACAAAAAAAATATTTCCGCTATCTGCTGGAGTCTGTCTGGAGCTTTAGGATTACCATTGTAAAAATAGCAGAAAGATTAGTAGGAGTTCTCTATGTACACAATAAACAGTATTTCATAGAAGTCAAACAATTTTAACTTACCACCATCTGGGTCTAGCTTCCCACTGCTGTTATTGGAAATTCTAGGTTCTGCTCAAAAATTCAGAAGACAAATTTGCTGCCTCTAAAGAGGTGAGCAAGAGGAAGAAACCTAACGCTTTTTGCTGAGCTTGAAATCCATGCTCCTAGAAATGCCAACAAAAGCCTTCTTTGAAAGGCAAAGAGCCAAGTAAGGGAAATACATTGCCTATTTTGACTCCTTAGAGTTATGTAGGTGCATGAAGTAGTCAGTGGAGTAAATTGGCAAAAGCAGCTCTTAAATTTGAAGCCTGAACTTGAGCAGTGTGAATGCGATCTCTGTGTTGGACAGGCAACAGACAGTACTATTGAATACTGGGAAGAGCCAGGCATGCATGGCATAAGGTATATGTGCAAGTCAAGGAGCCACGGCACATGACTATATATACAGGTAGCCCTATGATAACCCAAAACAGAAGGACTTCTGCCACAGAACTGCCACAAAATTGTCCACCTGCAGCCAAGAACAAACAGTTTACTAGAGCACTAAATCAAAATGTTACTGTATCACAACTGACAAGTGTCATCTTTAGCAAAGCTATAACAGCTCTCCGAAGTCTTCAGCCATAGTACATGACTCCATTTGGAGATGCACACAGAAACCATTTGGAGAAGTGCACAGAAACCATTTGGAGATGCTCACAGAAACTAAGTCTTGCCTACCTTATTCAGATTCAGCCATCATTTTGAACGGAAAAAACAGTTTATATTTGTATATAACATATATATACTTAGGTTTGGACTTAAAGATTAATTTAACTCCACCATCTAAGACCAGAAAATCTAAATATACTCACCTAGAGACTTAATAGAGGTGTAAAATAAAGTGAAAGAAAAAGAGAAAGAAACTCCAGGTGTTGATGTAAACATACTAGAAACATGTTTCTTAACACGTCTATGTATAATCACTTTTCTCAAAGAATTGGTTCAGGATAAAACTATTTTTTACTTTGCGTATAAAAGAAAGCAAGACTAATGGATTTATTCTTTCCCATTACAGCTTTAACTACAACGTCTGTGTGTCTGAGTTTCTTTTTTCCTGTTTTTATCTCCCCTTGTACCTGCTTTGATGAATGCATTTGGTACCGTTAAAATCATCGTGAACCTGTTTGCAGACACGTGCTGGCTGGTTATACTAAGTTCTCCCTCTTCAGGTTTTTTACTTTGTAAGCTCTTTAAAGAAGAATTGAAACATCCACTCTGAACTGGCTATTAAGTACAAACATGATACAAATAACAACACCATAATATTAATCATGTTATTACCATTAAGAAAGGACCAAACAAAACAATGTGTAATGTTTTTTCTTTGTAGCAAAGTTAGTTTAAAAGGAAGAAGGGATATTATTCAGGGAAAAAGACCATACAAAGAGAGATTTTTTTTTCAGCTGTGCTGAGGATTTTTTATGTGAATACATTTGTTTCTGCTGTTAAAACTCAAGTCTGTCTTTAGACAGATTGTGCAAGAACACCTACAACCATGTTAAAAGGCCAATGATCCAAATACTAGTTAATTTTTCAGTCAAATTTTACCTGCACAATATGGAGATAACATAATAACTGTAGTTTCCCCCTAAAGCACCCTAAAACAAAAACCCTATCAAAACCAATCTTTCAAAAAAATGTCACAACTTAATCTTTGTACAAAATTTTCTTTCTTTTATCAAAGGATCATTTAAGAGGCATAAACTGATACTGTGAGCCCCAGATCTGAAATTAAGGCTGTTGATAAGACCCCCTGTGAGTATTGTAAATGACTTCCCAATAGCTTTGCATAATAGCTCTGTTACCAGTGGGGTCTCAGGTGCTAGAATAAAACTTACTGTTCCTTTTGCTTTGCTCAGTAATGAAACATGAAATAAATTTTCTTGATACTGTATTCTTTAGTTTTCTAAGGTCACCCACTGGGTTTGCCTAAAGTGTTCATCCCATAGAACTTGTCTCTGTAATGTAGCACTCTTGGCTACTGCAGTAGCTTTAATATCTAAGACAGAAACAAATGAGATGGCAAGAAAATTTCAGAGAAAAGGAAAAAGTGTTTCTCTGGCACATACTGGAGGAAAATAACTAGAACATGAGGACAATAGTGGAAAAGAATGTGAGATTATTACTTTTTGATAGGAGATGTACAAATAATGCTAATCAACAGCTCAAGCCACTAATGCCTGGATTACTGGTGGCTACTTGATGTTGCCTCATTGCTGATAACCTCTCCATAAATTTTTGTGTCCCAGTTTGTTGCCCAGCCTGTACACTGCATGGTCTTACAATAGGTGTTTCACTGAGAAAATTCAGAAGAAATGAAGGAACTGGAGAGAGAGAACTGTTCCTTATGCTGCAAATGAAAACCAAAATCTACTGACCAAAATTTTCATGAACTTATATTAATTTAAATTTCTCTATTTTCCAGTTTACTCTTAAAAGAATGTCTTGAATTAACTTGGTTTAACCTGATGTTAATAGAGAGCACAATGCTATCTGTAATGCTTCCGTTATACATATTGTGACTTTTTCCATTATATTGTTTGGAAAATATATTCAAAGGCTGTTTTTAAAAAAAACTATTCCACTGAAATTAAAAAAGAATATTTTTTACCATTCTAGACAAACAATTGTAATTAATAAAAAGCCTATGGTCTTAAAATTGTTTTCTTATACACAGAATTTCAAACTGGATTAGTTAAAAATTAATACCCTGACTGATTAAAGGTTTTTTTTTTTTTCCATTAATGTAACTGAGTAGAAAGAAAAAAACATATCCCAAGTATCATTTCTCCATCCCTGTCAGTTTTCAAGCCCAGGCTGGACAGAGGCTTGGGTGACATGGTTTAGTGTGAGGTGTCCCTGCCCATGGCAGGGGGGTTGGAACTAGATGATCTTAAGGTCCTTTCCAACCCTAACTATTCTATGATTCTACAATGAAAACATAATTTTTTTTTTTTGTGGTTTCATAAATACTTGTAACATATACCAAAAAAAAATTTGATTTGTCCTGGAGAGGAAAAGAATGGGATGATTTCACAAAGGTCCATGTAAGCATAGCTAGTTTGATGAAGGAACGTATACCTATTTAAAGCAGAAACAATTCAGAAGTAATTTAAGGTCTAGGTGTTTGTTGTGTTTTTTTTTTCCTTAGGATTTATTTATGTTCCTGAATCTTCTTAAACAGTCTCAACCATAAAATCTCATTAAATATGGTATAACACAAAAGGAATTGTAACAATCTCGGTTTTGTCATGCTTTGGGCATTTTGTCTGGGTTTGGGATTTTTTGGGGGTGTGTTTTTTTTCTTTCCAATTTCTCCTAATTACATTTTCTAGTATATTTCCTCAGTCACCTGTTTAGCTTTTCTGTCCCTCATATATATTCTAGAAGCAAAGAGCCAATTTATTGATGCTGTGAAGGTAGGAATCAGGTTTATTATGACAGTACCTTCTAGTAGGTTAATGTTAGCAGTACTTTATCAGCACACTTTTCCCATTTCATAAATTCAAAAGAATAATTGTGTCTCCCCATCACATGTTCAAAAAAAGTTATAAAGAGAGGAACTTCGAAAGAAACCCACAACAAAGATAAAATTGTAGAAAAAGAAGGAAAAATACCAAAATGGTGAAATGGAGGCATGAATTAGCATAATAAAAGGCTTTCTTATATTTGATATGACATTTGTTGGCTTCCAAGCACTGGGGATATAGTTACTACATTTATCTTCTATCATCCATCTTTATATATTTCTAGTCTGATTTTTGTAAGTAGTCATAATTTTTTTATGTGTCAAGTGTCAGTACATTAGCACATTTTTACACTAGAGATCTAGAAAGAGAAGTGAGGAAGTAATGATGAAAGCAAAACTGCATGACAACTCTTTTTATCTTTGTGGTCCTGTTGATATGTATTACAGAAGAAATTCTAAGAAACTTGACACTTTTAGGGATGCTGACAGTGGAAACAGGCGTTGCTCCTCTCTTGATACCAAATATCTTCACAAAATATAATTAAAATACTAATAAATATCTTGTCCTAATATTTTCCAGCTTAGATCTCATGTATAATGAAAAGATGAACCATCAAGAGAACGGGTGATATTGAAAATAAATTTGCAGATTACTTCTATTTCATAATACCAAGAAAATCAGACCACAACAATTTTTAGTAATTTGATAGATATTACAACAGCTGTATGCATGTTGCTGAAGGCTGGGCTGTGGTGCTGCTTTCATTATAAAGCACATTTTTCAATCATTTAATAACTCAGACATCATAAAACTTTAAGATGCAGTTTCATGTGTTTTTTTTCACATGATGAGTTCAGAAATACTCAAAGTTAATAAAGCTAGGCAAGTATTTGCTCTTTTGCAACTCAGAAATAGATTTTAAGCTAAATGAATTTTGAAAAAGTGCTTTGTGTTCATTTTTCTTGTTGGCTTTGGTCAAATCTTTCTTCTACCTTCTACCCCACCACACTGGCTAACGACTTCTGTGATCATTTAAGAATTTAAGATAAGAAGTTTTTCATATGAACATAAAGATAGTCTAAGTAGTATTCCAAACTGCAATAAACCAAATCAAAGAGAGAGAATAAAAAAATCTTTATTTAAATCATACAGCAAATGGCCACCCTACATTAATAAAGCAAAGGGTGTTATCAGGTTATCATATTCAGATAACAATTAAAAATACAGATGTGCAATACTCTAAGAAAAAATAATTTATAAGAGGTCTGAAGCACTGCTTGATATTCATTACTCATATGAAGATCAGCTTGGTTGTGAAATAACTGTGTTAATTTTCCTAATGACATGAGATGTAAGAGGTTGCAGTTTTGCATGTCTGCAGAAGGAATGGACTCTTTGTTGCACTCTGCAGTGAAGCTTTGCTTGCAAGTTATATCACACCTGTGTGCTAATTTATTCATTACCTTCTTACTAGTTTTGATAATCTGATACTTTAGTTTATTCTTTAATAGATGTACCTGCATTTTCACTTAGCACATTTCTTCATTATGTCTAGTTAGAAATAAGAGAAATGCAGAATTTCTTTTCCCAGCAGTGCTAAGGATTTATGCATAATCCTGCAAAGGGATCTTTGTTTCAGCTCACCCACTTGTGTAGGAAGTATAATAAATATTGCATACAGGCAATTCAGGAGAACTGAAATGAAAAAAAGAAAAAAAATTGTTTTCATTTCCAACTTAAAAAAACATTTTGAATTGTCTATATTCTCTTTTTATTCCCATGAACTTTCAACTGCTGCTGATTTACTCAAGAGTAACAACCAACATGCACATATATTGCTTCTACGATAATTTCACCTTTTATCTTGATTTGTAAAATTGGCAATTTGACAATCCCACAGACTAGGTAGCTTTTTATCTCCTTCTAGATTATATTTATCTCACATTAGCCAATCAAGATTGCAAACTGGGAATATTGCAATAAAATACAATGCAATTTTCTTATAACATATAAAATATAAATTTAAGCAGTCTTAATTGCACATGTGGTAGTAATGACTGCAATTTTATTTTAATGTTCTGTGCAGTAAAAAATGTTTTGTGAAGTACTCAGTGAATTATATGTATTATAGAGCATATTCTAGAGTTTTGTGTTTATCTCCAGAAGAGAGAGAAATACAAATGGATAAAATTATTCTGAACAGACAGTAATCTAAAATCATGTCTATCAGTGACAACCACACTGTCTAACCTTGACTAGCAATAAGTAGATATACAGGTGAGCAGACACCTTCTAGTTTATGGATTCTTTTGAAATTACCCTTTCAAGGGATGTATTACTAAGACATGTCTAGCACTTTATTTCCTAATATTGGATTAGAAAATATATTCTGTAAAATGTAATGGTATAGAAGCATCCTGAGACTCCTAACTCATAAACAAATTTCTTTATAAGCAGGTTAGAGGAAACACTCAGCATCCCTGGAGTGAAGGGTGGACTTTGATTGGCACAGATGATCTACCATGCACTTCCATTTTAAAAGATTCTGTAGTCTGAAAGAGAGGAGGGAAAACCTCTGGAGAAAGCTCTTCTCCAAATCACATCCAAAACTCAAGGATCTGATAATGACAGTGTACCTTCAGGAGCAGACCCATTTCAAAGCCAGAGGAAAAATTATACATCTAACAGTTCTAAACTTAGAGACATATTTTGGTTTACCATATAGATTAAAAGTGCAATTTATTAGTGTTAGTACATACAAAAGACAAAAGAACTGCAAAGGCATTTTGAAGCTGAAAGAAAACAAACTGGAAGGGAAGAAAGATCAGAAGGAGACTGATTGAAAGCATAGTGGTATTAGCAGAAAATATGTTTCCCTCTTCAGTGTTATGATGGCATAACTGTTTTAACTTGCTTATTCACCATTTGTTAAGTAGTACTGTATATTGCAATGCGGCTATGTGTACATTAGAAATCAGTGTAAATATGTAAACCAAAGAAGTCAACACAGAGGACCCCACACCACACACAGCTGCAGAATTCATGCTGATGGTCCCAGAAGACCAGTGCTGAGCACATATGCAGACCAGTAAGGGCACTCCAAGACACCATTTTGCAGTTCAGCTTCATATGATCTGCAATTGTCACAACTGGCATACCTTGGGTCTGGCAGACACTGGAAGGGATAAAATGTTCTTCCTCAGGAAGCTGTACTGAGCATGTACCCCTGGAGGAACTTTGGGCTGGCAGAAAGACATTTTGGAACCATCATGCAACTGCTAGAAAACTTTTGGAGAGAACAGGAGACTTCCCTAATTCAAGAAAAATATCTGCAAACAAGCCTGTGCAATTTTACAGTATTAAACGGACAGATGCAGGTGCCAAAGAGGGCTTCCCAGGAGGTCTTGGAATGAATGCAAAAGACTGAGATCTATGTATGATCTATTTATATGACTGTGAGATGTTATTGTATGTCTACAAATGGCCTCGGTATGGACTACGAAATCATAAGTATACTTGCTACATGAAGAACAAGTGAAAAAAACTGATGCCATAATACAAAGAGAATAAAACAATTACCTGAATAAATGAATGAAGGGGCAAAGACTACAAGGACACTAATGAATAAGAGGCAACTTTTGTGTAGATTTAAGGCAAGAGAACAATAACCAAAAGGTAAAAACAAGGCAAGCCTGTTTAAACAGTCTCTGTTTCCCTGACAAAATATAAAAAATCCAAATGGAATTTGTTAGATAGAAGAAAAGGTATCCAGATGATTTATAGAGGCTGACATAATAGAATTGTGATTACTTATGTAAAAGTGAGCTGCACTACTCAAACAAGACTATATTGTAGTTTCTATAAAACAAATTTACAGTACCATAGGAAAGTAACACAGACAGACCCTTTTATGTCTCTTCTTTTTTTCTTATGCGGCATCTGAAGCAACAGATAAAAACTTGAACTTTTCTTTGAAGGCTTTTAATTGCAGAATCTGTTGACCATGTTTCAAAGAAGCAGCATGGAAAATAGAGTTAGTATTGTAATCTGCCAGGCATAATGGTCATTATGCAATTCCTAATGAATTCTTGTGCTTAGCTTTCTTTATTTTATAAAGTTTCCTTTTCAACAAGAGTCAACTGACATTTAAAAAATAACAGCTTATGTATTAGCTTACTCTTATGATTTGCAGCAAGCTAGAAATGAATTCTTGAAAACGTGTAAAAACCTTGTAATTAATGTGAAGTTTCTCTCAGCACTTTTGTTGTCACTAGATGTAATTATCATAAGATGAGTTGGTAATGCATCCTTGCACTGATGTATAATTTCTTGGGATATTTCAGTTTGCTTGATTTAATATTTATTAAAGATAGGGAAGTAAAAATATTTTAGTTATAGTTCCTCATTAGCATGATGCATTTATTATGTGTAATTTATACATTTGTTACATTATCCAGAATATATCCCTATGTTTGTGACATATTAGCTAGTAGATGGAAACAGCAAACACCTTGTTGCTTTGTCACTTTGAACAGGCTATTTGACTTTTTTTCGTATGTGACCTCATCACCAATTCTCTATTTGGCTGTCACGGCTTAAACACAGCTGATAACTAAGTACCACACAGCCACTCAGTCAACCCCACTTCACCCCACCTCAGGAAGGATGGGGAGGAGAATCAAAAGAATGTAAAACCCACAGGTTGAGATAAGAACAATTTAACAACTAAAAGCACAATATAGTGATATCAGAAAGATACCAATTAATAACAGTAAGGATAATAATAGGAAACAAACAAACAAGCAAACAAAAACCGTAATTAAAGCCCAGAAATCCCAAGTGCTGCACAATACAGTTGTTCACCACTCCCCAGTTTATATACTAGGCATGACGTGCTGTGGTATGGAATATGCCTTTGGCTAGCTTGGGTCAGGTGTTCTGTCTGTGCTTCCTCCCAGCTTCTCATGCCCCTCCTCACTGGCAGAGCATGGGACTGAAAAGTCCTTGATTGGAGTAAGCATTACTTAGCAACAACTAAAAACATCAGTGTGTTATCAGCATTGTTCTCAGACTAAAGCTGAAACACAGCACTGCATCAGCTGCTAGGAAGAAAAACAACAATTACAGCTGAAACAAGGATATTCATATGTGTGGATCTTTTTTCAGTTAAAGGCAGAAAACTCCCAAGAACAGACAATTATACATACTAGCTTATTTAAACAAAACTAGATTATTTTAAAAAATATAAAATCCTGTATTAAAAAAAGACAGAGATTGTCAGCTGTCTCCTTTTTGGGGGGGTGACATGTCTTACTAAAAAGATATTATTTTAAAAAAATTATGATAAGGTACATCATAGAGACAGAGTTAATCCAGCCTTGTAACTAATGTGGACAGTTTCTGTGTCTTTCTTTTGGTGTTTCTGTTATCTAAGATTTCAAAGTAATTGTAAAGAGAGGCTGTGAAAATTCTTTCTAGCTATGGCCTCCATCTGCCTGCAGCATCTAGGATGAAACTCCCAAATCAGAATACGCTTCTTTTGTAAACTGCCTATGTTTACTTCATGACAGTGCATAAGAGATAGGCTTTAAAGCTTCGTAACTTACATAGTAATTTTAATTAATGTTGCTATCCTGTAGTCAGGATAGTCATACAACATTAATAATGAGATTATATTTATTATTCCTTTTTTTAAATATCACTGTCATGCTCATAGCATCTATCTCTTACCAAATGCACATGGCAAGCATTTGCACCCTGTCCCAAAAGACAAGTTGTCAGCAGTTGAGTTCCTACCAACGTTACTCAAGTTTAACAGCATATTTACTTATATTTACAGTATTGTCAAAGGATGTCTCATGGCAAGGATGGAGATGATAATGAAAACCCACAGCAGGTGAGGAGCCTGCTTGGCAAATAAAAAATTGAAGATTCATGGACTCATTCTTTTCCTGATATTGTTTTTCCTCTGCTTTGGGAGTGGACAGTTTCCCTCTCACTCAAAACGACCTGTTCTCTGCCCCTTTCCTCTGGTCTTTCTCTAACGCCCACAATTTCCCAATGGCTATGCAAGCAGCCCAGGAGCCACACACAGCATCAGCATTGCCCATTGTCACCTCCACTGGGTGGCAGGAACTGGGAAACAGCAGCCAGTATGGCAGGAAGGGGAGGTCAGCCCCTCAGCCTGGCTGCAGCACCTAAAATTCTCACCAGCTAGGGGTTTTGCCCCAGAGCTGATATTCCTCTCAAGAAGTTATCAATAATGAAATCATATGAAGATGACCATCAGCTGACAGCAGTGTGGAGCAGCCTGTGGGACATCCGCCCTTGCGATGCTTGGGGATACAGTGGCTTTCTTACCAGCACTTGTATTGTTGGAGTCTGGGGAGAAGCAGGGGTGCATGCCAGGCTGGAGAGAACATGTAATCCTTGAAAGCAGAATAAATGGTGTAACCTGCCCTCCCCAGAGAAGGGATGGGGGCCTGTGACCCATACCTGCCGTGGGGCTGTGTGTGTGTGTGTAGGAAATGCACAACTTTGAGTGTGTCTGTAGGATTAAAGCCTGGGGAGATTCATCTAGAAGAGTACTTAGAAAATTGTGTTTACTAATATTTTGTGAGAGTCCTGTGGTGTGGTTTATCTGTTTCATTGCAGATATTCGTCTTGAAAATATTGTTCACTGATTGCTTGTTAATTATGTGCTATTCATAAATCAAGAAATCAGGTTTTGATGTTAAATGGCTTTAAAGCATGTAAACAGAATAGTTTTTCCTTGAGATTCATGGCATCTTTGTGAATAACTTGTTATTTCTGTGACTCCCTTTTTCTTCACAAAATCTTGATTGCTTTATTGAAGTTGTGCTAAAAGTCTTTTTGGCTTTCTCTCTTTAAAAAAAATATGAGTCAAAGGTGCCATCAAAGGTGCCTTTTGTGCAGCTTGCAAATACAAGTCCCTTCTTGAGAAACGTATACACAGATATACAAGTGGACCTCCATTTCCATATCTTCTAGAGGCAGCTAAGATATCCTGTCTAAGAATACAGAAGCTGGATGTTCTATCAGACATCCTGTTCCTCCATATGTTGTCTTCCTACTTTCAAATCACAGCCCCTGAGCTGACAGAAAAGAGAGAAACATGGAGAAAGTATATGAGCATAAATTTGGTAATTACTTTTAGCAATTCTTGAGTAGCACACTCTTGCATGACCTGGTCACGTAATCACAGACATATCTTCTTATCAGTGACCTTCTTAAACAGAATTAAAAGAAATTAATTTCTTCTTGTGGGTAAGACCAGTACATGGCCACATCAGCAACTTTATATACAATGATAAAAAGTCTGCAGGCAAACTTTGCTATGTAGTTCTGAAAAAAAAAGTATGTTCACACTTGCTCCAAATACACACCTAACATCTAAAAAGAAATTCTCCTTAACTTCAGCCCTGTGAAAATTTCTCTCTAGCCATCTTTCCTGTTGTACTCTTAGGCTAACGTTCCTTCTGAGGCAGTCATTTTTCACTTAAAGCACAGTAAAGCACTATTATCATGTGTATGCATAGACCACAGTTCTCGGGTTCTCAGACCTTGACAAAAACATTTTCTTACTAAAAGAAGACTCTAGATTATTATTCAGAGAGGTTCATGCCTTTGAAGAATTTCAGCTGCCAGACCATGGCAGTTCTAGGAAATCATGCATAGCTTTAAATATTGAGTTATTTCTTTTATTTATCCATTTTTATTATGAATCATATGTGTTGAAATTCCTGTGGGGAAAAAAAATGTAGGAAATTTCAGCCCCATTAACTGTTGTCCTCCACAAGGTTAAAAATATCTGAAGTGGGGTTTTAATGGCAAACTTTGCCAACACTGCTATATCAGTTAAGAAAAACCTGCATAATATACACGCATAGCCCATAATCCTTGTGCTTTTCCTGGGATAATTTCTCTGGATTTCTGGGAACAGTCTACATTAGCAAAAACATAGTTGTGCTAATGGGATCTCCAACTGATAATATTACATGACACTTTATCTCCAATGATGTATTAACTGGAGACTGTAACCTGAGCATAATGAACACAAAAGTATAACTCCTCTGCCATGTCGTAATCTCTAGAACAGAGTCATTTCTCTGCAAGGGTTGAATAGTTCATGAAATTCATCTCTATGCAGTGGTTAGACATGCATTTCATTTACCTGTCTCTCAAATTTGCCTTTGTTCACTGCTTGTTTGGTTTTTAATACCAAGCACAGTTATTTAATCCACTCAAATATTTCCATTGGATTCTCCTTCCTAGTAATACTATGGGCAATTACACCTTCTAGGAAGACCTCAATGTTAGAACAATGTTATCACTAGAACACAAAACAGTCTAAGAGGCTCATCAATTGAGATGAGTTCAGAAAGGTTTTACATGCAGTGTAGTTCTTTAATTTTCATGTCAAAGAATTTTGCCAGTGTCTAAGATCTGAGATATTCCAGACACGTCACCATGAGCAAATAATTACCTATGACTAGCAATAGTATAATTCTTGGCATGCAGATGCACTTCTTGAAGGAAAGCGATTCATTACCAAAATACTTTAGTACTTTTTAGCTTCACCCCAAGGGTCTACTCCTGCTTAGGACAGCTTAGAAAAAAATGTTTCCTAACAGGGAAATAAGGAATGTCTGATCCTTTCTAGTTTCTAGAGGATTTAAATGTTAGTTTAGCAGCTTTGAGTATATTGGGCTTCCCTCTTCTCTGTTGCATTTCTCAGGCCATTCTGGCTTGATAGAATAATAGATGATAATAAGATATAACAATATCTTTCCTGGGATTTTATGTTTGATTTTTTCTTTTTTTAATGTTGAATTACAGAAACTCCTTATGTTCTTACTTATGAAACTACAGCAGTTACCATTATACATTATTTTTAAAGTGGAAGCTTTACAATAGAAGGCTGTGCAGGCATATCATAGATTACAACATAGACAGACTACTGCAAGGTATGCACTACTGTGTGTGTCAAATACATGAGAAAGGAAACAATGGCAATCAGATAGGTTGAAGCATGTCTGGGTGACAGACAATGAAGTTTTGCTCTGGATTTTCCATGATATGTTTTCATTTCTAGAGGCTGTGATCTAGCCTGAAGGATTGACATGTGATTATAATTACAACCCATGAGCAACAGTTTCCAGCTTGCAATCTAGGTTGCTTTGTGTTTGTTATTTTGTATCTTTAATTTTCAGGGGTTGTGTGTTTCCAGTCACTGTTACACTTAGCATAAATTACATAGGTGGAAGAGAGGCATGCTGTCAGTGCTCCGTGAAGAGTAATTTGCCTGGTACGGGCTCACAATGTGTTATTTCACAATGATATAATTAATCAAATGCCTTTTGGCAAGTTAGTGTCAGCTGCAGAGCAAAAGACTTCTGTCACATCATGACTTGCTAGTCTTCATTAGCTGTATAACAACCTTGAAAATTGCAGGGGCAAACTGACATTACTTAAACAGCATAGCTTCTACCCCTGTGTGCACCTACTCAGCTGAGAAGACCTACCAATTTTTAGAAAAAAGTAGTTTGAAATATTAGCAAAAGATTCATAATCTGGTCCAGTAACTCTAAGGCTTTTGTTCTGAAATACATGGTTGCTCATAAAATGCAAATTTTGATTCTCTTGTTTCAGAATAATTAAGTGCTTCTTAATATAAAGCAGTAAATTCCTGACAGATGTAATTATGAGAAATATACCTTTTATTTACAAGAAAAAATGTTTTCATGCATCACCCACAATTTAAATTACTTCACAGTGTATAATAATATTTACAGAAGTCTTAATTCAGATCAGTACACAACAGATTATATTTGACCTGGTGTACATTTCTCCACAGAAAACCAGTGAGGGGTATTGACAGCAGATACTTAGCTGTTAAAATCACTCAACACCAGACCATTAATTCCCCTGAATTGAAGGCAACAAAATCATAAGTACAAACAGATTCTGTATTTAAGGCAGCCAACACATCTAACAGAGATGAACAGAAGGAAAGAAAAACATATCAGAAAAATTACTGTCTCTGCATCCTTCTAGTTGGGCAAACAGAAGTGGCAATCAAATGACAGCTCTGAAGGTCACAGTTTAATCTTTGCTCTCTTTGATTTTGGACGCTTTCATTTCCTCGTGCACAAATAAAAGCACCTTGAGGGGATCCAATAGCCACATTAAGGGCTTTTTATGAGAAGACGCGTTCAAGATTCTAAAAGCATGGTACTCTGAGGAATATTATATTTGATCTCAAGAAAAGAGATGCAGGAGATCAGAAGATATTTTAAAAAACTTTTATCAGCAATTTTAACTGATTACCAGATAAACACTATAAGAATGTTTCATTCTTGTTTTCCAAGTACATTCTGAAGGACAAAGAAAAAAAAAATAAAAAGAGCAGTATACTGGATGAAGAAGATGGTAAGAGAATTAAATCACAGTGAAAAAATGTGTCTATTATTTCTGTTTTCTAATTCTCCTACATACATCCATAATAGCTCTCATTTTAATGAGCTTCATATTGTCTGTTGGATCATATATGCAAAGTCATCAACCAGATTTTTCTGGTACAGTATAGGGGTCATTTTCTAGAAGTATAAAGAATGGTACACAGCTTACCTGTGGGGTAGGATCAGGGAATGACCAGGACAGGAGGTCTTCAGTACTTTGCTCAAGGAAAGGTAGGGTGTAACCTTGAATTCGCTTTTCACACCTACTTCAGTTTCACACTAGTGCTTCATGGATGAATGTATGTGAGAGTGCCTTAGAACTTCCCTCACTGTCTTTGGGTTTGTGATGTTCCAGCTCAATGAAACCAGGACAACTGTGGAAGCTTTGGCTGCATTGAAGGTGACTGGACATTTTTTAGTAGTATCCTCTCATGAATATTTCAGTAAAACAATTCAACTTGCCAATTCTAACAACAATAAGAACAGAAAGATTTACACAAATAAGCTGAAGATAATGTAATTCATAAATACTGTACAAAACCATTTTCTGAAGTACCACTTTCTGCAAATAGAAAAATCCCAGGTCTATCCTGAAAATCTAAACACCAGATGGAAACCAAAAGGAACCCAAATGTAATTCCTCTTTTATACACTTTTATGGCAGTTGCCTAGATCACAGTTTTCAATGCCTGCACTCTCAACACCAACAGTTGGTGAAGAAGTAAACGAAGAATTGTGTGAAAGAAAACATGGGGTTGAGAGAAGAAACAACTAGTATTCCTAAAGCATCACAGTCATCCAGCCAACAGACAGCCCTCCAGAGATCATGACCTTGGTATATTTATTTTCTGCAAGTTTCTATGTTGCAAATTGAGCTAGAACAGAATTAAGTGCTAGGGCAAGACAGGTTAGCAAAAGTGGCATAGGCTGTGACTAACAGACAATATCTAGAACATTTTCAACCACTCTTTCTCTTCCCGTTTCCAAGGAGAGAATGTATTTGAATTTCCATGTTCACTTTACAGTCTGGAGATCATATAAGCACACATTAATGGGCACTTTTGTCTCTTCTTGCAATATTTAACACTTCTCTGAGAGTTGTTTTCTTTTGTATCAGACAACAACAATGACGTGTAACTTATACAAAGTGTATACAGGTGTCCCTGCCCATGGTAAGGAGGTTGGAACTAGATGAGCTTAAGGTCCTTTCCTAACTATTCTATGATTCTATAAAGGAACTGATGCAGACATTTTCATGACATAACTTCTATGCTCTGTTTTACTAACCGTTTGCCTGTTTCTCGCATTTGCTTGTTTCTCTTTTGCTCTGTTTCTGAGGATGTTTTTTGTTTTGTTTTGGGTTTTTCTGTTTGGTTTTGTTTTGGGTTTTTTGGTTTGCTTTGCTTTTCATTTTTTTGTGGTTGTGGTTTTGGGTTTGATTTTTTCTTTTTTAACTATTTCTGACAACACATAGTGTCTCACTTTTTTTGTGCCTTTTGTTGGATGGCTAAACCCAGAAAAATATGTTATATAATGTCAGTGTAAATTCCGGAATATATTTAGAAAATAGATTGTTCACTTTTTCTTTTTTTTCATCAAGAAAAAGCTACAGGAATAAAGAGAAGGGAATTCCAAAGCATCAGGTGAGGAACTGTGTTCACATTCAAGTTATGCAGCTAAGTGATTTCATATGCAAGAGTTAAAAAATAGAAAACCCCTTACAAAAAATTAATGAACTAATAGAATGAATGTGCACCACAACATATAAACAAGCTGATGTCACATAACTAATGATATAAAGTCATTTGTATAGTTGTAAGTTCGGTTGGTTTTTTTTTTCTGTGTATATAGAGAGCTTGATCTGTGTGCAAAGCAAATAACAAATGGCTTGTAGTATGTGGTTGCATGCAGTAATTTTCAATTTCTAATGTTAGAACTAAAACCTATGGTAATCAAGGGGATTTTATTCCCAATCCTGTGATTCTGCGATCAGGTCTTTTGAAAGTCTTTATTATCTTGCAGATACCTGTCTAATTTTTCTGATTGTGTGGGGTATAAAATAGAGGTAATGAGTATATGCTGATCTCACAGATGTAGTAGATTAATTGATGTGTAGTCAATTTGGAAAGTCTGATGTACTTAGCATTATGTTCACCTTACAATCTGAGGCTGAGACAATCACATTTTTTCCACATGTATCACAAGAAATGATTGCCCACTTTATGGTACATTAGTACAATGTGACACATTACATCATTGCTACATATAGACTAACTTTGTATTTGAACTCTGCTTTGATAGTGAATATCCAACCTGCCACTGTTGGTCAAGTTTATTGTCCTCACAGATGAGATATATATTGTTAGAAGGAATATTAAAAAAATGTCTGTCTTGATAAAGCAGTACAAATGAAGAGAAAATCCCAACACCTCAGGAAATCAAAATTGAAATACTTTTTCAGAATTGTAAATATTTGATGTTCTAAGCACATATAGGAAAAAGAGGACATCAAGAATGCCACAAAAGGAATAAAATATTCAGTAGGTTAGTGATCTAACTTCAATTTTCATCTGATATAATTTAACCATTCTGTTGCAAAGCTGAGAGCTAAAATAAAGCAAAATAAATTACTATATTTAAATATCCTCTGCTGACATTATCTTCAAATTAATACCTTGACACCGCAAAGTAATGAAAGCCTCAAATTCCTTGGTTCTACCATGACCAGAAATTACCCCTAGTCACATCAGTGGCTGCTGGTTCATCAAATGTTTTCATACAGAGCTCCTGGACTAGCCAAACCTGAGGCTGAGCTTTGCACCAAGGTGAAATTTTCTCCATCAGAATGCCTAATTGTTGCCTACATTCTCAAGACAGATTTTTGTGTTTTCATATAAATTTGATTAAAAAATGCAGCTTTGAAGGGCTATATCAGATTAAAGAAAGGATAACTTTGAAAGCTCCTAATTGTTTTAGTCAGCTCTATAGCATTTATAGACTTGGATGTTCTTGCATCTGAAAGAGTGGCAGTAGATGCAAACCAATATTTTTACTAATTTCTAATCTTGGCTTCCTATGGGGCCTTATGGGATGGAAAGGTCTTAGTTTCAGCACTGAAACTAGGAGTGATATGGTTTTCTTGTAAATGTCATTACAAAGCTAGGAGGATTAATGCAGATATTCAAATGATATTATGAGCATCACATAAGCTTTGAGTGTTAATATAGATGGGAAGACAGAGAGTCATGGGTGCAGAACAAGCTCCATCTGGTATATTTCAAAAGGAGATTTTCAGTCATATAAGGAATTGCATCCTAATGGTGAAATGGCAGAAAGATATCTCCTCCAAACAAATTAAGGATAGTGGATGACATATTGGTTATGAAAAGCAACTCTTATGTAAAGTATAGGATGTCATATGAGTAGTAAAAATTTCCAATCTGATCTTCTGTTGCTTAGACTTACTATTAGCATCATAAAATGTAGCTACACTTAGTGTGGTGGAAATACAGGAAAGTTTAATATCTGCAAGAAGGTTCATGCAAGTTTCGCTAGCAAATTTATATCATGCATAATTTCCTGGAGGAGAATAACTAAAAATGTAATTCTTTTCCAATATTCTACCTTATTTTTAGTTCAGTAAGAACCTTATTCTTTTCAATAAGAGATACCATTTAACCATTAGAAAGAAAAATATTTTTTCAGGTAAACACCAAACAAAATGGTTTTCTTCTGCTAAAATTTAATTGAACTAGCTAGCTTTGGACAGTACCTGTTTTTTTTTTTCAGTAGCTGTAAACAGTATGTTTAGTTACCATTTCCTATCTTAAGTACAATACTTCTTCAGTGACTTGTGGGATATCAGCACAATGGCTGTTGCAACACTATGTCATATTGACTACGTTTGAGTGAATAATTTACAAGGAATACAGTATTCCTCAGTTAGTTTCTTGCAGTACTGCAGCATGTAGAGATCCCTGTCTCTCAGATGTATTTTTCATCTGAATACATTTCAATATATACATACACAACTGAGCATCCTCACTTTGAATTAGTCACTGAAAGCTGACCTGCAGATATTCCTGATGTATGTAAGAGACCAGGCTTAGAACTGCAGTGTGTTCATTACAGGGTCATGGGAGCATTTACCTGCTAGCTAATCCATACATTTGTCTCTTATTTTTCACTAAGCCAACACTATAAAGCATAGGTTTCCAATTAAATGTGGAATAACACTTTCCCACTTAATTCTGTTCTGTTTTTTTATTAAGAATTTGATGTGCCAAGTGTTTGTGAAGCACCTAAATGATCAAACTCAAGGACTTTATTATATTCATAGACCTACCCTACCTTTTCATCAGTCAGTCCAAACCCAACAGGTTTTTGATGTTTGTATATTCCATTAAATATGCCCCCAGATTAAAAATGTATAAATTTAGGCACTGAATCAGAAGAACATCTCTTCTTTTTCTTGTGCTCGAATTGGAGCTAAAACTGCGGTCTCTCAGAAGCACTTGATTCTTCCATCAAGTCTAATACAGCTCCAGAACTATTTTATGCATTAAACAAGTTAAAATGTTGTGGTAAGCCAGGATGACAACTGGCCATCGCTTAATAGCTGGAAACTTGGAAGTGAGTATCACAAAAAGAAAGTGATAGAAATATCGATGTTCAGAGTGATACTAGTTCCCTATTCTCACCACCAATTGTTATTTTTTTTAGTTTAAACCATCCTGGTTAAAGACAGGGCCATTTAATGGAAAAGCATTCCTTGTTTGCATACGGTTTTTTATCTTGAATAAAAACTTCACAATAACAGCATGCCAGCATTTACTGTTGGTCCGAAATTATTATTCTCATCTCTCTTTGACATTAAAGCAGAATGGATTTGCAGCCATCTATGAGGAAAAAGAATGCTTTCCATGAAGTTCTTTTAATATATCTGATGAGTACTCCATTACAAAGGTGAAGCTACCGGAGTTCAAATAAATACTCTGTGAAGAGCTACTGCTTTTTATTTTCTATAGTATGATTCCATAGTGCTTATCAGAAAATTGTCTTGGCTTATAGTATTTTATTACATCTGTAAGTGCTTCTTCCAAGTAGTAAGACACTACAACCGTATTCTTCACAGATATAAAAATACTTACATTACTCAAATACTGAAAAAAAACCCCAAACCCACTCCAGTACTAAACATCCATTTTAATAATATCAGCCTCTGATTCCACTAACCTTCAATTTATATTTCCTTCCTAAGTTTAACTTGGTGTTTTACAAAAGCCACAAGCTGCCTTCAAGTACATACATTTTGAATGAGAGTATGTGATCTGGACACCACAAGTCCTTGCTGCACTTCCTTCGTGAAGCAACAGGATTTTTTTCCGCTAGGTGATCATCTTCTTGAAGTATGAACAAAATGGACCAATTCCTTAAAGGAAAACATACTGATAGGAAAGAAAATAATTTTAAAGAAATAATTTGGTTACCGTCTGTAGACTGACACTTTCTCCAGGCTTGCCTAGATAAGAAGTTAGTCTCAATTAACGTGAAAAGGAAAACCACCAGTTATACTTGTTTCTAAAATACTTTCCCTCTCAGTGAGCCCAGAAACAGTGAGTCTCCCTTCCTTACAGAAGCAATTGTCTCAAAGCTCAGGATGGATGGGGCTTTGAGCAACCTGATCTAGTGGAGGGTGCCCATGCCCATGGCAGGGGGATTGCAACTAGATTATTTTTAAAATCCCTTCCAACCCAAACCAGTCTATAATTCTGTGATTCTGTAAAGGTTTCAGTACTCAGTGCCATCCCTCCACATTTCAATCATTGGAAACTCTAATACCTTTTGACAACACCTTCCAATTGAGCAGTCTTTAAATGGGAATGTCCATATTTCAAAGCATAGCAAAACAGCAGATTTCAGGGCAGGCTTTGAGTGCCTCTTCAGCACAAGACTTGGTCATCTATTTGTTTGAGTTTAGTGAGATATTTTGGAAAGCATGGAGGAAGACAGATCTGCCATCCAGTCAAAATTCAGTGTAAAACCTATTCCCATTAGTTCTAAGTAGCTATTGATAACCATAGCCTCCTGTCTCATTTTTTTAAAAGCCTAGGTAGGGCCTTCAAGCCTTATATTACATTAATCACACTAAACAAATACTACAAATAAAAAAAATCTATAGAAAACTTGTATAAATGGCAACTTTTTGCCCTGCATTACATGTTAACACAGAATGTTTTGTTTTCCAGTTTTACCATTCTGTTTTATTTCACTTACTTTTACATTAACTGACCGATATATCGTCTTATATTTATTCAGTAATACTGAGGACTTTTGTTTTGAACCAGACAATCTTTTTTACTTTCACTGAAAATGCTAACGCTTATAATATGCTTTTATGTATAAAATTTCATTTCAATTGCACCACTCTTAGATGTGAAAAGAATTGTGGGATTTGGTGCATACAGGTTCCCTAAAAACAAAAATGTTTTCTGTTACCTTCTGTCTCAAATACAAGATGCAAAAAGAACTGGGTGCCTATCTGAAGAAGCAAAATGTGCAGTATAATCAGTTCAACTCCTTCACTATAATTAAATGTTATATTTTCACAATCCTTTCAGTTCTAATAAATATTTGCAGCTTTTCTGTTTACTTATACTGACAAATCTAAGTATATACTGGAGAAGTGGACATAATCACTGAAAATATAATTATTAAAAACTAGCATACACTGGATATGGTTTAGGACACTGATATTTATGAAGTCACAAGTTTTTTATTAATATAGAAATTCAGTAATTATTAGTGTCACTATTTGCTATTTCTATGTAATTCAATTTAACTTATGGGAATATGAGGGTTTTGATTGCAATTACAAGTGAGAGAGGCTTACTAGCTGTTTCTCTAGGTTTACGCTATTGTACGTTTTATTAAAAATCAGTGAGAAGAAATTGCTTTTCTTATATTTCAAATATTTTTTAAAATGCCTTATTAAACTGATAGTACTTTCTTATCAATTTCCTCATCCCACTTAGAGATTTTATTTATACTATATTTCAATGTATTATATCGTATTTCTTCTTATTCTTAATCCTTCCTTAAGAAGACTATCCAAAATCACTACTGAGACAACTTGATATTTCATATTCTAACTATAACTATCTTTCAAATGCTTAAGGGGGTGTATTCTTTATTTAAACCTTTTAAAAGTGAACCTAACTTTTGAAGACTGGGTACAAACTCAAGACTGGTCTTCACACATAAAATGTGCTAAGTTTTGAAATTCTAGAAATACCTGGGGATAACTACGTTACCATGAGTCTTTGGTAAGTGTCTGGACTAGGATGCATCACGAAAAGCAGAGGAAAGAGGTAAGCCAAGGTGGCCTGAAACAGTGCTTATGGAAAAAATGTAGTTTTTTTTTTTCTTGTATTGATTTTCTCCTGTCACTTTTACCAGATATATCTGAAGCATAGCAGTCATGCAACATCTCCTTTACACTTGCATGTCATGCCCTTTAGTCTTTCAGTCCCATGCAGAGATATCAGCTTGCCACACCATTTTGTCAGGAAAGGACTCCTAATGACCCCCATAAAAATGCTCCAAATTGACTTGTAAGCCACAATTTTGGGAAAAAAAAACACCACTCTGAAAAATGATATAAATAAAGGGGACTCCCTTTCTTTCTTCTCTCAACTTCCTATTGTCCTACTGCTTTTCTTTCTTCTCTCAAATTCCTTTTGTCCTACTGCCTGCATGCCTTGCATTGCATCAGGAATAATTATAACAAGTTACTACCATTTATAGTTCTATTGTAACACTGTCAACATATCTATTTGAAACTTGACTTTGATAAACAAATTTTCCAAGGTTCCTTGGAAGCAGTTATGCTTATATTCTATACTAGTAGAAAACATCAGCATGCACAAATTAGACTGGTTCAAAGAAATTCAGACATGCTACTTCCTTTTTTGTAACTGGTAAGTTTAATGTGATAATAAGCCTTGTGACAGAAGAAATAGAAAGAATTTTAAAGTCCTTTGAACATCCTTATCTTCCCTTGATATTTAGAGAGTGCACTTACTCCTGCTCTCTTCCCAGCCTTGACTGGGATCTAGGAGAATCAGCTAACTTGGGTCTGTGACCTCTTTGTCCTGTCCCACAGGAGGATAAAGCTTGGACTTGTCTTCTGAAGCTGGGCCTGCACACTTTGTTTGACAGGACAAACACATTCCCAAGGCTCAAACTGTGCTTCAGCCTTTCTTTTTAATCTGGTGAATAATTGTGAGGTTTCTTCCCAGTTTTACTTCTTAATGAGTAAAGGGTGTTTTTGTTGTTTTTTTTTTTTTTTTTTTTTTTTTTTTAATGAGAGATACTTCTCAGAATGTTTTGAAAAGGTATAAATAATTTGCTTTTGGAGCAACACTTGTTAGAAAGACAAGAATCTTCATGTCAGTGCAGGAAGAAAAAATCTGAATTCTTACTTTGAGGCTTTTACATGAAGGGCAATAGATGTTCTCTCAATTAATGAGGCGTGCTTCATCAATGGCTTTGATATAAGACGGCTTATAAAACTGTCAAAAATAATTCAAAGAGCATTTTTTTGCAACAAGACCATGACCTAAACAGCCCGTCATGTGTTAAGTTTACTAGACATTCTACACCCCAAAAGAACTAAATATAAATCTATCATAAAGGGCTCTTGCTGTATAAGACAGCAGACTTGACTCCAAAATAAATTTGTGAAAGGGCAGATATAAAAGATTTTGAGTGTAACCTTATAATGGAGAAATGAAATATTGAGCTGATTCACTGACAAGACACCTACATCTTCATGAAGGTGCTTACTGCCACTTTATAATTTGGAACATAAAAAAATGTGTGGCAAAAAACTAAGAATTAAATCATGCTAAAGTTCTAGCTAATTAACTAGGAGACTAACTGAAATAATACAAATCAAAATTATAATAATTTCTTAGTATTATTGTCAGGTTATTTGAAAATTTGGGTAGGTAAATGAGGTGAAAAGATAGATTGTTATGTCAACTCTAGTTTCTGTCCTGACACCCTGACACAGTCTTAAGCAGTTCTTCGAGGTTCAAATTACAAAAATAATAATACTAACTCTCCGGACAGCCATCAATCAAGTCAGCCAAGTATTCATGCAAGTTGTGCAACTGGTCTGTTCCTCCTTCATTAGTTTGTAAACATGAATTAAGAATTAAGACAAGCATTGTTATGCTGCAATAATACAGAGATCAGTCATGTTACCTGAAACATTATATGATCTAATATTCCAGGACATCTTAGAAAATGTTTACTTGTATGTTGGCATATTTATATTTAAAAAAAAAAAAACAAGAAAGTGAGACAACAATTATAATTTGCAAAGGAATATATTCCTTTTTTATGCCTCCGAATTAGTTGTTTTTTTTTTAAGTCTCAAAGAGTAGCCTCTTAAGAGTATAAGAAAAATGAATAAATTCAACATTAAATTTATATATCTAAAACAGTGTCAGCCCATTAGATGATTTCTGTTCTTAAAGCAAGATACAGCTTCTAGGAATCAGCAAGTAACACAAAAGAAGCATTAGAAAGCAGTTATTGAAATCTAAAACCATTGCATGCTGTGGATAGTTTAAAAATTGAATAAATAATCATTCATGTTACTTTTGAAAAAAACCTTCACAAACAACCTCAAGGGGGCCTATAGGGATGCTGGAGAGGGACTCTTCATTAGAGACTGTAGTGATACGACAAGAGGTAACGGGTTAAAACTTAAATGGGGAAGTTTAGATTGGATATAAGAAGGAAATTCTTTCCTGTTAGGGTGGTGAGGGTTGCCCAGGGAGGTTGTGAATGCTCCATCCCTGGCAGTGTTCAAGGCCAGGTTGGACGAGGCCTTGGGTGATAAGATTTAGCGTAAGGTGATCTTAAGGTCCTTTCCAACCCTAATTATTCTATGATTCTATGATTCTATGATTGTAAGAGTGGATTAGAAAGAATATATTTAAAAATAACTAAAAATCAATTATCTATCAATATATTAAAGTCTCAGATACATGCAAAGGCTGAAAAAGGGAAAAAAATGTTTCGGGTCTTTGCTACTGCTACCAATGCCCCTGCCTGTATGCATATATGTGCTTTTCTTGCGGTGAAGATAAATGTGAAAAATAAATATGCAGGTATTATTTCCATCATGCTACATAAAGGAAAAAGCCAAAATTAGATTTTCTCTTCCACATTCAGCATATAAATCTGCAGTTGTGCACTTGTGTCTGTTCACAGGACACATACAAAGAACTTAACTATATATAGATTTTACGATGAACTTTTATGCAAAGAATTACTTCTGAGAAGAAGGAGATATATATAATAAACTAGACTAAAGCAAAATGAACATTCACGGTGAACCCTTTAAAAATGGTCCTGATTTTAAACATTTCTAATGCTCATCAGCATGGAGAACTGAAATTGAATCTATTTTATCTGTCTTCTTCATGCAGTGTATCTCTGTGTGGCTCATCTCTTTTCCAAATAGGCATGATGCAAACAAGAGACATATTTCGTTACGTATTCTGAGTCAGTTTTGGCCTTGCTGCTTTTGGACTACAACATATGTTAGACATTGAAAATAATTTAAGAAAAGAATAAAAAACTTAGAAAAGGGATTTGTTCATAACTCCTTTAGGTTCTGACTTGTCTTACACAGAGACTTCAAGCCACACTTGCTAATCAGTGTGAAGTACTTACCTACTGAAATCAGTTAAAAACTTTGCCATGAACTTCAGTGAGGCTGGAATTACACTGTTAACTTCAATTACTGAGTCAGGTTTAGTAATGCTGGAAATAGCAAGGCTGACTTCAGAGGTAAGCTAGGTCCATTACCCTAGTTTGGCTCAGTTTTGCACGTAAGAGGTGTGTCCTCTGAACCAAAAATAAACATTTCCAGTGGCAGTTTTAATCTAAGTACTATTTACTTAATATTTCTCCTGAGCATCATTTGCTTCATTCTGTAACTGCAGCTTGTGAATAATAATAAAGAAAATTAATATATTTCTTAATTTTATGACACTACTTGAAGAGTTGTCAGATATGGATAAATGAGAGAAAGAGAGAAACCCAGAAATTTAGTTTATACTGGCAACCACTGTTAACATTGATTTTTCATAATGGGGGAACTCAAGTTTAAGTATTGGAAACCAGTTCTGATTAAAAAAAACTGTTCTGGAAACCAAACAGTTAGTTTGAGGTTTTAGTTTTGGTATACCCAAATCTTCAAATCTGTTGGAGCCTATATGCAGGTTGCTGGTTTTGGGAAAGGGAGCATATATTATAAAAGCCCTCAGTCATTTTGAACGTCTTTCTTTTCATTGGATTCTTGGAAATCTAATAGTTCTGAAAGGTCAAGAAAGTACCAAGAGCAGCATTTCAAAGTTTATTTTGATATTTCTGTTTCAATTCTGGGGACAACAAAATTTGGAAATATTTGCTTTAAATTTCTTATGATTTTCTGGCTCTGATATAGTCAGGTCCCATGGTTTCTCCCATCCATTTAGTAGCTAAAAGCAAATCAATATTAATATGACACCCAGGTCTAGCAAAACACTTAAATGTGTGCTTAAATGTAACTGGTCCCATTGAAATTATTATTACCTAAGAAAGGACTATGTTACATGGTTTAAAAGAAATATACATTGTAACTTCAGAAAGTCTCTCTTATAAAATCAGATAATGCTATTAAAAAAAAACCAGCTTGATTCTACTTTTTTAATTAATTTTGTCTTTATCCCCACAAAATCAGAAACTGAATGATTTCATAGATATTAACTTTCAACAGAGCAATACAGAGTCCATCAGAGGGCAATGTTGTTCATTATTTACCTATTTTTGACAAATTCACAAAACACTTAAGAGAAAGTGATTCATCTTTATTTTTAATGACCCACTTTCCCAGGAAGTTTCAGTTTAAAAAGGTCTCATCTAGGCAGAGAGAGGGAGGGAGATGGCAACAGAGGAAGGAAAAGAAAAAGAATGTTTCCATCTGTCACTTAGAGTTTTCTTCTAACAGCTGCTGATTTGACTAATGATGGTTGTATAATTACCATTTCACACATGTTTGATAAAGTTCTTTGTTTGGACTGCCAGTTGTCTTGATGAAGTACACTCAATGGTGCTATTGAAGAGTGGAAACCTGCTTATTTAAAATCCATGCCTAAAGCAATTTGAAGAGCATGAGCTCACTATATGAAACATTTATGCCCTTGTTGCAAACAGTTTTTGTAGGTTTTTAATTTTCCCTCTGAAAATTCCACTGTTGGAAATCATAAATACACCAATACTATAGAGCTTTTCTTGAGTGCACAAAAGCCTTTTCGCACATACGAGTGTTCGAGAAAGCATAATTCTTAGGCTGACATCCAAATTATTTTACCAGTGCTGTTTTTTTTTTTTAAGAGATAATAAAAACTAGTGTACTTCACCACAGCTCTGACTGAAAGCTCATTGAATAGATGTAATTATGCCTTGATCTACCAACAAAGATACTGTGCAGCTCTTGTCAGCTGATGAAGGTTTGCTTCTGAATCCAATATTTTTACATTAAATCATAAATGCAATCTTAGTAATGACCGAGTCATTCCTTCCAAGTCATCTAATAATGTTTCCTCTGTCCCATGAGGAAAAAGTTCCCATATTTCTAACCTGCGAGGAAGTTAACCAGAAGTTACATTTAAATTTTTCACTCACTGTCCCATCAATGAATATTCTTACAAAAAAACCTAGAATACCTTAGAAATATAGTGTTACCGAAGAGCTATCTAACTAGAGTTCTTCAGGAAGCATTTTAACAGTATAATAAAAAACTCCAGCATGCTTTCACCTTTCCATGTTCCAACTTACATTAGCTGATTAGAAAAACTGGTTAAAACATTCCCTAGGAAATAAAAGAACACCTTTGTCATGTAAAGGTTCTTCAAAACTAATTTGGTTTGTTGGACTAATACAACAGTAGCAAACTAGAATCAAATTAGAAAATAAAAACCAGCATAAAGTAAAAGTTCGTTTAAAAATCTAATTTCTCCCATATCCAAAAAGTAATACAAAGTACAGATATATAAACAAAGGGAACAGTGTTGTTCAGCAGCTCTGAAACACATACCAGTTTGTTTAAGACATATTGTTAGGTGCCTAGTGATTACGGATCTTAATTGAAGTTCAGGTACTGAAAGAACCTGATCAGACAGGTTCTGAACAAGTTGTCTAAAGTCACTAAAGCTGCTAAAAAAAAAAATAGATATTATTATTAGACACATACTTTGGAAAATGTCTATTATAGATTGAAAACATTCCTATCAATATTAACATTTATTCAGAAGGGATGTGCAGGTATATTCACATATTCAGAGGTTACCTTTTGCTCATAGTTTTCTGCTCTGTCTAGATTCTCAAGCCACCCTCATCACTAAAATGTAATTGCTTCCCAGTAAAGCTTTAAGCACTCTGACTAGCATCTGTCACATATAGTTCATGATCCCTCTCATCCTCTCCCTAGGGAGTGTATGTAGAGAAATGTCATTTTGTTAGGGTTTGATTTGAGGGAATTTATTTTTCACATATTGCTATATCATTACTTAGGCATGTAGATAGAGTCTGTCAGAGTCATTATCTGTCTCTTAAAATGATGTGCATTTAGTAGTTTACTAGACCAACATGAAATACACTTTATAAAGTATTCTTATCTATTTTTGGGTAGTTGAACTGTCGCTGTTACAAAAGTCAATTGCTCAGCTAATGTGCTCCACAATATAAGAAATGGCTGCAAGTCTATAAGAAGGCTGTATGTCTCTTAGCACCTTTGGCATTTTTACAATGCGGAAGAGTGATTATAGTATAATTCCAGTCCTTTGACACTTTGTTCACTGTAGTTCAAGTTGATTAGCTTTTCTGGCTGAGCTACTGGGTTTCCTCCAACTTTTATGATATCACTAGTGATGCCATCTGTCCCAGGTATTTTTCCTCTTAAAGGCTTCATGACTTTCTCTATCTTCTTTTGCATGCATAAAGTAAGATTTTTTTCTTCATGTCTGTTTTTATGTCATAGGAGATGGTGAAACTTGTCATGTTTGTCTCTATGCATTCTTGTAGAGCTGCTGGTAAAGCTCATCTGCTCTCTGCAGGATGCTATCTCTCCCTCTGTAATTACTCTTTCATCACTGTCTGAGAGGGACATCTGGTGTCAATTATCTGTTTTCTTCTCATCTTGCTACAGCTGTTTCTTTAAAGAGTATTTTAAATCATTTCTATGTTGCACCATATATTTGAATCCTTTGTGATCTTCCATTTTCAAGGTCATGCAGAGCTCGTAGCTGCAAGTTATTATTCTTTCTCTCTTTATTCAATTTCTTTTACCATGAGTGTCCTATATGCATTTGCATTACTCAGCTGATTATGATATAACACCATCTATGTATCCACAGGTACAGCTACAATGAGATTTCTTTTTCAAAGAAACTTCTTGGCCTAATAAAAACTTGCTTTTAACTTGAAAAGGCCAAGCTACATCAGGGCAATCAGATCCTCAGCCTGAGAATGTAAGTACTTGGTACTTGATGTGTTAACTGTCCTTTCTTACAACTCATGTAATAGTATAAAAAAAAAATCATGGCCAAGTATATGTAGAAAAAAGATTTTACAACATATTCCAAACAGACACTTTTTCCCCAATAAGGTATATTTAATTCCATGGTCTGCTTGATGCTTTTTTCTATTCAGATTGGTTTCAGTAACAATACTCATTGAATGTAAGACCTAACAAGGTTGAAGACTTGAATCAGAGAACTTCAGATAAAATACTATGACAGCATATAAGGATACTCTAGAAAATTTTCATTCAGGCATCCATTAGCAGACTCGTACGAGTAGACCAGACGACTGGTCTACTGGTCATAACATCCTGATCATGTTAAAGTTAGGAAGCTAATGCTATGTTCAATACTGCTGATGTTATGCTATCCAGGTCCAGAACCCTCTTACACAAAGTTGCCAGGAAGGACAGCTAATAAGAGAAAATCACAAAGTGAAAGCATTTTTAAGAATTCATCAACAGCAGAATTTTGGATCTTGAGTAAAAAGCCTATTCACCTGAAATAGATAAGAAGTTTGCAAAGAACAAATAATAGATATTTAACTATTTTGTTCCAGACTACATGTGTGTTTGCAGGGCAACCATTACTTCAAGATACAATGCAATCCAGGCTTCTGCCTTAGACAGCTTATTATGTCCCTTTTGTCTTTTCTATCCAAAAGGAGGAAGCTTACTTTTTTTTTTCTCCTAACTTACATATTGCCAAGAACATAGGCTGCTCATATTTCCTGTATTTGGTTGAAGTGCTATATAATTGCACTGCTGAATATGCCAGGGCAAAGATGAAAGCCTTATTTATTTATCTAAGGTAAGGACCATTTGTGGCTTTTTGTGTGCCCCTAGGGGAAATGCTAAATAGCTAAGGATATATGCAGTCTCTGCTGATAAGAAGCAATGCTGATGTGACCAGTGACAAACTTGAATCAACATACATATTTTCCCAAATGTTAATGTGACATACAAGTTAGTGCAATCCTCTCTATCCATTATACAATAACATGAACTGGTATTTAACAATTATTTTTTGTTTCAGTTTTAACTGGCAGTCACTCTTCCCATATCTTCCAAGTCCCTGAACTTCAGGGCAGTGACTGAAGGAATGAAGTCCCTCCCATTATAGACAAAAAGCAGGTTCAAGATGAGCTGAGAAACCTGAACTTCCACAAGTCCATGAGACCTGACAAGGTGCATCCGAGGGTCCCAAGAAAATTGGCAGATGCAGTCATTAAGCTGGTTTGCATCATATTTGAAGTCAGGCAGTCAGGCAAAGTCCCCAGTGACTAGAGAAAAGAGTATCACAACCATTTTTAAAAGGGTAATGAAGAGGACCCTGGGAACTACTGACCAGTCAGTCTGTGCCAAGTAAGATCATGGAGCAGTTCATCCTGGAATTTATGGTGAAGCATACAGAACACAGGGAGCAGGTGATTAGAGAAAGCCAACAGGGATTCTCCAAAGGCAATGTGTGACTAGTACTATAGTGGTCATCTCTGATGGAGTGACTGCATTAGTGGACAAGGGAAGAGGTACAGGTGTCATCTACCTAGACCTCTGTAAGACCTTTGATACAGTCTCCCACAAAATTTTTATCTCTAAATGAGAGATGGATTTGATGGATGGACTATTAGAAGGACAAGAAAATAACCACATACAAAGAGTTATAGTCAGTGGCTCAATATTCAAATGGAAACCAGTAATAAGGGGTGTCTTTCATGGGTCCACATTAGAGTGAATATTATTTAAAATCTTCATCTATGCCATAGCTAGCAAAATTGAGTGTACCTTTAGCAAGGCTGCAAATGACAACATGCTGAGCTCCTGCACTTGGGTCAGAGCAATCCCCCATATCATAGCACAGACTGGGGAATGAATTGATTGAGAGCAGCCTGGCGGAGAAGGACTTGGGGATACTGGTGGATGTAAAAAATAGATATGAGCTGACAATGTGCACTCACAGCGCAGAAAGCTACTAGTATCCTGTGCCTCACAAAAAGAAGCATGGTCAGCAATTCCAGGGAAGAGATTCTTCCTTCTCTACACTGCCCTCATTGGACCCCACATAGCGTACTGCACACACCTCTAAGATCCCCTGTACAAGAAAGATATGGACCTCTCAGAGCAGATCCAGGGGAGGGCTGTGAAAGGGATCAGAGCCCTCTCCTGTGAAATAAGGCTGAGAGAGTTGGTCTTGTCAAGCCTGGAGAAGAGGTGGCTCCAGGGAGACTTTACTGTGGCTTTTCAATACCTAAAGGGGGCTTATAAGAGATATATAGAAAGGACAAAGAGCAAATTAAAGACGGTAGATTTAGACTGGATATAAGGAAGACATTTTTTATGATGAGGGTGATGACACACTGGAGCAAGTTGCCCCATCACTTGTGGATGCCCTATCACTTGTGGATGCCCTGTCACTGGAAGTGTTCAAAGACAGGTTGGCTGGGGCTTTGAGAAACCTTACCAAGTTAAAGATGTCCTTGGCCATGGCAGGGGGGTTGGATTAAATGACCATTAAAAGCTTCATTCATCCCAAACTGTTCTATGATTCTATGATGATCTTTTTTTCTTAGGTAATTATTTCTGTGAACAGATTACTTAGAATGTATACTATACAATCTCTAATAGTGAACATTATTTACTTTATCAATTTAAGAGTATTCTTACAGTTACTAACCATGCTACCTAATCACTGACGCCAATGTACACTTGGGAGATGGAGCTTTGACAAATATCATAAACCTCTCATTGCTTTGTAACAAGTCATTTTAGCACTCTAGTTAATATATCTATCCTTTCTTGTTTACCTTTCCAGACAATCTGCTATGGCATGATATTGGGAATCATATTTTACATTACATTTTTACAAAACTGAAAAAGGAAGAAATTAACAAAAAGTATCTTAGCTGCGGGACTTAATATTTTTTTGTTTGGTTTGGTCAGTGAACACCTGACCACTTCTTGTGTCCAGTTAGGTCTTTGAATCACAAGCCAAAACATTAGCAAAAAGAGGATACCCTTCAGGAAGGGAAATACCTTATGCTTGAAGTAGCCAAAGCTATAGCTAATCAAATAATAGGACATGTTAATCTTAATAAACTTTCTGTTGTCTCAGTCTCATTACAGTTGAGGTTCAGAGTGTGGAATTAGGGCACAGAAAGAGGTGAAATGAATTGATCAAGTCTGTCCAACAAAACAACAGAATTGGGAACTGAAGCTTGGTTTCCTGGAAACCCAAGTGGTTGTTGGCCAACAGGCAGTTGCCAAAATCTAAGCTTTTAAAATAGCCTTGCAGCTTCATGCCCATAGCAACTCTGGTGATGAAAAATATCGCATATTAACCAAAGGTATAAAATTAAGCCTTGAAAGGGAACTTAGTTCTTACAGGAAACACAGGAGAAATTAATTTTCCCTAATATATGTTTTTCTTGTGAGTGTTATAAAAATTAAATGGAAGAAGAGATACAAAAATAATCTCTTCATTTTTTCTAAACATTTTTCACTGTAATAGACAGAAAATTTTTACAGCAAAAATATCCAAAGCCCAGGAGCCTGCTTCAGTCTCCTGTTTAGCTGTTGTGCGCAGTAGCCTCAGGCAACTGGGTTACTCTCAAATTTAATTTTTATTTAAAGAGCTAAATTGGAACACACCATATCACCTTCCATCTCAGAAATATGGGTATACTGTAAAAGCTGGGGCACATTTATAGCAAAACTTAAGTTTAAAAAAAAAAGTAAAAAAGAATCTGTATTCCCTACTATGGGGTGAACTCTGAAAATAAGGGAAAAGAAACATACAAGGTCCAAACATGTTTCACCCTTTTGGCAGAAGGTGTTATCATTAGTAGTAACTCACAGCCAGCAAATTAGACCAATTAGTTTCAGTGGGCAATTTTCCTATTCAAACCTTAACCATTTTTTTAGGTAAAGATTTTAGGAAGATTTTACTGTATTATTTGCTATACAAAAGTGAGATTTTTGAAGACAAAAACTTTGAGGTAATTTTACAGTACTTTAAAAATCTGAAAAATAGATAATCGGGTTAATACTCACTGGATTCAAGAGTTCTTTGATTTGCAACATAAATGGTTTATTCTGAAACTTTCCTTTCTACCCCAGACAGCATTCCCAGCCTGGTCTCCCTGCCAGAGGATGGCACATGTGTACTTATAGTGTGTGAGAAGAAAAGAAAGTGCTGGAAGTGGGATAGCTGAAATGTCTTGTGTGCAGAAACTGCAGAAGCATGGAGCTGGCTAGAACTCTCTTGAGCAACCCTTTTGATAGGTAAGACAGAGTTCTTTTCTTTTTAAAGCAGGGTTGTTTTAAAAAAAAAACAAATAGTGGGCAAGTAAAGTCAGAATGAAGGGCTACTTCTTTTTAGCCCCTTTGGACACAGTACTTGGACCATCTGATTTGGATCCTGCTGTATGGAGAGTGAAGAATTGAGGAAAGAATGAGGAACAGGAGATACAAGAGAGCTAATCAGTATCTGACTTACCTAAAACAGAGAAATAAAGGAGCCAAGAGCAAGAAAATAAACCAGAAAGTGTATCTGTTTGCTACTGCCAGGTATAGTTGCCACTTGTGAGAGTGTGTTAACCGGGCATTCAGACTTTGACGTTCATCCTTACCTTGCCTACATTTTGTCATTGTTCAGGGATGGTAGGAGCAGTGCCATGTTTCAGGAGAAGAAAAGGGATAGATGGGAAAATGGGAAGTTGCATATCTATACAGCTTTCTTCTGTCACATAACCTGGTTGAGGAGAATTATTAGACACATGCCAAGAATAGCTTGCTATATCACATTACAACATGCGCAGCTTTGGTAAGACTTTGTTTCCTTTGAATAAACTTAGCATTGTTTCTAGAGAAAACTTATTTACAGATTGCTATGTCTCAACATGATAGGACCTTTCCACATCTTAGAAGCATGAGAAATGTATATTGTAACACTGAATGGAGATTTTTTTTCCTGTGCCTAAATGCTTTCCATGTATTTCTTCTTCCTTTTTTTTCTTTAGATCAGTTATGTGTAATTATGCTCCTTCTTAAAAAAAGCTTTTGCTATATCCTGTAATGTAGTAAGGTGATGCCTCCTTTGCAATGTTCCACCATCAGTGCTCACCAAGCAGCAGAGTCTCTATGTATGTGAAGCTACTCCTTCACATCACTCTGAATTAGCTCACAGTGGGTGTTAGACTCTGTACATGAATAGAAACCTCCCAGAGGAAAATGTTTTTATTAGATCTCAACAGTCTTCCAGCCTCCATCAGTCTACAAAGCAAAATTCCTGTTTGATCTTAAAGTCAGGTCTCTACAGGACAAGGCAGATTGCAGCACTATCGCATAGTGGTTTAACTCTGTAAACTGTTGTCATGAGTAATTTGGGTTTGAATATGGATTAGAGTAAATTATATTTTTTTTGGCCTGCAGTGCAAAGAGCCATTCTTTACTTTTAATTAGCCGTCACCTGCAAATAAATCCAATTTTATGAAGTGAATGACGTCTATTTGCAAAGGAGTCTTTCTAATCCGGTTCACAGAATTAATCCTTGATTTGAAATAAAATCTATTGAACAACTTTATAAATGTTTGTTTGTAGAGGTTCTTTTAATTCAATTAGCTTTATTGAGTAAATGAGATGGCGTTTTTTCACTCTGTTGGTTTAATTCTTCACATATCATTCACTTTTTGTCATCTACTTTTATATTCAGAAAAAGTACTGGCCTGTGCTTTCCTAAAGCTCATAAACGAGTACAGATTAAGCAAAGTATTTGATCATTTTTTTTTTTTGAAGTCTTTTTAAAAAGGCAGATCTGTAGGCATGAGAGAAATAAAAAAAGAAGTATTCAGGATAAACTGAAAGCTGGCTTCTTCGTGATCTCATGTAAAATCTTTTATAAATTGTTTGTTCTCTTTCAAATTATCACAGGTAGTAATGCAGCTGTTTGCAGTTTCCTGGAATTCTATATCACTATCAGGACAACAACATCTTTTTGATCAAGTAGGGCGACAATATCCACCCTTCCCCCCCCCCTTCCCCAGCACACATAGATTTTTGGCCAAAACTAGTAACTTAAGATCCTTTTGCAGGAGGTGAAGTGATAAAGGAACAGCTTGATGTGATTCATCCCACCTTGCTTTGAAAACTGTCTTAAGGCAGGATGAATTTATTTCAGGAGGGTGGCCTTCTCCCTCCACCTAATTTATTTTTTACTTAAGTTGGCTGAAAGTAGATGGGATGAATCTTGCCTATAATCACTGAAAGCAAAGATGCTGGCAGTTTTCTATGTAACCCCTGTATGATGCACAGCCCAGTTTTGTGTGGCACAGCTATGTGACCTTCATTTAGCTTTTCTGAAGAGTAGTATTGACCTGCAAGAGTCTGTAAATGAACACCACGTGAGATCAGAAATTTGGAAACAAAACCTGAAATTAAATAGTTGATAACAGTTAGTAACTTGGGGTCTGGAGAGAAAAACACCATCATGAAAATTAATTAAGAAATGGAATTGAAAGATCAAACTAAGGAAGATAAGGTTCAGCTCGTGAGAAAGCTCAACGTGACTGATACCTCATTGCCAGACTAACAGTCTCGTCAGGTATCTGTATCAGTAGTGATGAGTATGCTAGTACCTAGCCCATGCACTTAATTTCAAACATGTATTGCATGTATTAGTGAATTAGCTGTGAAATGCTGTATATTCATAAATCACGTTGAGTCCTACTTACAGAGTTCCAAATCACAGAATGGTTTGGGTTGGAAGAGACTTTAAAGGTCCTCTAGTTACAACATCCTGCTGTCGGCTGGGACACCTTCCACTAGACCAGCTTTCTCAAAGCCTCATCCAACCTGGCCTTAAACCCTTCAAGGGATGGGACATCCACAACTTCTCTGGGAAACCTGTTACAATGCCTCACTGCCCTCACAGTAAAGAATTTCTTCCTAACATCTAATCTAAATCTAACCTATTTAAGTTTAAAGACATTAACCTTTGTCCTGTCCCTATACACCCTTGTAAAACACCCCTCTCCAGCTTTCTTTTAGAATCCCTCTAGGTACTGGATGACTATTATAAGTTCTCCCCTGAGCCTTCTCTTCTCCAGGCTGAACAAGCCCAACTCTCTCAGCCTGTCTTCATAGGAGAGGCACTCCAGCACTCTGATCATCTTTGTGGTCTTCCTCTGGACTCACTCCAACAGGTCCAAGTCATTCTTATGTTGGGAACCCAAGAACTGAACAAAGTAGTTCAAGTGGGAGTACTCACAAGAGCGGATTAGAAGGGGAGAATCACATCCCTCAACCTCCTGGACATGCTTCTGTTGATGCAGTCTAGGATACAGTTGGCTTTCTGGACTGCAAGAGCACACTGCTGGATAATGTTGAGCTGCTCATCAGCTTCTCATCACTTCTCCACCCAGCCTGTATTTGTGCTTAGGATTGTCCCCACCAAGGTGCATGATATTGCACTTGGTCTTGTTGAACTTCATGAGGTTCCAGTACAGACCCCTGTTACTGGTCTCCACTTGGACACTGAGCTGTTGACCACAACTCTGAGTGCAACTGCCCAGCCAGCTCCTTATCCACTGAGTGGTCCATCCATCAAATTCACCTCTCTCCAGTTTAGAGATAAAGCTGTCATTTGGCACAATGCCAAATACTTCGCACAAGTCCAGGTAGATGACATCAATTGCTCTTCCAACTCTGAAACTTTGTTGTAGAAGTCCATCAAATTTTTCAGGCACGATTTGCCCTTAGTGAAGCTGTGTTGGCTGTCACCAGTCACCTCCTTATTTGCCATGTATCTTAACATAGCTTCAAGGAGGATCTGTTTCATGATCTTTCCAGGCACCAAGGTGAGGCTGACCAGCCTGTAGTACTCCAGATCTTCCTTTTATTCCCCTTTTTAAAACTGGGATTTATGTTTCCCCATTTCCAGTCAGTTGGAACTTCAGCAGACTGACACAACTCAAATATGATGCATAGTGGCTCAGCCACTTCATTTACCAGTTCCCTCAAGACCTGCAGATGATCTTATCAAGTGTCCCATGAACTTCAGGCTCCTTAAATGTTCTTGAACCTGATCTTCTCCTACAGCAGGTGGCTCTTCATTCTCCCAGTCCCTACATTTGCCTTCTGTGACATGGGCAGTGTGGCTGGAGCATTTGTGAGTGAAGACCAGGGTAAAAGAGTCATTGATTATCTCAGCCTTCTTCATATGGTGGTCTCTTTTTTCCTTCCAGTAAGGGCCTATGTTTTCCTTCTTCTTCCTTTTATCACTGACATACCTAAATCTGGATGTCCCTGAACAGATTTAATCCTGTCAGGGGTTTGGCTTTCCTAACCTGCTCCCTGCCTGCTCAATTTCTCTGTACCTCTCCCAGGCTATCTGTAATTGCTTCTGCCCTTTATAGGATTCCTTTCTATGTTGGAGTTTGTTCAGGAGCACCTTTTTAATCCATGCAGGCCTCCTAGTGTTTTTGCCTGACTTCCTCTTTGATGGGATGTGTTGCCCCTGAGCTTCAAGGAGGCGATCCTTGAATATTAACCACTTTTCTTGGGCCCCTCTTATCTCCAGGGCTTTGTCCCCTGGTACTCTATCAAGCAGATCCCTGAAGAGGCCAAAGCCTGTTCTCCTGAAGTCCAGGGTAGTGAGCTTGCTATGTGCCCTTCTCTCCGCCCTACAACGATCTAACCAGACTTCTCCTTAAGAGGTACATTTAAGACTAAATCTGATTATTTATTTCTTCTTTTATATTGCTGCTTGGTTATTTTGTATATTCCCTCTTTGTTGTAAGCTATCTAATATCTCAAAAGTCTTTAAGCAGCTTGACTACTGGAGCATTAATTCAGGAATGCAAGAATACAGGCAACAGTCTAAAACAAACAATGAATTTACTGATGAGGTTTTATGTCTGAAAACATACTGAATAGAGGGAGGATGAGAAGGTGCCAAGGGGTTTTGATTAATTTCTGTAGTGCATTATGCGTCTGGGTGGTATTTTTTTTTTTTATTTTTTTTCCCCCTCCCCCCCCCCCCTTTTTTTTTTTTAATAGTCCTACTGGAATTCTCACAAGAAAAAACAAATGCATATTTGGCTTACAGCCAGAGGATGAAATGGTCCTGACTATGTTTTTACATCAGTTTTATGCTGGTAGAACCCAAAATTAATCAGTGTTAGTTACTGCATGTCACCACAGTGGGAAGCAGACTCAGGTCCAATATACATTCTACTACTTGAATAGAGAATATATTAGCTATGAAAATGATTAAAAATAAATTCTTCATAGTGTTATTACCCATACTATCTGCAGTCCATCTCCATCTACACATCTTAAATGGCCATTTTAAAACTTCTTCAAGTCTAACTGTAGCTATTTCCCACCCCACAGAGTTTTAATAAAAATGTTAAATGCTTTCTAAGGTGCAGCTTACTTTTGCTGCACTATTGTGTTCACTCCACAGCAGATTTTCCTTTGGTATTTTTTCTTTCCAAATGTAAAAAGTTGCCAGATACAAACACATGGCTTGACGCTCTTTCCCACACATTGATATTTACCTTTAATATGACAAGGAGATCTGAGACATCTATGAGAAGCTGCAGATATTACCTCACATGTTTCAAAGTTCTAACCACTGCTTGGATTCCAGGTGAAATACCCCCAGGCATTACCAATAATGTTAGGTAGTTACATGTGGGTGACTGAAAACCCAAAGTCAATGATATTCTTACTGAATATTTTACGTACTTCGGTATCCCCAAGTATCAATTTCTGATTGCATCTAATTGCTTTTGTCTGAGTCAAAGCACAGCTGCATCCTATGGTAATCAGTCTGATCTCCAACCAAAACATATTCACCTCTTGTTATTATGGGTGAGGTACTACAGAACAGCATTTGATTAAGTGGAATTTCACTTACTTTATACCTATGTAAGTGTGAACAAAAGGTTTCTGACACCAGAAGGAGTTTATTGTGACTCAGAGTTAAACACAAGCTCAATTCAATTCACACATGAAAAAAGAATTTTTGACCAAGAAAAAAAAAAGAGCTTATATTAGATTTGTAGGGCCTTTCCAGATCCTTGAACCAGGAAAAAAGAATAAATATATAAACTCTATTATCTGCTTGAAATGGCACTCAAACTTTAAGCACAGAAAGCAAACTATTATATTGGGCACAGCAATTTTTTCCTCTTCCAGAATGAATCTGCAACAACTCAGGTTAAATCAAAGAAGTTATTCACACGCAGATATAAACTAGAATAAAGTTGAGCCCTTTCAAATACATAATTGGCATCAGAAAAAAGAGTTAGAAATATCACTTGGGTATGAAGTCAGACATCAGAGTAGTTCTGAAAAATTAAATTCCAATGAAAAATAAATACCTTAAAAATTGGCTTATTATTGTCTCATCTGTTTAATGGCATTCAGTTGAAACTTCACCACTGTAAAGGATTAAAAAGGCACATAATTAGCAGATTTGCCATATAATGTTTAATTCCCTCAGAACTTTACACTGATTGTCTGTGATAATAGAACCTTGGAAAATGCATGAAACTAAAATATAATCCAAATTAATCCCATTTAAGGTTTATGAACCCATTATTGAAAAAAAAAGTGTTCCCCCTTTTTTAACTGGATACCCAGCATTCTTTCCACCTACCTAGAAACTGCAGCCCAGTGTGGCTACATAGGTCATACCTTTTCATAAACAATGCACTGAATGCTGTATCACTTTGATTTAACAAAGTACTTCTTATGTAACTTGATCTTTTCTACCAAATTAGTCTTTTATAGTTTATATTGCCAGTGGAAATAAAACAAACCATTTTTTAAAAGGTGACTTTTGACAATATAACTTTTACTTCTTAGTGTATGTTTGCCAGCAGATTCCAGATTCCACAAGGCTGGGCAAAAAGTATAGGATAGAAAGACTTTAATCGTAGTCAGCTAGTCACGAAGCTCTTCTCATCCAGTTCTTACTGTTTGTGCCTCTTTCTCTGTATTAATGATACTTCATAATATCAGAGAAGGAGTGTTCCTATTTTTTGAGAGGGCCAGCAATGAAAACCTTAACTAGGATGAACTGTATCATGACTAATATTACTATTGATCTCCTGAAGGTAAACTTTAACTCATTTTATAATTATTGAAACAACTAACATTATTCTAAGTAATAATTTATACAGTATAGAGTAGAAAAATGCTTTACTGAAGTCCACATTTCCTCTGTACAAGGAAAAACAAAACCAGCAAAAAAATCCACGCTTTTGTTGCCAAAGATAAACTGTGCCATACAACTAGCTATGCATAAAACCATATCTTTAGCCATAGAGCCATCAGAACGTGAACAGTCATAGATGTGTAAGTGTATATTGTAGAGATGATAACCCCTAAATATAACACCAAGTCTCCTGAAGGTTATATGGCGTGTAAGAACACTGAAGGCTAAGTTTAGCAAATAATGTTTTTTGAAAGGGGTGAAATAGTGTGTGCTTAGGCTTCTTGCTTAAGACACAGAGTATTTTTCTGCTCTGAGCAACCACATGTGTTATATTTCAAAGAAGCAGACCTATGTTACATGTATACATATATTTTTTTTCTTACTAATGAGAAGCTATGAACCTTTAGCCAAAACAAGTTGTCTGTGATTGTCAATAAGAAATACTGGCCAACTTCATTTCAGGGACTAGATATCTTATTCCAGGGTGGTATCTTTTATTCAGTCATGTAGTGAAATGTCTTCCCTTTTTAAGGGTTGATTCCCATGTCCTTTGCTAACTTGTGAAGTTAGTTATTGAATCTTGGAAAACAGAGGAGATATTTCTTTCAGACTGTTGTCATTGCACCCTTTTATCCAACACACTAATGGCAAGATGCTCATGCAAGATGGACAGTCTGGGCTTCAGTTCCTTCCACTGCCTGAAGGAATTTAAAACACACAGTCTACTTATCTTGAAAGCACCCTAAGTATCAGGTTAAAATCTACTCTTAGGTGAAGGTCCCAAACCAATTTCAGTCTCCAGGTCTGTCAGATAATATTCCATGGGAGTCATGGCACAATCCATAGAAGATGTGAAAGGATTATTGTTCAAGAAAATTACCATGAAACCTATCAGGTTTTGTTCAAACCCAGATTCAGAACTTCAAGATTCTCTTTTTACATTTCTGATTTAAAGAATATTTTTGTTGTTTGAATATTTGGTATGGCATCTAATACTAAGCTATGATGTATTTGAACTAAGATTTTAAAATGAATTATTAATGCTAAGGTACAATATTTCCTCTTAAATGTTAGCACCCATAATGAAAGAGCCATTTTAAAGGTAATAAGGAGGTGGAAGAATCACATTTAAACATACAGTATATGTAAGCCTTGAAACAAATGCATGTTGAATCAATGATCTTACCTAATAACACTTGGATCCTTTTTGTTCCAGTTTAATGACATCTGTACTAAAATTTTGTAGATCAATGTTTCTTAACTTAAAATGTTAAGATAATAAATAGAAAGATTCCTCACTAAAATAAATTAAATTTAAAAAATAAGATGCAACATAGTTGATATTAATTTAAACTCAAAGAGACTTTTCCTACAGTAAAGTAAAATTATTTTAATATATTCAGATAAAATTCTGAAATATTGAACTTTTCCCACTTACCCTTTGCTATATGTCTTTCACTACCTATTGCCTGACGGTTCATAAGCATAAATGGTGTTATAGATGAAGCATATAAAACTAAAGAGGCTGGGAAACCCATGAGATATGCAGTGGAAAATCAGGGAATCTGCAAAAGAAGATTTGTGCAGTGTTACAGATGAAGAAAATCTGGTACCTCATAGAAAAAAACTGTATAGGTGCATATTTTATAGTTTATTGGATTCCTACCAGAGGTTTTGTAGGAAAAAACTTGGAACACTGTATTCAAAAGCAGTAATTCTGCAGACACTGGGAAATTAAGACATAAGACATCAATTTTAAAAATTACCCTCATGTTCTCCCCAAAAATTCTGAAAGAAATGCTTCTGGCTAATGGGCCTTTGGCACCATCTTGACAAATATGAACAAGAACTTTAAGCAGCAAAAGTGTTTATTGCTATGGATAAAGCCCCAAGATTTAAAAGTACATTACCTGAAGAGGTTTTAATTGCTGGCATATAGAAACTGTGGGATGAGATGAAAGAGGCGTCAGCCAGAGGCAGCTTTCCTGTGGAAAGCTGCTCTTACTTCAGCAATGAAAGCAAATTTGAGAAATCTCAGGGACAAAATGGAAACCCAGAAAGACATTTTTTCCTCAGGGAAACCCTATTAAATTAGGCACCCAAGCATTGCAAATTCAAACGTTCACAGGGCTCAGGGAGTGGATATCCAGAAACACGAAAGGTGTATCACCTGGGATGTTTAAAACTATCAGATTGTGCCAAATTACATGTAAGTTAATAGATCAGATTTAATTGTTCACTATTGCTTTGAAATAAAAAGAAGATAAATGAATCTGAGCTCCATCAAAAGGTTTGAATGGATGAATATCACTCATATGCCAGAACTTGAAAGTTCAAAAGTTTGCCAGAACTTGAGAAGCTTTTATAACTAAAATGGAGGTCAGAGCTCTGATACTGGCTTCTGAAGACAAAGTTAAAATACTTCTTGAATGATATATGAGACATTCCGTATAATTCTTTACACACCCACACTTAAGCATATGCACCTTAGCCTTTTTTAAAGCTATGCTAGCCTAGAGAAGTTGAACATACTTCAGAACCAGTAAGGTTCCCAAAAAGTACTTTTCCATGTATTAAATCATGCACATAAATCATGAAAGGCAAACTCTTAACCAATAGTTTAAGCTAATGGTTCTAGTCACAATAGTGTTGAATGGAAAACAAGAACACAAAACGGGGCTGGTTTTATGGAAGCTTGCCAACCTTGTTATAAGTTAAGCAGGAACATGAAGCAGATTAAATATTCTTATAGAATATAAAATCAGATGGAAGATTTCCAGGATGAGAGAAGGGGCTTCATTTCAGTATCACAAACATGAACACATGGTTTCTTGTCTGAATGCACCCTTATTTTAATACCAATTGATAATTTTTCAGGAAAAATAGGCTTATAGCAGAAGTACCTTTTGTTTGATTTGAAAATAGAATTAAAAATAATCAATACAAAAAGGCACTTTGGGTATATTTTTATGTCAAAGTAATTGTGCTACTGTTGTGTCCTTGCAAAAAATATTTTCTTAGGGAACCTACTAATTTGGTTTATTTCCTCTTTTAAAATAATAGAATCATAGAATAGTTAGGGTTAGCAAGGACCTTAAGATCACCTAGTTCCAACACCCTCTGCTATGGGTAAGCATGCCTAAACCTAGACCATGTAGCCCAAGGATCTGTCCAGGCTGGCTTTGAACACTGCCAGGGATGAAGCATTTACCATTTCTTTGAGCAACCTGTTCCAGTGTCTCACCACCCTCAGAGTAAAGAACTACTTATATCTAACCTGAACTTCCCCTGTTTAAGTATAAACCCATCACCTCTTATTGTATTGCTACAATCCTTGGTAAAGAGTCCTTCTCCGGAATCCTTATTGCCACCCTTCAGATACTGGAAAATTGCTATGAGGTCTCCACACAGCCTTCTCTTCTCCAGGCTGAACAGCCCCAACTTCCTCAGCCTGTCTTCATACGGGAGATGCTCCACCCCCTTGATCATCCTCGTGGCCCTCCTCTGGACTAGCTTCAACAGCTCCACATCCTTGTTATGTTGAGGACATCAGAACTGCACACACTACTCCAAGTTGGGTCTCATGAGAGCAGAGTAGAGGGGCAAGATCACCTCCTTTGACTTGCTGGCCACGATTTTGGTCACTGCTTCTTTTGATGCAGCCCAGGATACGGTCGGTTTTCTGGGCTGTGAACTCATGCAGCTGGCTCATGTTCAGTTTCTGATCAACCAACACCCCCAAGTCCCTCTCTGCAGGGGCAGCTCTGAATCACTTCTCCGTCCAACTTGTAGCTCTGCCTGGGATTGCCCCAACCCAGGTGTAGGACCTTGCAGTTGTCATGGTTAAACTTGATAAGGTTGGCATCGGCCCACTTCTCAAGCCTGTCAAGCTCCCTCTGGATGGCATTCCTTCCCTCGAGCGTATCAACCTGTCCCGGGTTCAGCAGTAGCAGCCATATTGCTCCTTCTTATTAGCTGGTGCAGTGTTGTGGTTTTCACTTTCGGCCTGGGAACCACAGTGCTTTGCCAGGGAGCAGAGGAAGCCGGGAGGAAACAGAGACAGGACACCTGACCCAAACTGACCAAAGAGGTATTCCATACCACAGCACGTCATGCCCATTATATAAACTGGTGGCAGTTACTCAGAAGGGCTAGATCACTGCTCGGTTCGGGCTAGGTGTCTGTCAGTGGGTGGTGAGCAGTTGTATTCTCTTTCCTTGTTATTTCTCTTATCATTATTATTATCAGTGGTAGCAGTAGTGATTTGTGTTATACCTTGGTTACTGGACAGTTCTTGTCTCAACCCATGGGAGTTACATTCTTTTGATTCTCCTCCCCATCCCTTTGGGAGCAACAGGAAGAAGAATGGGGAGGAGTGAGCAAGCAGTTGCGTGGTTCTGAGTTACCAGCTGGGCTTAAACGACACAACTGATCCACAGAGCTTGGTGTCATCAGAAAACTTGCTGAGGGCGCACTCAATCACACTGTCCATATCACTGACAAAAATGTTGGACAAGATTGGTCCCTATACCAGCCCCTGAGAGATCCTACTTGTTTCTGATATCCAGCTGGAGAGCGAGCTGTTAACCACAACTCTTTGAGTGTGGCCATCCAGCCAGTTCTTTATCCACAGAGTGGTCCATCTATCAAATTCATGTCCCTCCAATTTAGAGACAAGGATGTCGTCTGAGACAGTGTTGAACACTTTGCACAAGTCCAGGTAGATGACATCGACTGCTTTGCCCCTATCGATCAGTTCCGTAGCCCCATCATAGTAGCTCACCAAATTGGTCAGGCAGGATTTCCCCTTAATGAAGCCATGTTGGATGTCTCCAACCACTTTGTTATTTTTCATGTACCTTAGCATGCCTTCCAGGAGAATCTGCTCCAAGATTTTCCAGGCACGGAGGTGAGACTGACTGGTCTGTAGTTCCCTGGGTCATTCGTTTTCACTTTCTTGAAAATGGGGGTTATATTTCCCTTTTTCCAGTCATCGGGATCTTCACCCAACTGCCATGATTTTTCAAATATGATGGTCAGTGGCTTAGCAACTTCATTTGCCAGCTCCTTCAGGACCCACGGATGGATTTCATCAGGTCCCATAGACTTGTGCACATTCAGGTTCCTAAGATGATCTCAAACCTGATCCTCTCCTACAGCGGTCCTAATGTCTTCATTCTCACAGTTCCTGAATTTGTCTTCCAAGACTTGAGTGCATGGTCAGAACACTTGCTGCTGAAGACAGGCAAATAAGCCATTGAGAACCTCAGCTTTCTCCAAATCCAGGCTAGTCAGTTCTCCTGATAGATTCCAGAGACAGCCCACATTATCCCTAGTCTGTCTTTTGTTTGCAACATACCACAGAAGCCCTTCCTGTTATCTTTCACATCCATTGCCAGACTCAATTCTAACTGGGCCTTAGCTTTCCTGACCCAATGCCCAGCTTCCCAGACAACATCCTTGTATTCTTCCCAGGCCTCCTGTCTTCGCTTCCACATTTTATAAGCTTATTTTTGCCTTCTGAGTTTTCTCAGCAGTTCTTTATCCATCCATGGAAGCCTCCTGGCCTTCTTTCCCCATTTCCTTCTTGTCAGGACACAACACCCCTGAGCTTGGAGCAGGTGTTCCTTGAGTATTTACCATCAGTCTTGCCATCCCCTGTCCTCTAGGGCTTTATCCCATGGAACCTTACTGAGCAGGTTCCTGAAGAGGTCAGTCTCCTCTCTTGAAATGCAAGGCAGTGAGCTTGGTGTGTGCCCCTCTCACTGGCCTGAAGATCTTAAACTCCTCCACTTCATGATCACCGCAGCCAAGGCTGCCTTGGAACATCATTCCCCACCAGCTCCTCCCTGTTGGCAAGCATGAGGTCAAGTGTGGCACCTCTTCTTGTCAGGTCCTCTGCCACTTGCAAAATAAGGAAAATTTATTAGAACTGGTAACACCCATGTCCCTTCTGAAGGACAGAATGGACATTATATGCAAAGGGTTATTTTTACTTATTTAATGCCATGTGATAAAAGGGTGAAATCTTTCATGTAACTTTATTAAATGTTCACTGTACGTTACCACCTCTTCAAGAGTTAGCAGCTTAATATGTTTTTTTTCCCTCATTTCCAAAATGTTTTACGAAATGGTGGTGTAAGTCTATGATCCTTGCATAACTACTTGTCCTGGGTTCAGCAGTAGCAGTCATTTTTCTCCTCCTTGGTAGCTGGTGCAGTGCAGTGTTTTGACTTTCAGCTTGGGAACAGAGCTGAGTGATGTTTAGGTTTGGCCAAGGACTTTGTGAGCCTCATGCTCTGCCAGGGAGGAGGGGAAGCCAGGAGGAAGTAGAGACAGGACACCTGACCCAAACTGACCAAAGAGGTATTCCATACCACAGCACGTCATGCCCAGGATGTAACTGGGAGTTAGCCGGAAGGGCCGGGGACTGCAGGGTTGGAGGAGGTATCGGTCAGAGCTTGGTCGGGCTGGGGGGGGCGAGTTATCGGTTGGCTGGTGGTGAGATGATGTATTCTCTTCTCTTGTTATTTCCTTTATCATTATTATCATTGGTGGTAGCAGTAGTGATTTGTGTTATACCTTAGTTACTAAACTGTTCTTATCTCAACGTGGGAGTTGCATTCTTTTCGCTTTTCCTCGCCGTCCCCCCGAGAGCCGGGGGAGGCCAAGAAAAGGGGGGGGAAGTGAGCGAACGAATTACCTGACTGGGTTTAAACCACGACACTACTCTAAAACTTTAGGAAAAAATGTTTCCCCCCTTTCACACTTTGAAGAAACTGTATTTAGTGTTGGTTTTACTCTCAATCCCTTCAACACTTCATCAACATCCTGATCCCATGGCAGATTTGGAATTAGCATGGCTAACGTTTCCTCACCCTTAAGTTAATGAACATAAGACTTACACCAAACACAGTTTTTCATTCATCTTTCTCAATGACACATGGGGTTTTGACTTCTCCCTGTGCAGCAGACCTACCCCTATCTATATTTACCCTCTCTCTTGCAAGTCATGGTTTCCTCAAAACAAAGCATTGTTTTTTACATTTTTAAAAAGAACAAGATGTTTATACTGGCATCAAGAAAAGCTCTTGAACATCCAATACACAAGAAAGGCAAGAAAGTTTTATGGTTGAGAAGAAAAAACAAAAAATATTAAAAGGAGGGAGAAAAATAAATACATTTTTACATTGACATCAACAAAACTTTGTTCAAGATTATCCACTTTTTCCACCCATAAAATAATTGTCATGTAAATCTGTCATCACAACAGGAAAAAAGACTCATCCCTTTTTTCATCATTCTTACAGGCCAAGAGAAGTTTTTTATAGTACTCAAATTCTAACATATCACTGTACTTCAGAAGAAATTTCTTTAGAGACTGTACTTTAGCAGAGGATTAAATTACACAACGTTTACTGATTTCAGAAGACCTTTTTTAAATACATAATTCATATAAACTGCTGTACTAAATTTCAGAAAAAAGGTGCCTAGAAAATTTTGTTGTAATGTGGAGCTATAGCAAATCTGAGGCAAGAACATGTTCTTCAGATATATAAAACTGTGTCATATGTCCCTGGAGTTAATGTGTTAAAAGAACGAACTTTATAGAAAACTCAAATGTTGATGAAAAGTACTTGATATAGGTTTGGGACTTCATTTGTGGCAAAAAAAACTGAAATGTTATGTTAATGAATCCGCTTTATTCTGACTAGTCCTTTCTTTTTAATAACATTTTATTAAGCACTTTGGTGAGATGTGCTAGAAACTCAAATAAATGGGTCCATTTCAATCACGATGAAATATAAGCAAACTAATTTCAAAAAAAAAAATTTTTTTCTCAAAATAAGTACAACAAAGAACAACACTTTTTTCTCAAGTTTTGTAGGTCTTTTTATTACATTTTTGTTTGTTTTTTTTAAGCTTGTCAGATAATTGTGGTGCCTAATGGTGAAAATTTGATGTACAGATCTTTGAGAATGTATAGGAAATTAGGAACATAGGCTTACAGAATATGAGTGGAGTTTGTGTTCTTCAGACATGCATTTTTTCTCAAAATCCCAACTGTAGGTTTCAGGGAGTATATTTTGAAAATGCCTAAGGTTCAGGTACTGGCTGATCTTGTGAGAACAATCTGTTTCCTGAAAAATGCATACACCCTATCAAGCAGGTAATGTGAAATGTAACTTCACACAATTCAATTGAACATGCAGGAGATGCATAATTTTTGGAGATGAAAATTACTGCCTGCAAAAGTAACCTGTACACCTGAATTTGCAGACAAACAAATATGCACGTAGCAGTAGTTCTGTGACAATACACAGAAAGTGTTAAAAGATGATATGGAAGTATTTAAATAAATATTAACTATTCTTTGGTTAGGATCAAGGAAAGTAGAATAGCTCACAGTGTAAAAGAAACCTTTTCTAGCAGAATATAATTTGCTCTAGCAGCTTCTTTGCACTTAAAATTTCTTTTCTTGTGTTTTCTTCTGCCTTTGTGCCCTTACTTCTTCCCTATTCTGGCTCATGTTTTGACAAGCAAACAATTTGATTAGGAAATAATTATGCACTATAAACAGGTTTTGCTTAAGCTACAGGGCACGGATATTTCAGACATTTTGTACTTTAATTACTAGAAAATCACCCCCTTATAGGGTGTGAATCCTCACTGGATCAAAGCTTTAGAAAGTTCAAAGAATGGGGGAAATCCTTAAGAAATGCCTCTGTGAGCCACAAAATTACAAAATTATTTCCAATGGGTCTATTTCAGAAGGGTAATTGACAATGCGACTTGTGTTACTATATCCTTCCATATTAAGAAAAGAACATCTATTATCCTTGTTTAAAGAGTCTAAAGGGTTGTACAAGGAAAACCAGAACAGCGAAACTATAAAAGAGTTCACAGAAAACAGCATGGGTGGATTTTAATGTTAATTTTTACAGAATGTATGCCAGTTAAATGACTTGCTTGATAGCTTTTTAATCTGCTTCATTAGTATTTTGTTTTCAGTGTCACCAACACATTCTCTTTTTTGCAGAAGAATAAAAACTCGAAGAATATATATTCAGTTGCTTCAAAAACCAGTGCATGGGAAGAGAAAGAAATCCTGATCTTATTTCCAGGATCACACCAGCCAGAAACTCTCATTACTTTCACTAGGGCCAGGAATGAGCTGTAAGTTACTGTCTTCACAGATATACAAGGTATTCAAAATCTCAGATGCCTCAAGGATATTTTGTCTTTGAAAAAAAAATGAAAACAGGAAAGAGGGCTTTCCATGTTTCCATAACATGCTTTAACAAGAAAGGATGTTCTGTTTTCTTTTAAAGCTTTTTTTTTTTTTTTTCAGTTTATCAAGGCTTACACCAATTAATTTACTGGAGTAAATTTAATCATAGCTTTATGTTGCAGCTCAACCTATATACCATACTCCAATTTTATATAGGTTATATATTATAACCTATACTCCAATTTTGACTTATCAGTGACTTATTTCAAATTTTAATGCTGAATTAAAGCTGGGGCTTAATATTTGCCTAAGTTCTTGTCTTATAAAGTTGTTTTTACACTTTCATTTACTACAGAATAATGTTTTACAAAATCACCTCTAATGTGCACCATTCTAAAACCTTGCAAAAATATAACATATCACATACATGTAAATAGATAAAGCAGTTTTAGGAAAATTTTCAATAAAATTTCTTACAACTGCACCTACAAATACGTATTTTTTCATGTAGATAAGAACAGACAAGCTCTTCAAGTGTAATATCTATCATAAGTAAATCATTTCTGCTTTCATATTTCCAATTACCATTTCCAGTTTTATCACAGCATTTTGTTACATAAAATTCAGGTTTTGGTCCTTCTCTAATCATACCAATAAAAGGAGAGATTTTGATTTTCATGGAACATTCACATGATACTTCAGTTATGTTCTTCAAGCACTGGTTGTTTTCTAACAACCTTACTAAGTCATTTTCTGTAGAGGAAAACATACACATTTCCAAGCAACTGAGCAACAATTTCTGCAGCTCTAATTTCTGGTGAGAGCTGGTGTGTTATAAGAAATAGCTTCTAGCAATGACAGCAACATGAAAAATATTTCTGCACTAATGAGGAAGGGAAATTAGGTAAAGGGCAAGTTTACAGTTATTTGTATGTTATTTCTGAATGCCAATATTCTAATCAATATTTCTATTTATATTATACAGTGAACTATTATCAGAGAAATTACTGGCATGGAAACTAGAAAAAGTATGATCCAAGATACATCTGTCAAAAGCTGCCTTTTCAGGTAGTGTATTACATCAACAATATGCATCTGTAGCATGCAAATTCTGTGTTACATTATACTGCCTGTAACTGCATAATAAAAATTTGTAAGATCTGCTGATTTTTCTTCCTACACCTGATGAAATTATATGTGGTGAAAGATGGTACAAACGAAGGTAGAGGCAAAACTGTCACTGACTTTTATGGCTTTTTTCAGTCTGGAATTTTCATAAATTGCCCAAGATAAGGAATTTTTTCCATTCTCAAAGCAGAGCAAAGGCATACCAAATGCCAAGTGAATTGGTTTTATCAACACAATGCATCCAGAAACAAATAAGAATTGCCTTTCAGAGTCCCCAAACTCTTTTGTTCGAATTCACTTCCTTTTGGTGCTGCACTTCCTGAAAGGTACATTATTTGCTCACATGATAGCTCCAGGTCCCAACAGACTTAAATCATAAAGGACTTACGACTTCATGCAGCTTTTTTTTTCAGAAACAATTCTCAATAACCTCTTGCAAACTCTAGAAAGACTCTTCCAGAGTAAATTGAATTACTCTTTGAGAAGCATTTTTTGTAATCCATATGCAAATTATAATACTCCATCACCTTACTTTACCTGTTACTACTGAAGTTGTGCAAAGCAGTTGCTGAGGTTTATCTTAAAAGGGTTAATATTTTAATACTTTTTTTACTCTGATGCATTTTTTGAGCAAAGTAAGAATAACAAAATGGCCACTTGAACGTTAATTCTAAATAGATTCATGTCTTGAAGGGCTAATTTATATTTGCATGTTCAAATTTTCACAGAAGTGCCAAAAAAACCACATCCAAGGTAAGTGACTTTTTGTATACAACTGTTGAATATGGGAAGTTTTAGCAAATAACTTATGTTTCTGCTGTGTTCAAAAAAGTTTACTTACTCATTTAAATTACTAAATTAAGCTTTCCTACCTCCATAAAAAAATACCTAGCAACAGCTATATTTGTTATCTCCTAGCTATTTTAAATATTCAAGCCCACTAGGCACAGGGTTCATAACATGTGTGACTAAAGAGATAAAATATTCTCTGTCTCCCAGGAGATGACATTTACAGACTTGGAGCATTGGGTACCCATATCACTCAGTATCAGTCGTCTATTCATCTCCATCTACAGGAATTTAAGAGTTTGTCACTGTAGTGCCATTGTGTCACTGAAGCATTCCACCAGGGTAGTAGGCTCTAGAGCAGAACTGGCAACCCCATCTCTTACTATGTAAGCCAAGGAAGGGCAAGCATTTAAATCTTTAACTCAAACATTTAAATGAATGTGAATTTCCAGCACACTGTAATTTGTACAAAACCTTTAAATTTTGTTTTTTTCTAAGATGGTTCTAATGTGGTTTATCATCTTAAGATAGGTTGCTTTCCATAACATCTTTTTGTGTGGTTTGAACATGATATTTATATTTGTGTATGTGTGTGCAGGATAGTGAATGAGAAAGCAAGCAAGAGTGGGATAAGGGGAGACATTTTTTGTGTAATTTTACAGTATAGTAAGAATACTTGTTTTCCTAACGTAGTCAAACACCTACATGCTCTTGCAGGCAATTAGAAAATACTTTCTAACTGCTTTTGAGGCACGGTGCACTTGACAAGTTTGGCAGGTTCCTTGTCAGTTTGCTGAACCTGATACAAGAGCAGGTAGTCCCAAGCTTACACAGCTCTAGTTTTATAACTCCCGGAAACCCGTTTTGCAAGCAAGATCTATGTGCATATCCATTTTAAACAGCTTTAAGAGTCTGAACACCTGCTCCTTTTAAGTCATTCCCATCTTATGTCATTTTTTATAAATGCTCTAAAACACAGTGCATAAATCATTTTTGGTGTATCAGTGAAAGAGAAAAAAAAAAACGTTGCCTTAAATGCACCAATAGTGAATAGGTCCTTTAAGAACATTCTCATCCACTCATCAATAGTTTGAACTGGAACAGCATTACTGTAAAAATGCATGTTGTTATGCAATAAAATAGTGATATTTTTTGCACACAATTTAAGATTAATTAAAATTTAGGGGTTGAAGATAATTATCCTGCTCTGAGTATTTCCTGCAAGACAAATATTTGTTGACCCAAGATTAGAACACCAAACCCATTAAGTAAATTAATAACCCAAATAATTTAAGATTCCTAAAATTTCTGGTGGGAGTGTTCAACAAAGATCTATTACATCTGTTCGACATTCACACTGCTGCTCTGGTTGTAGTTTCTTAGAAAAATATGTACTCTTTCTGAGACTCAGCAAACAGCTGTTATCAATATGCTGAAAAATAAAATGTAAATTGGAAGGCTAGCACCCCAGTCTAGAAAGTGTTGCAATTGCAAGTTAACTTGAGCAGAGAAAAGGGTATTGTATTCTACCCACTTTCTGGGCACATCAAGAGTAACAGCACAAAGTTATAGCAAAACAGGGGCAGTGTCTGGACAATTACCTCCTTATTTATTTCTGTGGCAGAAATCCTTCAGACTGAAATGGACATCTGTAAGAAAGTCTTTCCCAGTTACTTTAATGAAAAGATGGAAATTTGATTGCTTTCTATGTGCAGGAAACATGTGTCTGTGTTCTAATTACTTTGTCAGCTAGGGAAGCCAGGGAAGGACAGACAATGCAGAATACTGAAGATGAAAATCATGGAGACATATACTAGCTTTCTGAGAATAGGGAGTGAATTGATCCCAGACAAATAGCAGAACAGGTGAAATACAGACAGTGTGACTTTGCAGGGATGGCAAGAACCTGGGTCCAGTAAATGTAATCTACAGCTCAATGTAAATCATACAGATATGTGCCTTAGAAGGGTATCAGGGACACTATCTTAAAATTACTTCCGTAAGTAAACAAACCCTGTTTTATTCATCGTATCCAGAGCACTTTCTTTGGACCCAATACCTTGAAAGACTTTGTTTGCTCTTTAATGTGTCTATTTGATTACTTATATTGAGCCTCAATAGATGAATTCTGGCAGCCTCCCTTAAACTAAGAAATTTTACAATTGGTAGGAACAGCCACGGTGAAATATTCTTCTACCCCTTACCTCATCTTCATCACTTAGAAGAATATGACACAGTTATGGCTTTTGCCAGTCAAAGCACTCATTCTTCAAGCTAAAAAATATCTCTATTACAAAACTTTGTTTTATGATATACCATATGATTTACTTAAGCAAAAATGTAACATATTTTGAGAAATATGGCACATAGAATAAGAGGCGTTTATATATTTTTAGATTGCATAGAAAACTAAGAAAGGTTCTCAGATTTTCAATATGAAATCCTATTAGAATAAAAATGTGTAAAAAGCCTCTAAATGTTTTGGGATCTTTTCAGCAGATCTTCTGTGTGTCAAAATGGACATAGTCCAACTAATACTATAAGAGATAGCATTCCTCATGTATAGGTTTCTGATAAGTTTTTTCCAGTTCTTTGGGTCCTTTCCATGATATTTAAGAAGACAATTCATCCTCTTTAAAAAAAAAAAACAACGCCAAGAGTAGTATCCCTTTTCATTATCAGTTTCTCATTGGATTTCATATAACAGTTTGCTTAAACTTTTACCCATTTTCAAAACAAGAACTTGCATGTAAGATATCTGGCCAATTCTCACACCAATATTTATATATATAGCCTTTCAAGAGCCCCAGTGCCCACATAACTGAATAGCAGATAGAGCTTAGGAGTGCACTTGCTGAAAGAAAAGGTAGTAACCAACTATGTGCATGATCCCCGTGTTCCTCTCTAAGCTGAAATTTCAATACTTTCACAAGCTGTCAATATACTTCCAAGAACCCATTGCTTTAAATCAAAAGGCAACGAATCCTCCAGACAGTATCTATTGAATGTTGCAGGATGAAGTCTACTATATGACAAGTATAAATTCCAGATTTCCAAATTTCTTTTGATTCTCTCACATATGGTAGTGGAATGTAGTCATAAAATTGCTTAGTGCTATTTCTGCTGTTAATAGGGATATAGTCAGTACTTTCTGAAACCTCATATATTTTAGTGAGTGATTCTAATGTCAATATTTAAGTACAAAAGTGCATTGCTGATTTATTATTTTTGGTTTAGCCATATTATAATAATGTCTTGGTTTGGAGACTTTGTCATACCTGAAAGAAAATATCTCAGAATAGGAATACTAAAAAATAACATTACCTTCAGTAAGACATTACCTATAGTCCAGATGAATGCACATAAGTGAACCTTGAACTGTATAACAAATATAATACAGTATACACACAGAGCATTGAACAAAGACTACTCAGTCACCCTTTTTTGGAAGATTTTAAAGCAAACAGGTTTGATTTGGAAAGCCGGATAAAAAGAAATTAACTTTCTTTCCCTCTTATGCTTCCTAGGTTAGGGCCAAATGATGACATTAAATGATTAATCAGATTCTGTGGGCTGATAATTATATTTTGCTGCATGTAACTTAAAAGATTCAGGACAACAATATAAAACCAGCTTACCATGCCATGGGAAGTAAACCAATTAATGAAGTCAGTGGGAACACTGTCCTGGGTTCAGCAGTAGCAGTTATTTTTCTCCTTCTTAGTAGCTGGTGCACTGCTGTGGTTTTCACTTTCGGCCTGGGAACAGCACTGATAACACCGATGTTTTTAGTTGCCGCTCAGTAATGTTTACTCTGACCAAGGACTTTCTGGGTCTCATGCTCTGCCAGGGAGGAGGGGAAGCTGGGAGGAAGCAGAGATTCTGTGATCTTTAAAACATCAAGCTTTAAGCCCAGCCTTTGCATAACAGAAGGGAAGTTTTGCAGGTGTAAAATGGGATCAAGGAACTGAACAAGGAGTCAGTTAAATGCCAGAGGGAAAATCTGGATTGAGGGATATGCAAAACAGGTTCAAGAGCATCAGAACATTAGGTTGCAAAAAAGCGCTTACCTCAGATGAGGTTTCATGACTCTGCACTCTTAGATCTCAATGCCTTCCTCTCTCCATCCTCCCTAGATACAGCAGGGGAATTGGATAATTTCTCAGCTTCGTAGTTAACATGTTTACTTGGCAGTAACACACCTGAGGTCATTTTTTCCTCTTCTTAAGGAAATTTGATGCTATAACATTTTTATGACCATTTTATATTATTTTAATGACATTTTAATCCATGTACATGGGACATGACTAAGGGGACTCACCAGGATTGCTTATAGACTGCAGATTCCTCAGCAAGGTGAAAGAATAACTAAAGTAGAAACAAGTGAATTGGATTCTATCCTGTCACTGAGTTCTCAAGCCACAGAGCTGTCAGATGAAACAACCCTATCTTTTATGACAGGAAAAGCAAAAACTCAAGTGGGTCCAAACTGTACAGGTGCATATTGGTTCAGACCCTGTGGGTAACCTTACTGAGTGAATCTTGGTCATGCTTGAGGGATAATTAATCACTTAGCAGCTAACAGCACTGCTTCTAGGCATGAGGAAGAACGTACATTTAGGTAAGGAAAAAAAGATTCGCAGCCTTTCACTTGAAGAAGGAAGATGCCTATCTGCACAGAAGAATAGGGAATAAATAAATGCATTCATCAGATCTCACAAGCAGCTGCCTGTGAGATTAGCAGGGAAATGTAGGGGATGCAGATATGTTTAAGGGATTGCACAATGAACCTTCAGGTATCCTGATCCTTTTCCTTGAAGCTACCTGGAGTGTAAACTTGTGCTTGACTTGTGGCACCCAGAACAGACACAAAGGGAAAGAAGGGCTCTTCCCAGAGAAAGGGGAATTCTTATACCAATTTATGACCACCACATGTGAGGGTGCACAGAGAAAACTATTAGCAATAGCTTTCAGTGCCTCTGGATTTTAGATGCATCAATGAGTAAACAACTGACAAATAGTCATGGGGAACTTGTACATAGAACATTGCTGGAGTTGGGGCGGTAGAGGTGAGGAAACTGATACTGTATGGTTGATCATGCATTCTGGTATATACAAAGCAATGTGGTGAGTAAAATATATGAAAAAATAAGCTCCTGAAACACGTTTTTAAGTTGTTCTGCATGCACACAGTGATCCTTCTTCCAAAACCCTGGACATTTGGTAGCTATCTACAGCAGACAAGCCAAAAAGTATCTCTCCTATTGCAACAAGAAAACTTTTGACAGGCAAACCCAAACATAAGTATTTCTGTCACAGGAGCTGTATAATTAGCAACCACAGCAGTAATCGATTTAAAAGACTGTGTTTTTTTGTTTTGGTTTCTTTCTTTTTTTTTTTTTTTTTGTTTGGTTCTTGTTTGTTTGTTTGTTTTTCCAGGGCAAGCCCACTGCAGCTGAAAATTCTGACAAATACTATAGGACAGAAAAGTCTATGATTCATGCTTCATATAACTTCAATCTCCTGTCAAAAAGGATGAGTCATAAAACAACTAAGCAAAAAGAAATTATAATTCAGAAAACTCAGATTACAGCATGACTGTTCCTTAAAAAATCAGACCACACACATATTTCTCAGTATATCTGCTCTCAAGGCCTACTGAAATACTTAACTGATGACTTTTAGACCACCCCAAAGTTTACACTTTTTCTAATTCTTGCAATGCATGAGAATCCAAGCCAACCAAAAGAAGAGGGTTTATCTTGCATTCCTTCATCAACAAAACATTAATTGAAGACTTTTCACTCTTAAAGGCACTTTTGCTGCTTGCCTTCAGTGTATTTTATCCCAAATGGTTTCTAAAACATTTGCCCCATATATTCCAAAAGTGAAACATTCTATATGGATAAAAGATTCCCTTTAAAACCAAGGGAAAGTACTAAACTGCCTCACGGAGTGACACCCAGGCTACATTCCCTTTTTTCATTAACTATATGATCTGGATGAGCAATGTGCTTCCAACTTCTTCCCCTAAGAATATTGTGAACAAGTGAGAACTGTCTGGCATCTCCACTTCTTGGTTTCTCACTCATGTCACTGAATAAATTTGTGGTTTCTCTCATAATAGTTCAGAGGCCTGATAATGTTCACCTCTCTTGCTGAACATGCGGTGAAACTTTGGAATAAATGCACTTAGTTGGGAACCAAGTGGTGTGGAGTTTCTAGCCATCTCCCTTGGGTGTGTAGATGTATTGGAAAACCATTTAACAAAAAAAACCCAGCCACTTCCAGAATCAAACCCAGAAACCTAAGGCTTCATCATTCCCTGTCACTTGAATGTCACCCCTGCTAGGCTTGAATCACATTAATTTTTCTCTGCTCTTTCTGCTTCCAGGAGCCTTCCATCCTTCTTCATAGTAGCTGACCCTCGAACAGAGAGAACTGTTCCTCAGCATAACCCTGTGAGTAGGTAGGTGTTCACTGCAGAAATAGTTATGATTCCTACAGGTAACAAGGTGCTGCAACCGAGGTTGCCTTGGCTATTTGTATAACAGGGTGTGTACCAGCACTGACTACTTTTGGGTTTAGTCTGGGTTCACACCATAAACTTTAAGTGAGAGGAAAGGACTGACCCCATGTGTGTGTAGGGGTACACCTCAATGATATCTTCAGGCATGAAACACGTTCCCATGTAGTCCTGAACACTTGCTGACTGACTCACCACTTGGAAAGAGAGTGAGTTTTCAGCCACAACTTCGGAAATGAGAAAATCGAATCTTAAGTACAGGATCAAAGTCCAGCCCATTTGAAGTCATGTATCTATTTACTATTACTGATGTCTGTATTGCTAGAATATGTCATTACACTGCCTCTAAATCAGAAGGATGGCACTTTCTAATATTAATAGAGCAATCCAAAGAAAGTGAAAGCTTCTCCAAACACTTCCATGGGCTTTGAATGCAGTGAAAATATAAATTACTGAGCTCAAGGGTAAAAAAAGTCTTCAGATTCTTGACCAATTTAAAGTGAAAAACAAGTTTCATTTCTGCTATGTTGATGGACCCACATCCACTTTCAAAGAATAATGAAGTGCATGCATAGTTAGTGTGTGCTAGTATTCCAGCAAGTCACAAACTTTTTAGCTTAACTTTCAAATTAATTGTCAGTTAATTGCTCAGAATTATTTCCTACTGTGATTGTTATTTAAAATTTTCCTTCTGTTCATTTAATTGGTGATCTAGTCAGGACAGGTCATATTATGAACTATGAATATTACAGCTAGGTAAATGCCCCAAATTACCAGTCTGTTGGTTTTGGCTATGTACAACATGGTGACCTATATATTAACAATGAATATCCTGGTTAAAACAGATACCTAAGTAATATGAACTACTAATAAGAGTTTAAATAGTATCAACCACAAAACAACAATTATTTACTAAAGATGTCTGTAAATGTTAGCTAAAAAACTACGTCTTTAAATATTTCCCAGACTCTTCTGATACAATTTGTGAAAAGGAAATAAAAGGCTGAATTCATCAAACAAATTTTTAACTGAGAAGTATTTGCTAATCTCTGTTAATTAAGCAGTAGGTTAATTACAGAATAGAATTTTGTGTGAAGGGACAGCTAGGGAATACTGCTTATGAATTAATCATCCTGAGACTGAAGAAGTGTCCTTTTTTCTGTCTTCAACCAAGACATGCCATTAATCATTCTATGTATTGTGCAGTTTTAGAGTTCAAACCCAATAAAATGCTGAGGAAAATTTTCTTATATAAGATTAACTTCTTTTTCAATTAGCAATAGACTGGGAACCCACGCAATATAAAATCATGATTGTTATTAATTATCTTCAGTTTCTTTTAAGAAATAATTTTTTTCCTTAAATCAATTAATAGTCATGTCATGTCATGCCATCATCCATCCATAGGTACATGTAGGTCATTCTAGATAAATGGGACAACTGCTTAAAATACTGGATCAATGTTCACTTTTAAAATGCTTATCAAATCTCAATACACTGTGCACCTTTCAAACTGTCAAAACCAGAGCTTTGGACAAGATCCCTGAAGGGATGCAGACAATTACCAGTTCAAGAAGCTTAAAATGTTCTATAACCTCATTCACAATTCTGCTTATCTGCAGAAAGAAAAGTGAACTGGTGAAGGTAATGGATGAACGCATGTATATCCTTCACATAGGGGATGTACCTCGTAAAAGAAGATTGTTAAGAGGTTAATACTTGATATTGTTAACAGAGTTTTTCAATAAAATACTAACTTAGGGCTCCGTTTTCTAACTGTCACCTCCCCTATCACATAAGCGGCTTTGTTTCCACAGGCACTACCCACTGTGTGCACAAGTTTTATAGGATTAGAGGACTTATGACTTACAGGAATGTGGGACTGGTAAAGACCATCAGGGTCACTGAATCCAAGTCCTTGCTTTCACATGGAGCCCTGCCATTTAATCCTCCTTTTCATAAATGGATCAGCTTCTATCTTACAAGTCATTAAGGGGTTTTGCCTCTACTTCTTTTGTAAAAGTACACCAGATGTCATTCTTCTGACAGTTAGGAAAATTCTGCTGAACATTCAGAGCAACTGTCACATTTAAACCTCCATTTTCTTTTGGCCTATATGTTTCCATGTAGAAACACTATTGAACAGTGCTCTTCCCATTATTTTTTTTCCCGATGAAACACACTTTTTTCCATTTTTACTCTTTAATCCTGATATACTGCTCAATAAGAAAAGTTTGGTTTTGTTTTACTGGGATAGTTAAGTCCCGTAAGTGCAGTACAGGCATAATTCTTCATTTTTTTTTTTAAATGAAGAAACATGAAATTGTTTAATTTTCAATTCTTTCAACAGGAGAATTGAACAGAACTTTTAAGACATAAAAATGCCAGTAATTCATGCAATGGTACAACCATGCCTCTAATTTATTTTTTTTATTAGAAAAGTCTCTATTAGTATATTAGAGGATTTTATCTTTCTGTTGGTGGATTACAGTGGGAATCAGGGCCATCTTCTGATTAGCTAGTCCATACAAATTTTCTTGTGCTACAAGTCCCTCAGTTGAAGGAGAAATTATTTTTATTAGCTTTCAAATTCATGATATTGAACTTTGACCTGACAAAGTTTATCCTGTTTCTGTTATTATAACCATCACAATCACATAGTTAATCTGTATAAATAGCCTCATTTTTTCACTCTATGGATGATGTTTCTCAAATCTTTTCAGAACAAAAAATGTCATCGGTGCTTTTACCTTTTTATACCTCTCTCTTAGAAGAGAATATTAAATCAGATTATTTTCAGGACTAGGCCTTGAAGAATGTCATGACTAAATTACCCTCTGATGCCATACTTTACTGTGATGGCATGCAAAACTACTGTAAAGGCATGAGTAATACAATGTTTTTCTCCAAAGAGTTGATTCAGAAGGGTTTATACACTTTTTATTAAGATGCTCTCCCCTACACCAATTCTGAATTTGAATGCAGGACTAAGGTGACTCCAAATGTTACAGCAGGATTTCTACTAACATCTACATGAATGAAGCGCGTCTACTGTTGCACTTCCTTTTTACAGTCTACAGGGAGAAATAATATCTTTTCACCCGAAGTTCCCATTAGCTAGTTTCTGCTGAATAAAAAGCTGAGAAACTTGTTTGATTCAGAATCAAATGCAACCAGAAAACCAGTTTTCTTCAAGCACTGCATGGTACAGGGCTACTCTGAGTGTTCACTTGAGACATAATGGAGCATTATCACATAATTATGTTTATGAACTGTGCTGCCATGAATGAGTGAATGTAATGACAATCATGATGAAAACAGATGCTGATATTTACATGTATTTTAAAGTAAATTTCATTGATCATAAAATATGATCTATTGTAGGCTTTTATCTTAATTTAGAGATCATTACAGGGCAGTGCAGTCCCAGATAACAGCCACATGACCTTTACCAACTAATCTTGTCAGTAGCCCTAACGCAGATGAAGTGATCAAGCCTCTTTTTTGACTTCATTTTGGCTCAGGCCAAAGGTGGCTTCAACTTGGCATTGCACAGGATGCCAGTACTCTAAAAACAACTGTTGCAGGATTTAAGATGGGTCTGCAAACAGATTACTTTTTTTTTTTTTTTTAATTTTTATTTTGGCTGGAAATTATTATTCTGGTCTGCTGGGAAATAAAATGGAACTGTTGCTCATTTCATAGATGTTAGTGAGCTTCAGTAACTTTGGCTCAGTACTGATACAGGTGGATTTGAACCAATCACCTCAAATTTAGAAGTTCCCCATTCTCGTTTCTCAGCTTCTAAGTCTACCCAAGTATCACTTTGATTTGCTCCAAATTTCTAGATGTCAGAGCTCCTCTTTAAATGTCCCTCAAAGCAGTAGCAAAAACTATAAATTTCTTTGTCTACTGCCAAATATTTAAAAAATATTTTAATTTTTTAACACTTCACATCTCTTTCCTGATACAACAACATTTTATTTCAAGAAATAAGGGAATAAGGGAATAGGAGATAAAGAAAGGCTGCATATTTCTCTAACTTAGCTTTTCAGAAGAAGCCAAAGACCTCTAACTAAGAAAGAGGGATATCACAGAACCATGGAATCATAGAATAGTCTGGGTTGGAAAGGACCTTAAGATCATCTATTTCCAAACCCCCTGCCATAGGCAGGGACACCTCACACTTAACCATCTCACCCAAGTCTCTGTCCAACCTGGTCTTGAACACCACCAGGAATGGAGCATTCACAACCTCCCTGGGCAACCTATTCCAGTGCCTCACCACCCTAACAGGAAAGAATTTCCTCCTTATATCCAATCTAAACTTCCCCTGTTTAAGTTTGAACCCATTACCCCTTGTGCTGTCACTACAGTCCCTACTGAAGAGTCCCTCCCCAGCACCTCTATAGCCTCCCTTCAGATACTGGAAGGGGAAATATAGAAATATTAGAAATATAGAAATGGAGCATGTATGTAAGTCCATTTGAATCAGCCCAACTGATTACAAAGTAAGCAAGTATCCATGTCAGTTAATGACAATGAGACTTCATACTCTTCCTGCCATTACAGTGAAATGTCCAAACATAGTGATACATAGCAAGGGAATGAGGTCTTGTTTATATGTTCCTACCACAGGGATATTTTTACTGCCACTTCCAAGAGCTTCAGAATACTCCATGCGAAGTCTTACATGTATTAATAAGAAACAAATAACACTTCCGTAGTTGATAATACCTAGAGCTATAGAAGGTATGGAAGAGTGTAGGCATGATTTGTTTTCCTCACCATGAAAGCTGTGATCCATGAAAGTCACAAAAATGTCTCCGGGTTTGCTTATGAAAAATGGAAGAACCATAGAATCATAGAATAGTTAGGGTTGGAAAGGACCTTAAGATCATCTATTTCCAACCCCCCCTGCCATGGGCAGTGACACTTCACACTAAACAATGCCACCCAAGGCTTCATCCAACCTAGCCTTGAACACCGCTAGGGATGGAGCATTCACAACCTCCCGGGACACCAGAACTGCACACAATACTCCAAATGAGGTTTCATGAGAGCAAAGTAGAGGAGCAGGATCACCTCCTTCGACCTGCTGGTCACGATCCTTTTGATGCAGCCCAGGATACGGTTGGCTTTCTAGACTGTGACCGCATGCTGCCGGCTCATGCTCATTTTCCCATCAACCAGCACCCCCAAGTCCTTCTCCGCAGGGCTGCTCTCAATCTCTTGTCTGCCCAACCTGTAGTTGTGCCTGGGTTTGCTCCGACCCAGGTGCAGGACCTTGCACTTGGCATGGTTAATCTTCATGAGGTTGGCATCAGCCCACCTCACAAGCATGTCAAGGTCCTTCTGGATGTCATTCCTTCCTTCCAGGGTATCAACCGAACCACACAGCTTGGTGTCATTGGCAAACTTGCTGAGGGCACACTCTATCCCACTGTCCATGTCACCGACAAAGATGTTGAACAAGACTGGTCCCAACACCGATCCCTGAGGGACACCACTCGTTACTGGTCTCCAGCCGGACATTGAGCCATTGACCACAACTCTTCGTGTGCGGCCATCTAGCCAGTTCTTTATCCACAGAGTGGTCCACCTCTCAAATTGATGTCACAGTATCACAGTATGCTAGAGATTGGAAGGGACCTCGAAAGATCACCTAGTCCAATCCCCCTGCCGGAGCAGGAACACCTAGATAATGTTACACAGGAATGTGTCCAGGCGGGTTTTGAATGTCTCCAGGGAAGGAGACTCCACAATGTCCCTGGGCAGCCTGTTCCAGTGTTCTGTCACCCTCACTGAGAAGAAGTTTCATCTCAAGTTTAAGTGGAACCTCTTGTTTCCAGTTTGTACCCATTGTACTCTCCAGTTTGTATTCTCCACTTTAGAGACAAGGATGACGTGTGGGACAGTGTCAAACACTTTGCAGAAGTCCAGGTAGATGACATCAGCTCCTTTGCACCTATCCATCAGTTCCGTAGCCCCATCATAGAAAGCAACCAAATTGGTCAGACAGGATTTCCCCTTAGTGAAGCCATGCTGGCTGTCACCAAGCACCTTGTTGTTTTTCATGTGCCTTAGCATGCCTTCCAGGAGAATCTGCTCCAAGATTTTGCCAGGCACAGAGGTCAGACTGACTGGTCTGTAATTCCCCAGGTCATCCATTTTCCGCTTCTTGAAAATGGGGGTTATATTTCCCTTTTTAGAGTCATTGGGAACTTTACTTGACTGCCATGATGTTTCAAATATGATGGACAGTGGTTTAGCAACTTCATTCGCCAGCTCCTTCAGGACCCACGGGTGGATTTCATCAGGTCCCATGGACTTGTGCACATTCATGTCCTTAAGATGGTCTCGAACCAAATCCTCTCCTACAGTGAGCCTAGGGTCTTCATTCTCACAGTCCCTGCATCTGCCTTCCAAGACTTGGGTGTTGTGGTCAGAACCTTCACCACTGAAGTCCAAGGAAAAGAAGTTGTCCCTAGTCTTTCTTTTATTCACTACACATCTATAGAATCCCTTCCTATATGAACTATACAATACATGCCTCTTATTCATGGACTGTATTTACTGTTTCTGTTATCACTTGAGCTTACATAGTGGTCTACTAGGTGAGGTTTTAATCCAATGAAGTGGTGAAACCAGTAGATATGTCTTCAGTGTAAGTATAAAAAGTGTAAAAAAAAAACACTGTGGAGAGGGGCTCCTGGATCAACTACTCCCTTTCATATTACTCATGTGCAAGACCTGGCCTGCGTATGAAGTTTAGCAAATATGTTGGTAGTTCCAAACCAGAAATCTTGTCTTCTGTTTATAGGGGTTTCCAAGGAAGTGCTCCAATTCCAAATTAGTGTGTCAGATTCTGTTCACAGTTTTTGATGTGCAGTGGTGGTATGTGTTAATCAAAAGGTTAAGCAAATCCTGATTCAGTATTGCCTCAGTTCTATCTGTGCTGTAAGCAGCTTTTGTATTATCATTTAGAAATCCAAAGGGATTCCTTTTTCTATTGAACATTCTTGGCTGAAAATTGAATTACTCTGCAGATACAATTCCATTCAGGTGATACTGATTCAAACTACATTGGAAAAACTTAGAGGATCTGACACATTTTCTAAGGTCTCCACTAGTTCATACAGTTCAGCAACTGTACATTCTAGCATTACTTATCTTTAAAAATCTTATTATCAACTAGACCTGTTTGTAAGATCATTCAAGAGTGGTAAGAAAATCAAGAACTACTGGCAGCTGTGGTTATACTCTGGTTGAATCTCAGTCATTACTCACTATTCAATGCAGTTTGGACAAGCTGGTTGTTTTCTACTAGTATTCATTTGTTCTTTATATCTGGCCTCCTTTGAGTCTGCATATTCATAGTCTCTTACCATCTGTTTCTGATCTTCTGACATCGGGGTTTCATTGCTCCAAGTCTTTTCATCCTGAATTTCACCTCATTGGAAAGTTAATGGAAGAGGACAAAATAGTATGCAGTTACTTAGATAGCAATCAATTTTTAATTTAAAAAAAAACAAATTTTATTGAAAATGTATTTTTGTGTTTTGTTGGTCATTAAATTTCTCTCATTAAAGTATCAAAATTCTTTGATGTTTCTGTGAGCTGCTAAAGTCATTGAATGTGAGCAGATAAAGTTCGCTCATGCTGTTTGCCATTGAATTTGGACAAACTTTTATTTGTTATTTGAAATTAGCCATCAAATAGCATTCCTTACCTTTTCCAGAATCATTCTCTTCCAAGGGAGCCTCAGTTGAAACACAGAAAAAGATTTTTTTTTTAATTTATTTTTTTTGTACTGCAATTTCCTCTTTCTGCATTTTACATTTGAAATTCCTTTCTCAACTAAATTTCCCTATCATCTCTGTAAATTAGAAATTTCACTCTTGAAAATTTTGGTACCATAAAGAATATGTGCACGGCACAATATATGAAAAACAAAACAAAACAAACAAAAAAAAAATTTAGTTTCCATCCAGGTTGCTGATGTCAGTGAAGTACCCATTGAAAATAATATTTTTTTACTGTTGATGGTGAGCATTGAGTTTCTTAAGTTTACTATCCTCCTTTCTATGTATTCCCCCCACTGATTTAGATGAAATCAGGGTTCTGAAAGCAGGACTATGAAGTCCTTGCACTTTCCAAGTGTGATGAGAACAAGGTTTTTGTACAAGAGCAAGCTTTGCGCTTTGCTTGCAGCTAATCTTTAAAGAGTCACAGGTGCATATCAGTTGTATCCCAACTTTGGTTTTAGTGTGAAAATACTCATTGCTTTTTATACAAGCACATATATATATGTACACATGCATGTATACATATAAATATTTGTAAGAGTGTGTGTGTCCATATGTATGTGAATGAATATATGTATTTACTGCTATTAGTAGCATGTTGCCAGTCCAGCTCTGGGAAACTGACTGGATTCCCTTCTGACACATGCATCACTGACAGAATTGTCAATTATTTCCTGCACAGAGCCTTAATTGTTGTGTGTGAGCTGGAAAGAACTCAGGTTTATTAGTAGATTCCAGGTTTAGTTTGCATGCAACTTGCTAACAGAGAATGTACATCACTGTAGCCCAGACTGTCATTCTGAAAGGTCTATATGTCTTTCTCCTGTTCTGAGCTGTATTGTGGTTTAGTGAGAAACGCTGACCATCACGCAGAACAATTTTCAGTGCCGTTACAGAGTTTTTCCTATCAAGTCATGAGTAGACTATTAACACCTCTCTGCTGGAAGCACATAAAATAATCATGGGAGCTGTTTATGTTAATTCAGACTAACTCAGACCTCTTTTTTGTTTCAGAATAATTACGGTTTCAAAATATCAGCATGTGTTAAGAGATCAGGATTAATTTGTAAGAGCTGAATGACAACATTTCCAATGGCTTATTAAACACTAATTAGATTTAAAACGGTGTGACTCTACATACACTTGTGTGCATCAAGAAGTTTAAACATCTGTTTTAAAAGTAATGTAGGTTGTAAGGCTACAGAGTTTAATACCGCTAGGGGATATCTTATCGTATTAGATAACAAGTATTATATTCAGTTCAGTGTTTTTCAGAACCAATGCAAAAGATTTTGGTGGTGGTTTGTTGTTTTTTTTTTTCAGCGTGTTATGTGAGAATTAAACAGTTGGCTTAAATAATAAAGGGCTGTACTCATCTGTCTACAATAACAGCATTTCCCTAAATCTCTACTTGGAAACTAAGATAAGCTATAGTTCACCGCAAAATAGAAAACAAGGAAACATAATGATCCCTACAAATGTAGGGATCAAAATTTCAGTCATTTATTCCTATATCTGTAGTGCAAGTCATAAGAAATAGAGAAAGAACAAATAGAGAAACAAAAAAGAATGCTACTAAAATCTGCTGGAATGCACAGCATTAACCAAAAATAGTAAGCTTAAATAACGCCAACTACAAATCTAAGTGTGTAGCACCTGAAAAAAATTGTCTGTTAGCTTAGCAGCTATAGCATGCACTACATTAAAAAATCTGAGTTCAAGTCAAATATAATACTGAAGACATTACACAGTGAAATATGTTCTGAACTGACAGTGCAAGACAACCCTAGATAACTGCAGAGGTAATGAAAAGACAAGCAAACAAGAAGCTTCTGAAAGTATATGTATTTGCTTAACTCCTTTACAAGGTTGATCAAAGACAAAGATATTCCATCCCCCTATCAGCAAATAAATGTTCATGACAAGAACATTGTCCCTTCCTCCACAGTTCGTGTGAATTTAGCAGACTGGGCACAAGGTCTAGGTTCTATATGTGTCTCATTCCCCTAGGTTATTTTTAGAGAGCTATTTTCTAGCCCTGCTTTGTTTATAGAGATTGATGTGAAATCTTCACCTTTTTAAAAAGAATGAGGGTTTTGCCATGATTTTGAAGGACCAGGGTTTACAACAATCTTATCAGAGCTACCTCTCCTCTGTCAAAGGCCTTGTTCAATGTTTAATCTAGCTATATGCCTTTGTAGTAAGTACTAAATTTTTCCAGCTCTTTCTCAGGTAATTTTTTTTTTAATATGTTAAATGGGAAACATATCATCCATTCCTTATGGGAGAAATTATTGGCTGCTATAGCTATTTGATGATGAGAGACCTGCTCAGCATATCTTCCAAATCTCACATAAAAGGCAGACAGATATTAATTTGCAATGTTACACTCTAATCAAAATGTACTGTCTAGACTGTTGTTAGTACGCCTTTCTTCCCATAAATGGGTAAAGGACTCCTGGTTACAGGAGAGATGAAAGTATACTATTATGAAAATAATGTGCTATTCTAGGGAAAAAGGAATGTTCCATACCTTTACCACTAATCTGCTATAGATTGTTTGTTGTTTGAATTAATGAATACTTCTTTTTTTTTTTTCCTAAAAGCCTTCACTTGCGTATAGTCTCCAACCAAACAACACATCTGCCAAAGTCTGGATTTGACGTGGCATTCACTGATGCATCACCCAGCTTTTTCTGCTTGAGCTTTTAGGACTGAATATTAGATTTATTGATATTTATGGGAGTTTTGCAATGAAATTTCCCAAGTCAAGAGTTTTTCCTTAAAGATATCAGCTATGAACAAAGCTAAGGGGTAAATTATGGGACAATATTGGTGAAATCTTGGTTCTGCTGAAGTCCATTGGCATTTTGCCTATGACCTCAGAAGAGATACTGTGTATTTTATAAACTGAAAGGGTCTGCTGTCCTGCATTTAAGTTTAAAGCTGTAGAATTTAAATATATTTTAAAAGATAATTAAATTATTTCTTTCAGAGTAGCTGAGATTTGTCTGAAATTCAGCTGCATCCACCCCAAAAAAATTCCTATAATGACTTAAGTGGCATTTTAGGCTTGAATTGTCCCATCAGGGTATATGAGGAAGGCTATATTCTAGCATCACACTGGACATAAGCCACTTGAGTTGTAATAGCCAGTATGTTTTAGCTCATTTACTCTGTTGCTATATCATCCTGTGTTTCTCCCATGTTATCTTAGACGCAGATGTCTTCAGTGGAGCTAGACTAGCTTAGCTATGATTACTGAAGCATGTTATCACACTCTAATTGTCCCTCTCTGATTCCACGATTGTTCATATCAAATCTGTGGGATACAAGACCCTGCTGAAGCATACGCTAAATGTGGATCTCTTATGAGGCAACATTACATATCTGTTAGGCTAGCCAAAACACATACAATTCAGTATGCTTCCATGCCTGCAGAGTGGCAAGTAATACCTGGTGACTTAGTGAGTCCAACAGACATGTAGAGATTATAAGGGGCAAGGTTACCCTCTCAAAAAGTTTTGACTGAATCTAAAGCTGTAAAAAACAGTTTGGATGGACTCTGTCCTCTCTATCATGTTACTGTTGAACTTTTTTTATATGCTACCAAGTATCCTAAATATAGATTTATCACCTTGTCAAGACATAGTCAGAGGCTGTCTTGGATAGGTAGTGTTGTTTTCTATTATATCTGTATAGGCAAGGACTGCTGTATGCTTGGGTTTTGGACTGCCTTAAATGTTTGGATCTCATTTTTCTAGATGCCCTTGGGATCACAATATATTTGGTTCCATTTTCTATCCATTCATATTACAGTATTGCGACTGCTAAATTATCTTTTCCCATTACACACTTCCTCTAAATATTTAAAGTAGTCAATGGTTTTGTGAGACTTTCAGTTTAAATAAGTTACTTTTTAGCAACTTAACAACAGTTTTCAAAGAAAAAAGAAATTGACAATCATTGCTAATAAAGTATATGTGCATCACTATCAGCACAATAAATATGACAAAAAGGACAAGGAATGATCTATAAATAGATATAGACGAGAACTGTCTTCTCTATTCCTGAGAAAAAGTATAACTTCATAAGCTTTCAAAGCATGTTCAGTTATAACTTGTTACCTTTTCTATTAAATATCAGAAATGTATTTTAAATGACTTATAAAATTGTACGAAACCTCTGTATTTATCTTAAAAATCCACCAATATTACAATCATCTAATTCCTAGATGTTAGAATATACTCAGTCATTGAAGCTAGTAATTAACAAGCAATGACATTCAGGGGCTTATTGAAAGTAGTGTTTTTCAGATAACCAAAGAGCATAGAATAAATCACTGGATACAGGACTGTAGTTCTGAATATAATCTTATAGAAATGTAATGAAAGTATCAGTTAATGCCTCAGTCAATAATGATGTGGACAGTAGATTTTATGACAAAACTTGTCAATATATTTTATCATCTAATGTACAGCTTTACATCTTTAAAGAGATCAAAAAGAAATGGATGGAACAATGTTTCATTAGCAATATAAAACAGACTATGAAGAGGATTTATGTTTCATAAAAGGAGATTTTCAGCTAATTAATTATGAGTTTCTGCAATGTTAAAATTAGTTGGCACTACATAATTATAACTTATTTCATGGCAAACTCAGGTACTTCTAACTAAAGAATTGTATGGTTCATGGCCAAACCCACAGTTTTCCATATATTTTGTGTATAAGATTCAACTTGAGGTATAGACCTAAGATATGCTGGTATTCTCATGAACCTGTGATGAGAATTTACTTTCCACATATGAGATGTATTTTGACACATGCAGAACTGTATTAAAACGGCAAAGAAACTCAGCCTGTATGCAACAGAGATTAAATTGCATGTATCTGCAAGGGGGCCTATAGGGATGCTGGGGAGGGACTGTTCATTAGCCCCTGTAGTGACAGGACAAGGGGTAACAGGTTAAAACTTAAACAGGGGAAGTTTAGATTGAATATAAGGAGGAAATTCTTTCCTGTTAGGGTGGTGAGGCACTGGAATGGGTTGCCCAAGGAGGTTGTGAATGCTCCATCCCTGGCAGTGTTCAAGGTCAGGTTGAACAAAGCCTTGGGTGAGATGGTTTAGTGTGAGGTGTCCCTGCCCATGGCAGGGGGGTTGGAACTAGATGATCTTAAGGTCCTTTCCAACCCTAACTATTCTATGATTCTATGATTCTATGTGGCATGGAGATCACTTTAAATAACTCATGGCTTTAATTACTTCTAGATTTCCTGGTAATTATGGACTTTTTGATAATCAGCATTACCAATATATGATTGAATAAGCATACAATATCTCATTATCCTATTGATATCCCAGAAAATATTAGATCTCAGAACTGGAACACAAACAAGCAAGTGGTAAGAATGATGAAATTTCCATATACTGGAGTATGATTTACATTGGTTTATTCTCCTGAAATTTATTTTGACATTGCATGACTGTGTATGGATACAAATGAACATTTCATTTCAGCTAGCAGAGTAAAGAAAAGTTGCCATTCAACATGTTTTTAAACACATTGTTTAGTGTATGTACTACAGAAGAACGTAAAACTCCATTATGGTGCACAGCTTACTTATGGTCATGCTAAACCATAACATTTATTTCTTTTTAAAGCATAATGAGAAGAAATATTACCCTCCTTTTATAACAGTCACACTGAAGATCATAAATCTTGAACTGTTTTTCCCAAAGAAATAGAAAAAAAATTAATTCAAACCACAAATATTTGCTCAGATTTCTTGTTTAGTAATGCAGTATGTTTAACTTCAATATTTTTCCTACAATGTGAATAAATTGTTACAAATCAGCTCTGTATTTTAGCACTTCAGAGCACTTTAGGTCATCCTCTTTGCTGAGCAATCTTTAGAGAAGAACAGGTCAACATTTTCTAGGCAAAGTTTGGGTGAGGTTACTTCTTAGTTAGGTTGGTTACAACCAACCAAACCCAACCTTATTCTTAGTTTTTTTGTGTTCTGCCAAGTTAGCCAAGACGGAGAGGAAATGTAAGCATATGAGCTTACATTTACATTATGCATTACATTTTCTCATTCCCCTTTTTCAATAAAAAAGAAAGAAAATAGCTTTTCAAATTATGAAGGAAAATGCTTTCTATTTTGATAATGGTAAATGACTGATGATTTCCAGACACTCACACTGTATACCCCTAAAGCATCTCTTCTTTTATAGTCACAAAGAGTGCACGAACAAAGGAAGATGGCATAGATCAAGAGAAGGCATTCTGGTTCATTTATGTGACTGTGATCGTCAGCTTTTAAGTGCCAGGTTATGTGACTTTCTGTCTGCTTTTCATTCTTTTACTCCATAATGCTACTTCAGCAACAAGGGCTCAAAGTACAGAAATACATTGCACCTCTGTTTGTCTTCTTTTTATCTATTTTTTCTTTTATTTTAAGATGGAAGTTCTGCTTCTAGTTGGGAAGGCTAATATTCAGTGTGCCTCATATCTCTACAACTTCCCTTCAACACCCTCACTTCTCTTATAGGCTGAGGATCTAGGAAGTCTTCCTCCCTGGGGAGTAAAGCTTTTCTCTTTGGAGTAATTTTCTTCCATCTGCATGAAGGATTGTGATCTAGAACTCCCCATTTTTGGGGAAGGCATGACCTCGTTACTCCGAGTGACACCCCTACATGACCTCTGCCTTTGACAGTGCTGACCATGACCACCAGCCTCTGCTGTCCCTGAAGGCAGTGTATGTTTTTGGTGAGTGGCAGTCACCATTTCGTGTAAGACCAACGTGAGCTGAAAGTTGGTGCTGGCATCAGCAGGGGCAGGATCTTCTCTGGCACCTAGGTGGGTGCTGGGCAGTTCCACCACCCCCAGGATGCCATCTACCTCTGCTCTCCATGCCTTGGGAAGCACCCTCACATCTCTGCTCCTACACTGGTAACCTGGAGAACCTTTTACTTCCCTTTTTTTCCCCCCTTCATGGGTCATTTGATAGCTATGCAGAGCTAGTATGTGCCCTGCACAATGCATTTGGAACAAGAACAAACTGATCTGCAGCTGCACTTTGCAGGATCAAAACCATCAATTTGTTCAGAGAATTCCTTGCTTTGCTACAAAAAATGGCTTTTGAATGAAAATAACCCCTGGGTTTGGTTTCTATGGTTACTACTGCACTATGGAAAAACAGCAACTGTGTTGTTTATTTATTTCCTATTAAAATGTTGTTTGAACAACCCAGTCTCTCTCAGTTTTGGCACAATTTTATACCTACCCTCATTTTGCTGTTCTTAGTTTCAGATAGGTACTGCTAAATTCTGTTTTTATGATTTTGCACAAGCTAAAAGCTTTGCTACAGAGTTGTTCCCTTTAGGGCAGTGTTGAAGCATTTGCTAAGTTCTTTAAACCTAAGCTATAACACAATGTTGTTTTAATGAAATATATAACATTATGGGCACTTATATAAGCTAATCTTCTGTCTGCCCAACTTTCTGTGTGGTTGAAACTTTCATTTTAACTTTGCAGGAGGGAAACAAAGGAAGAAATAGTACTGTTTCTGTTCATATGTCCTCAGCTTTCCTCAGTCTTCTCTTTAACCAGAGGGAGATAAAAACTCCAGAAATCAACTTGGGTCTTTAATTTTAGCATCTGTCTGAAGATTAAAGTCTTCTGATGTGTTTTTTTGTAAGCACTTGTAATATCCACGGAGAAAGTACGAACACTGGCTGCCTAGCTGTTAGAGGGTCACCAGGGAGATGAATCCTATTTCACTTGGGTTTCTCTAGTTTTTTATTTGTTTGTCTGCAGGATGGTGAGATGTCAGCTTTGGGTAGATGAGTTTTTCCTTACAGATCTTTCCGGGGTGTTTGTAGTGCATGCAAATATTATATTGGTTTCTGAAGACTCCACAGTCTAGATTTTAGGCTGCAGTTCGATTTTTTTGTGATAAACTGCCTTATGCAATGAATCACAACCTTTATTATAGGTAGAAGCTTCCTCTCATCTAAAGTGTTAAGTGAAAGCTAAATCACAATTCACAGGAGACTGAAGTGAAATATAAAATAATTTATTTTATAAAACAAGATCAATAAAAATCGCTATTTCAAAGACAAAAATTATTATGTGATCTATCCTTAGAATTCTTACTAAATTAAGTCATACTATTATTTAAGGAGTGATTTAAATTCAGCAACTAGTAAAAAGAGAATGGTAAAGAGCTTTGAGAACTGTTCAGAGCTCTTGTACTTATTATGAATAAGTTTTCATCTAGACACAGGAAAAATACATACATTCCTCTTAACAAAGCTTGATTTCTTCTTCAGCCATACTGCTGCCTGTTTATCTGGCAGCTGGGATGATGCTGAAAAAGCAACACAGGATAAGAGAATTTATCAGCTATCTATAGGCACAGAGTGAAAATCTCAGCTACTGTTAAATTGTCTTTAATTTCTTTCAGAGGACCTTCATCAGCATATAACAGATGCCGATCAACCTCCACCCTTGTAGTTTCAAATTTTTTAAGGCCATTATGTGTTTAGGGGTTTTATTGTCATGCTTAGCTGATACTTTTTTATCTGCTGATGTTCAACTGATGGGAAATAAAAAACTATTAGAAGTTAGAGGGAACACTAACTCAGACTCAGATACTATTACGTTTTAGGTACCTCAGAGCTTGAGAAAATAGATCAGTGAAAAAATGTTGCTGAATTTAAAAAACTAGAGATGATGCTAAAGGAGACTGGAAATATTTAAATTAGCTTGTTCTCTTCTTATTCTTTGAGCTGAGGTGGTGCCTGGTTTCTAGGATGAAAATAACAGGAGGTTTCTCAATGTAATGGCTAGCAGCTTCTTTGCCAGGAAGCTAGGCAAACATCAGAAATTCATCTGTTTCAAGTGAAGGCTCAGCAAGTATATAGGAGAGACACCTACTATGGATAATTAAACAGACAGGCCACAACTTGAAGAAATCCTGAGCAGAAACTGAGTAGAAAATGGTTGGCAGCTGAGCAGCTACCAAGGAAGAAATATATTAGTACTGTTCTTATTCTTCCCTGTGTGTTCATTATGGTCACTTTAAATCTTGTTCCGAACAGTGCGTCCATTCTTGTGTTTTTTTTTTTTTATGCAACTGAAAAGTACAATTATACTAGGACTAATGGTCAAATGACCAGATGGATCCACTGTAAGGTCTTAAGAGCTCTGGACTCAGTCTCTTGTTTAATTTGAAGCTTTCGATGTGTTCATGTGCAAATCACTGAACTGATCTCATGCTTCTGTTTCCCATCTTTTAAATAGAAATAACACTTCTGCATGTCATTAAGAAAAGACATAAGAACAAAACTGGAGTACTGATGCCCATTTATTTATAAAGGTATGATGCAGACTGGTTACATTTCTGGCTAGCTTAACAGCCTGGCTTTGGAGGGGCTGCACACATTTCCATGTTGGTTGAGCAGGACTACACAGAGACCTGTGATTTTCCAGGACTGTTTTTTTTATCCTATCTTCCCTTTCTATAGCTCATTCTTAGAAGATAGTACACCAGTATGCTCTCTTGCTTGTGTCTAAAATGATGGCTTAGACAAACTATCAGAGGGAGAACAGTTTTGGAAAGAGTCTATTAACAAAATTGTATTTAAATTGACTTCAGTTTGGATTTTCTAGTGTCAACAGAGCTAACCAATGCCAATACAATATCACATCCTGCTGTTAAAATCGTTATTTATAGCTGTGTCATGTGTCTACTGCTATGATCAATGCATTTATATGCAAAACTGTGAATCTTGGACAAAAAAAAACCTATGACAGAAAGGAAGAGGTCATTCATGAATTGGCCAATCTAGCAGTTAATTCAGAGCATTAACAGAGTTTCAAGGAATGCACCTCTCATACTTGTATTTCTAACAGTTAGCAAAAAAGGACTTCCACTTTGTCTCAGATACTATTAATCATTACCAGAGGCAAAAAGGATGCAAAGACTGACCGACTGATGCAGACTGGCAGACTGAAACCTTTCGGAAAGGTGGTATTTAATCATTTACGTTCTTCATGCAAAGTTAAGCATGACTTATTATCAGAATGTCTGTCCCTCCATTAACCATTGGTTTTCTGTGACTTTTTTTTAATCTTTAATTTTTTTTTTAAACATAGTCAGATGTTTACCTGAGCCTAATGTACTTATTAAATATTATCTAACCTAGTCATTGCCTAAATCACAGAGAGTCATACAAGCCTTGTAACACAACCTATAGAATGGTGTTTGTAACTGTGCAGCTGTTTTTTATTCCAACTTTTTTTTCCATTACTTCATTTGAGAATGAAATTTTGGCCATGATGACTAGGCAAGCAATCCTTCTCTGTTAAAAGAAGCTAGAACTGTAGTGAAAACAGAGGCGTGTTACTCTCAAAAAATAAAAGCAAGCAGAGAATGCTATGTGCCTTGAAGCCAGGTATGATAAACACAATAAACCACTAACACCAGCAAGACTGTATGAGCAATTTGTAACACTGAAATACCACTATTAGCACTTTGTAACATTAATAATATTAAATATATAATTAACACCCCTAACCACAAATGGGCAGGTAGAGATGAGCCACAAATGGACAGTGGTACCGTTGCAAAAAACAGGTGCAGAAAAACATGTGAAGTAATAAAATCTTCAGGATAAGAATGAAGGGTGCGGAGCAGGTAACAAAGATGTCTGGTAAAAATCTAAATCTTTCTGCAATACAAATAGGATAAAATGTCTGATGGGACTGTGATAATCCTGTAGAATAAGAGAAACCAGAAGTCCCCATATCAGAAGTAATATGTCAAGACAAGGTGCGACCACAACCCTTTTCTTTTGAAAAGGTTCAGAGCAACATAGAACATCAACAACGACCAAGAACAAGAAGAAAGCAAAGGTCACAGCCCACTTTGGTCCTGGTTTCCCTATTTCATGAGTTCTCAAGTCTGATAACCTTGAGCTCAACAGCTAAGTACTGTCATGGATCATGCACATCAGTGCTGAATAGAATGGTGTGAATTGTGTGATTGTATACTTACTACTAATTTAGGACAGATTTGTTAAGGACTAATTGTTTTGGGTAACTAGTGATAATGATTTACACTGTCAATGTGTATTCTATTGATACAGTAAAGAGGTTTGGAAGTCTCAAAGTGATGACCTATCAGTCTTTTAAGCATGCTTATCGGAATCAACTTTAATTTCCTAACAATATATGATCTCCATATGCAGTTCTGGTGTCTTCAACATAAGGAGGACATGGAGGTGTTGGAACAAGTCAAGAGGAGGGCCATGAGGATGATAAGGGGGCTGGAGCACCTCCTGTATGAAGACAGGCTGAGAAAGTTAGGGCTGCTCAGCCTGGAGAAGAGAAGGCTGTGTGGAGACCTCATAGCAGCTTTCCAGCAGCTTTCCAGCATCTGAAGGGGGCCTACAGGGTTGCCAGAGAGGGACTGTTCATCAGGGATTGTAGTGATAGGACAAGGGGTAATGGGTTTAAACTAAAACAGGGGAAATTCAGATTAGATATAAGGAGGAAGATCTTTACTGTGGTGAAGGCACTGCGATGGGTTGCCCTAAGAAGCAGTGAATACTCCATCACTGCCAGTGTTCTAGGCCAGGTTGGACAGAGCTTTGGGTGACATGGTCTAGTGTGAGGCGTCCCTGGCCATGGCAGGGGGGTTGGAACTAGATGATCTTAAGATCCTTCCCAACCCTATCTATTCTGTGATTCTATGCATCCATCTAAAACAGAGCACTATTTTTTAATGCAAGTGAACACAATGAAGCTGAATAAGAAATAACAACTACTGACTCCACCAGGGCTGGCTGTGTACCGAGTTGGTTTTGAGTTGGTTTTCCCAGCTCTCATTCTCTGTCTTGGACTGGGTTTTTTTTGTGTTATGTCTGCAAAGTAACTCAAAGAGTCTACTTATCCTGCACTGAAGTGATAAAGGTTGTCTAAAGCTCAGTAAGTAAAAATTCTATATATTTTCTCTTTTATAAATTTTGAATGAGATTGAATGTGTATCGCAAAGGACTGGTTTACACAGGGTGTAAATGCTTTTTGACAATTGAAAGGAAACATATACGCTAGGACACCGCAAAATAATGCCAGGAACAATGTTTTGTGAGCGGACTAGCCATATCATTCCTTGCTCTAGATTTGAAACATGAGACATTCCACATTGAATATCTACTTTCTGATATACTAAATTAAGCTGTTTTACACACAATTTCTTGAAATGACGTGAGAAAATGCACCTGTTCTAGTGCAAATTTCAGCTATAGGTTTCAAGCTTGTGAAAGATATTGTCTGCTTCATTTGGTCATGAGAATAATATTATCTAACCCATTCAAACTAAAATAGAAAATCATGATTTATACACTAAAGCTCCTAAACTACTTAATGATGGAAAATACTGCTTTCCACCATCATGCTAATTAAAGTGTCACTGAGGTTAGGAAATGTCCTTTGTACTGTGATGAGAGAAGATATAGGTAAATTGAATTTCCTTTCTGATGGTGCTAGCTAAAAGATAATTGACCACTTGTTATTCCTAGGTGTCATGTAATAATAGGACAACAAAAGCCTAGTCTATAATGAACATACTATCATCACAGATAGATTTAATCAAGAAAGAAGATACAGGAAGTTTAAAAAACAGTCATAATGGAGAAAATAAGCTCTCCTCAGTAAAATATTTCCAGGGACCCCTAGATTTACACTGTGTATATACACAAAGTAACATATGTGTGTATTTTATTCCATCCTATTTTTCAAATATGCCAAATCTGTCTCCACGCACAAAATTTGTAGCACTGTAACATCTTATAAGGAAATATTGTTGCACTTTACAGTTCTCAGCTGAAAGAGGACGTTGTGATTTTGTTGAACTTATCCTCAGAGGTGTTGTTTATATGACTGAAGTATTGCTTTTTAAAATGCATGTGAATCTGAAAAGTAAGTTTGTGAGAGCTTACTTCTAGTTTTATTGAGAGTAATAGGAAAAATAGCAGGATAAAATAAATAAAAGGAAAACATACAAATAAGGATTATTAATGAGCAGTAAGAGTTCATGTCTCTAATTCTGAAACATCAAAGGTCTTCAAACTGATCCCCATATTTCCTATGGCCAAATGCTCACTGATATTAGTAGCAGGGAATTAAATTATTTGTTTGCATAGCTTCCCTCTCTGAAGTGACTTGACACTTCATTTCTAACATAACAAAGTTCAGTACTAGCAAGCGGCATCACAGAAGAGGGCATCTACAATCTTCTATTCTCAACTGCAAAATTAGTTTTTTTTAACAGCATAGTATGGAGTGAGTGCAGTGAGTGGGCTGGACAGCTATTTGACAGTTATTTGCTTTCCCTGACCAATTCTTCTCAATAGTCCTTTGCTTGCTTTTTTTTTTAAAGTTTCGTTTCACACATGTAGGGCATAAATCAGTTCTTCAGTTCCTTAACATGGGCTCCTGTCTTTTACTTGTTTGACAACGAGGCATCCAATTGCCATCTCTTTCGGGCAAATACTGCTTTTATACCATATGTTTGTACAGTAGATAGAACAATAGGATCCTGTAGGAGCTATTTAACACAGATAAATAGGCATAGCCCTGCCTTCTTTTGGGTTTGTAATAATGTTTGTGCATGCTATTGACTCACACTGATATAAAAAGAGATGCAGCCAGAGGAAACACTGAGGTCCTCCAGTGGGGATGTACACCTACACGCAGATGAGAAACATAATTGAGACATCATCTACACATTGCCACTGTGTGATGTAAATTTTATAGCTTCTTCATGCCTTGCTTAACCAGCTGGTTACTAACAAATATAGTGCACTGCCAATACCCTGAGTGGAAGAGTATTTTCAGGCTTATCCACCCCATCTACAATTTTAGAAATGTTTTTGGTATCTTCAGCATCTCCTGCTGATGCTACAAATGTGGAAAGAGAAAATAATCCAACTGATTTTATAGACCTTTTTTAGGATCTCAAGATAAATCATTTGATGTTGTCTCTAGGCTGAAAAGAATTAAATGAGTTCCACTACAATACTATGTTTCTAAAGAATATTAATTTCAATCTGAAAAAAAAAAATAACCTAATGGATGTTTCAGAGATTAGATATGAAAACACATTTTGTCAGGATCTGGAATATGTGGTCCATGAAATGAACAGGTTCGCAGATGTATGTGTAGTCTACTGAATGCTTGTATTTAAGAATTTCTCCTGGGTTCAGCAGTAGCAGTCATTTTTTCTCCTTCTTAGTAGCTGGTGCGGTGCTGTGTTTTGACTTTCAGCCTGGGAACAACACTGATAACACCAGTGTTTTTAGTTGTTGCTCAGTAATGTTTACTCTGACCAAGGACTTTCTGGGTCTCATGCTCTGCCAAGGAGGAGGGGAAGCTGGGAGGAAACAGAGACAGGACACCTGACCCAAACTGGCCAAAGAGGTATTCCATACCACAGCACATCATGCCCACTATATAAACTGGGGGCAGTTAGCCAGAAGGGCTAAATCACTGGTCGGGTTTGGCCGGGTATCGATCGGTGGGTGGTGAGTGGTTGTATTCTCTTCTCTTGTTATTTCCCTTATTGTTATTATTATTGGTGGTAGCAGCAGTGGCTTTGTGTTATACCTTAGCTACTGGACTGTTCTTATCTCAACCCATGGGATTTACATTCTTTTGATTCTCCTCCCATCCCTCTGGGAGTAGGGGGGAGGAACAGGGGGAGTGAGCGAGAGGCTGAGTGGTTCTGGGCTGCTGGCTGGGCTTAAATCACGAAGAAGAGATTCAGAGCAGCCCTGTGGAGAAAGACTTGGGGGTGTTGGTTGATGAGAAAATGAACATGAGCAGGTAGTGTGCGCTTGCAGCCCAGAAAGCCAACCGTATCCTAGGCTGCATGAAAAGGAGCATGACCAGCAGGTCGAAGGAGGTGATCCTGCCCCTCTACTCTGCTCTTGTGAGACCTCACCTGGAGTATTGTGTGCAGTTCTGGTGTCCTCAACATAAAAAGGACAAGGAACTGTTGGAACAAGTCCAGAGGAGGGCCATGAGGATGATCAGGGGACTGGAAAACCTCCCGTATGAAGATAAGCTGAGAAAGTTTGGGCTGTTCAGCCTGGAGAAGGGAAGGCTGCATGGAGACCTCATAGCAGCCTTCCAGTATCTGAAGGGAGCTTATAAGGATGCTGGGGAAGGACTCTTCATTACGGACTGTAGTGATAGGACAAGAGGTAACGGGTTAAAACTTAAACGGGAAGTTTAGATTGGATATAAGGAAGAAATTCTTTACTGTGAGGGTGGTGAGGCACTGGAATGGGTTGCCTAAGGAAGTTGTGAATGCTTGACCCCTGGCAGTGCTCAAGACCAGGTTGGACAGAGCCTTGGGTGACATGATTTAGTGTGAGGTGTCCCTGCCCATAGCATGGGGGTTGGAACTTGATGATCTTGAGGTCCTTTCCAACCCTAACTATTCTATGATTCTATAACTTTGCTCAGGGACCACTAAATTTCATAGTATCATAGAGAAGTAAAATGATTTGGGTTGGAGGAGACCTCAAAGTTGTTCAGTGACTATCTAATAAAACCTTCTGTGCTGCAAATATGTACCAGAAATTCTGGTTTCTGCATTATCCAGTTCCTCAGAACAGAGAAGTACATGGGCTCACTTAAGACACTGTGATCCCTGGATTTTTAACAGAGTATTGGTGTCACTAGCAATGAGCATGGGTAAGAGTTGCTAGATGTCTCAGGATTACAGGAAAGATGCAGCAGGGTCTAAAAGTGACATTTACAGTCCTCCTAAATCAACTCTGGTGAATGTTCACTTGCTGTGGCTGAGAGAATGCCAATGCAATTTTGCACAGAAAATTTGAAGAGCTGTAAAAGTCTGCAAAGCAAGTCTTGCTAGAAGATATTGTCGAGGCACATTTATATAATTCTGTGTCAGAAATACATATCTCTATAATGATTGTAATTATTCACTTCTATTAATAATATTCCTCACAGGAAGTATGTCCTGGTACCTTCTCCAAATTCCAGCGGCTAATGTCTGTTCAATTTTTAGCACCAGCTACAGACAGTGATAAGCTATCCAATATCTTAGAAATGAAAAAAACTAATATTTTTGGTAGAAGAAAAATGTTTCTATGTTTTCCAAGACAGCCTTTTTTTTTTTTTAGAAAAAAGCATAATAAAAAAAAGATGATCCTTTCTCAAGAAACTCCATCCCCCTCCCCATTAAAAAATGTATTACAGTGTTACAAGGAAGTAATCATGTGATGAATTAATGACAGAAGGATTTAAGTCCTTTTTTTAGAAAAAAAAAATCTATGGTAAATATTTTTAATTATCTTAAAAGAATATAAGAAATTAATGCGATGATACTGTAGTGAATCATGCCCTTTAAGTATTGTCATAAGATACACCCATCAAAGATGAGGGGTATATGTCAATTCTAACATGTAATTTTAATGTGCAAATTCATGCTCAATGAAATGCTACTGTTTAGTTATAAATAATGATAGCTTACTCTTTTGTTGGTTTATTGCTGTAAAATGCAAAGATGCATACTGAGTTCTACAATTTATATATGATAAAACTGTAATGTTATGCAATGACATGCAGAAATGAATAAAAATTTACATTGCTCAACCATTAAACCGTATCTCTAATGAGAGCCAGAACTGAACTGATCATTAACAACAAAAACAAAAATCTTCAGAATTTCCAAGAGTCAGAAACATGGTAGTATCTGGAGTGTCAGATTATCTAGTTCTCAAGGAGATTTATATTTGTACTGGGAGGCATAAAACGTGGAAATTATTGGAAAGGACACATTTTCCTGACAATCTCTAGTAGTTCCATTATGCTAAAAGTAATTCATTTTTAGCACTCATCATCTGAAGATGTTGTTCACAAGAAGGGAATATTCATTATTTCCATTAAACTCCAGTAAATGTACATATCCCAGCACATCTACAGTCCCCAAAGAAATTTCTACCATCAAATCTAATTTGGCCAGCCACACAATCTCAGCAAACAAGGTTAATAAGACATTATAAAAATGCTGATGAGTTTCAAGTGAATCCCAACTTGGCAATCATCACAAAAACTATTACTTTTCAAAAATGATACGACATCGAGTTAAGGTCCTTTCTCCCCCTCTTCCACAGCTATCCAGTGTATGAGATCTTTTTCAGCATTAGGGATTTTTAACCCTTATGTCCACCTCAACATTCTTCCTGGTAATAATAGCAAGCATTTTGAATAACATCTAGGATTTCCAATTAAATGTTTATTTTCTCATGGAATTGCTTCAACAGTCAGCAGTCTGTAAAGTCACACTGCTGCAAGGGCAAGAATTCATCCTCTGTTAAACAGTAAAAAAGTATAAATCCAAACTACTTTTGATCTAGGCTTTCCTATTCACAGTTAAGATTTTCAATCAGCATTCAGGATTTTATTATGTTTCTGTCCTTCAAACAGGACATTTAAGATGCTGTCTGTCTGCAGCAACTTCTTGCTGATGGTGTTTACTTCTACTGAGCCCATAATTGACAGTAAAGTAATTGAAGATGGATAGACAGACAAAGGGCACTAGCTTCAAATTTGCCCCCCAAAAAGAAACATTCATGAATGAAAATAAAGTTTCAAAAGCTCTTTTTACATAAAGCTGTTATGTTACTGCAGTAAGTCCCTCTTTTCCATTAGTGAAAAGAAAGGATTTAAAAACATGAAGAATATTTTGCTGCACAGTACATTGCCACAGTTATTGCTGCCATCATTTATCTTCTAAATAGTCGTGAGCAGAATTTGGGAGCAGACTGTTCTGCCACAAAAAGCCAGGTTGAGTTAAACACAAAACAAGCATACCTCAGAAAGCCTATCATCCAAATGGCAAAAGAAATGGAGGTGATAAACATGGTCTCCAAAGAACAAAAGATTAGTTGATTGAGAGATTTGGGTATATGCAAATTTTAGAGAATCTGAAGCAGCAATTACAACTTGCCACCTGTTTGATCTTGCAATTAATTTTATGTATTGCAGAATAGGTACATTCTTAAATGATTTTTTAAAGAGAGTGAATAACAATTATGAGGTGATGCATTTTTTTGGCTATAAAATGTCTTTTGGAGAAAAAAAGACTGTTTATGAATTTGTCTTTAAGTAGTAAGATGATTTAGACAACCCTAGGAAAAACTGAATTAATTTAAATTGTATTTGCATAACCAAGGTAAGTTGGTTAGCCAATATTTAGCTATTTAGCCTTATTATTTGTATGTTATTATGTTCAGTTACTATTTATAGTATTTAGCAACTAATGTTACTATTTTTGTTTATCTCAAAATAAAACACTCCTTGAAAATTAATCAAAATCTTTTGGTTTAATGAAATTTTATATGATCAAGAGTGAATTTCTTATATTTTTTTTTGTCCTGGTGGGAAATCTGAAATGGTTCAGTCTGACCCCGAAAGAACTGGGTCCAAGGTAATTTTAATGTGTATTTTCACCAGTGAACTGAAAACAATATTTCAATTTCTTTTTACCACCAATTTCTATATAAATCTGGTATCCTAGTTATTGCCAGATATTCTGTATCACTCAGTAAAATATTTCTTCTCAGTCTCTTGTGGTTTGTTCAGCTAACGCAAAGTTAAAAAACCTCAGATACACGAATGAATAGTGTATCTCTGAGCTATACCATGTTTCAGAGAAAAGACAGGGCAACATTCAATGTCAAATGGAATTAATTTCTTACTTTCCCAAAGTATTGCTGAATAGGATCATTCAGACTTAGCAAGAAAATGAGTTCTCTCTCCAAATAATCAAGTTTCTTGCATGATATTTTCCTGCCCTTCCCCATTTTTCATCTGTTTGCTTTATCTTTTTTTTGAGGTTTGTCTCTCAACCTGTTCCCTAATATCCCATGAATTTATACTAAAGTCCATATCCCAGTCACAAATCAAGTACATCTAAATCTTCCTGTCAAGGGAAGATGAATTCATAAAAATGTAATTACATCCAGCTGGGAAAAAGCCCTGAAGTACCTTCCATCCCTCAAAGATAAATTTATATGTGATAAGATAATGTAGATATTCCTGAACTACAAAAGAGAGTTAAAAAATTACTGTTGCTGGGGTTTGTGCCATGACATTGCAGTTGCCATTTTCCTTGTGTTTACTAAGTAATTTTCAAACACTATATCCTTTTAATACATGCTATCTTCTTAACAAAAGGAAACCAAACACTGAATTCTCAGTGTATGTCTAGAAGTAGATAAGGCAGTTATTTTGACAGCAAGAGATTTCATGTAACAAGAAACAAGAAATTCTGTGATAACTTAAAGAATCCAAGCATTTTTCTTAACTTTCTTATTGTGAAGCTTTACTCCACAAGAACAATTTTCCTTTGCCCCACACAACTCTCATGCTCTTGATGCTTTAACTCACAGCAGAATCTACTACAAAACAAATGCCATGAAACAGCTTTGACAAACTCAACACAACTGTTGCAGCAATTTTCCACTTAACAAACAACCTCTTTCTGCATTTGGTTTTAATTTTTACTTCTTTTCAACTTGTACACATCATTTATTGCACACATTTGTGATAGTAGCAGCAATGGTACAGAAAGATGCAAAAATACTGGGAATCCTCATGTTGGTGTGTTTTTACCAGACTGGCTGAGCAACTGAGGTCTGAACAGTAATGGAACATGACACACATTATAAAACAAAGCTTTACTGGTGCAGCAAGAAAGATGAGCAACAACACACCCATATGGAAGCTCACCCAATCACCTACAGCATACACAAGGTCGTGAACAATTTGTGTCAGCGACCATGCCTGGATGTGAGCTGTGTAACCTCTAACATTACCACACTTGAACATCTGAGGCTTGATGTTTTTCAAAACTGCCAGTGCTGACTGGTCTAAACTCCTGCTGGTCTTCCATATGGCAAAGGTGGTACATATAGTCCTACAGCATCTCCATCACTTGAGATTAATTTTCTACTTAGGGTGGAAACCAGATTTTTAGATATTTGTATCTTTGTCTTCATGCCCATTTTATTCTGAAGAATCCCATCTCACAAAAAAATACGCAAAAGGAAGCTGTAAGTCATGGAGTATGCAAGAGCTGGAATACATATGCCACTACACTCTGTGCAGAAGTCTATGCTCACAGTCCTGATATCACACCAGTCATAACAATAGATAATAAAGATTCATGTAGTAAAGTCCTTCCTGAAAATTCTTTCTGCAAGCAAAGTCATTAATGCAATTATTATCACATAACAGTGCAGGAATATGAATTAACTTCTTTTAACTGTTTAATATTGATCTGACCTTTTATATTGTAGAATTTTTTGTATTTCAGCCATATGGTTCCAGATAGTTTTGGGGAAAAGTCTGTGAACAGGAAGAATCTCCATGAAATTTTGATATTGTAGCCAAGACAGAGGTCCCACTTCTAGAGACTTCGCACGTTATACTCCTGGTTACTGATGAGGTCAGCATGAGCCTGTAAGAGTGGTCACCTTGGTAACATAGGTATGCTTCAGCTGTAAGCTGCACTGTAACTGGTACAGCCAACTCTCACCTTTTCAGTTACCTGTTGAAAATTCTTGTTGCCTTTGTCAAATGGAAAACAAAGCCATTCATGTACGTAAAGTAGCCAATGCTTTTGACACAATGCAGTTTACATTGATATGTGCTCATGTAAAACATGCTTTATATGTGTTGCTTCACCTCCAGGCACATTTCCTGAAGAAATGGGTCTGAGCCCTGCATTTTAGGTCTGGGTTTAGACACTTCAAGTGATTGTGCATTCTTTTCAGGTTGATTGCTGCTCTATTCTTGTTCTTATTTTTGAGTATCATTTGAAAGACACCAGTATGCAGAAATAAATGCTTGAGGGCTGGAAAGAAATTCGTCTTATCTTGTGCTAAATAGAAGAGAGTTACTGTCATTTAGATATTGGAAGGTGATGAAAACCATATAAAATTCTGTCTTGCTGGAATGATGTCTTTCACAGGAGTAAACGTTGTGTGACATCGATGATGATGCCACATTAAAAAAAAAAAACCACACCACAAAATCAGACATGGCTAAAACAAAATGGTAATTCATACAGAAACATCATTAGTGGTTGAACATTCCAAATGTAAGGTAGAAAGCAGCTGCAGATTAAACTAACTTTTCCGTAGCATTGCTTTAATTCTGGGAAAAGATCAGTGATACATGGAGGTGTTTTTTATTTAACTTGAAAATAACTGAGATCAAAGTTCAAGTTTATGTGTCCTGCAATATTTCCATGAAAACACCAGTCACAAGTTTGTTGTTGTTTCTAATCTTTCTAGGCTAAACAAGTAAGAAAATATTTATGTTCTACAAATTTTATTTATGTTCACTAAAATTAGACATCTACTATCTATATTACGGTGTCTATATGATAACTTCTAGCCAGGGCTGAGAAAAACCCTAGTATGCTGCAGTCTGTTTAAGATGTACAAGTGGAAAACAAAAGAAAGATGAATGCTTTATTATTCCATGGTTTCTACATTTAAAAGGCATCACTCAGTGCAGGAAAATCCTTCAAATTCTATAAAGACAAAAGAGTATTGCCACTGAGGTCATAATTTTGGGTGTACAGAGATTTGAGAATAACATATGCTTCTAAAAGGTAACAGGACTAGAATTGCATGAAAGAAGCTTTTATTCGCATCCTTAACATGCAGCATTTTCATTTTATACTGTACTTCAAATATCTATGTACCTCACTGATTTGTATTGTCAGAGGAGATTAGTATCAGCTAAGCTACATTACTTCATTTTTGTTAGACACAAAAAGGTGTCAGAACCTTATAGAATATGCAGAGCCATACACAGAAGCACTGCCAGCCATCACTATTTCCCCTGTCTTTTCACTGCTGGTAAAAATAACAAGATTTTTAATTACTACAGCCCAAAAGTTGTGTATAAAGGAAGAACTTTTCACAGTCTGGGGTTTAACAAGCACATTTTTCAATTGTTTCTTGGATGATGGCATCACAAAGGTATTTTCAGTTGCATTTTATTTATTGCTGGTTTGTATTTTGTTTCACATTCCACAGAAATATCTGTCCAGAAATTTAAGTGACTGGTTTCAGAGTTTTCTTTTTTTCCACCAGAAAACTCAAGGATGTTATTTATGAGCAAAACACAGATACACAAAATAAAGGGCTCTAACTTCTCAGTCTTGAATTTGATTTGCATTTTATTTTAAATGACATTTACTACTTTATTTCTCAGACACTAATTGGTTCATCTGCAAGTAAAGGAGTTTGCTTAGACATGCCTAAAATATAGCCATACGAGAAGTTATTGGTAAAATAATTATATGCAGAAAGTCAGAGCAATATCAGCATGTATATAAGAAGTCAGTTACCGGTTTTCTTAATTACCAGTGTTATTTAGCTTACATAATAAATAAAACTGAAATTAAAATTAAAAAGGTGAGAAACTGAATTATAAACATCTAGTGTCTAAAGCCAAGATTCACCATTACTTCTCTTTTCTATCTTATTTTCCTTCATTTTAGGTTGGAGTTCCCTACAGGAATGACTTCACAGGAGCTAAGATATTACAGAGCTGGAGCAAACTGCCTTCTCACAGAAGATTAGTTTATTGGTTAAATAAAGAGCACCAATAGACTAGTATAGTAGGTAACAATTATTTCAGCTATGTCTTAGATATAACAAATCATATATAACAAAAAACAAACAAACAAAAAAAAAACACAAAAAAAACTAAAACCAACAAACCACAAAGCCCCCAAATAAACAAGAACCAAAACAACCCTTGACAAATAATCAGTAAAATGGCAGTGATTGAAAATGGGCTGATAATGCCCACTTATTATATATTTATTATATAAATAATATTTGCTTGGAAAAAATCTGAACAGACTTAGTTTTTTTTTTTCGGTGTGATAAATATGCTTCTCATTGAGAATACTGATAATATGGATACTTTGCAAATTTTGTCAGTGAGGAAAAACAGCAGTGCTAATATTATTGCCATTCTTTAGCTCATCAGCATAATACTGATGATCACCAATACTGGTGATTCTAATTTAGCCAGTGAGAATTGTTCAACAGAGTAGATGATGCATGGGTCTTGGGCATTGAAAAAGGAAACTGCATATTTATCTTTGTAGAAATAATTTTCATACTTATGTAACAATTCAAGGCCAGAATGAAAGAGCATGTAACTTTTCATGACTGCACAAAATTTTTTTTCTCACTGATTATAAAGGTTTTGAGATATTTTCTTTCCCTTTTTGTATGTTGAAGAAGATGAAAAAATCCATGGACAAGCTAGTACCAATTAATATTTCTTGTGCTAAGGTTGTAGTCCTCTTCAGTTCCTATCCTCTTCTTAATTAAACTGCTGCAATCTTCTTAGATTCTTATATTTCATATGCAACTCGTATATAAAAAGGTAGAATGAATGAATCAGCAAATAGGCAGTTGTCTCTCACTCTACTTCAACCTCCATTATCTTCTCACTGAAAAGAAAATCTTGAGTTTCCCAAAATCACTAAACATCAAAGAGAATAATGCAACATAGATAAAAGCTTCTGCAAATAACTCTCCAAATAACTAAACTAACTAATGATAAATGCCACTGAATTACAATTTGGATGTGAGAGGCAGAGCTTGAACCTAAGTGTCTCAAAACTGATGAAAAGATGTTGTGTTTCTTAGGTGAAAAGCTTGCCTAGTGTCAGATTGTTCAGTACTCAGCAGCGAACAGGGAACCAAACCTTCATCAGCAAGCCCTAAATGCTATACTCCTATTGTATTAGGAACCAATTTATTCTCATTAGGAAAAACATAAATGACCAGGAAAAAGAAAAAGTTGTTGGGTAGTCTACTTCTTTATCTTGACATGGAGAGGAAAAGAGGAAAAGAAAGGATAACTATAACAATGCATAGTTTGAGAACAAGCATAATATACAGTGACTGCAGGCAGAATATGTGTTTGTGTGTAGGAAACCAAAAAGAACAGGGAGAAACATCTGTGGAGAGTAATGGAACCACAATAAAGGTGATCTACAGTAAGCCATTAGAGAAATAGAAGAGAGCTCAGAGCATCCTTTTGCTGGAAAGCTGACTGCAGTGGCATAATCAGCCTGAAACTTACAACAGAATGATCTATTCCAGAGGGCAGTTACGTCATCTCCAAAGTGAATGAATTAAAATAGAATTAGGTATTGTTTAAACAGAGAAAAGTTTTACAGGTGGATGTGAGATATTTCACTATGGAAAAACAGCTCATTTTTTCCTGACTGTGCCAATGTACAGCCCTCAAATTCATTATCTGTTACACAGTTCTGGTGAAACTTATTGTTCCCATTCCTTTGCATTTTCACAAAAACTCAGCTCCTTCTTGGTAAAAAAACTCCATTGCACTTCAGGATAGGAAGAGCAGAGTATAAAAAAATTATCTGGGATAATTTAAATGTATTTAGTATATATTTTATCTTTGCCTAACAATAATTGTAGTTTCCAAGATTCTTACTCTACCACCTTTACTCACTCAAGATCAATGGTCAATTGCTGAGGTGAGTAGCTCGAGAGAGGACGCCTTCAACACCGGAGCGGGGGGGAGATCAGCGTCCAGGAGCCTCAACTCAGAGCGACAAGAGCCTCCCACCGAGGGAGCCTCAAGTCCTCGACAGGCAGCGGCAGCTCAGCGACGTGAACAGCTGACTTACACGGGGCGGAGCTTGAAGCTGCGGCGCCAGCTGTGATCGGTTAAAAACGTGCACCAGGGAGTGCGGCAGACAAAGAGGGCAAGAGTGCGGGTCGAGGCAGCTCGGGCCGGGGGGTGGCGAGGCAAGCGAGGCAAGCGAGGCAAGCGAGGCAAGCGAGGCAGCAAGGAAGGAAGGAAGGAAGGAAGCAAAGCAAGCAAGCAAGCAAGCAAGCAAGCGGGATGGTGAGCACTCGTCGTATGACCAGGGCCCGGTCCGGCAGCTCTGCTCTGGCTGCCCTGGCAGTGGCCGCGTAGGCACCCAGACAGAGCCGATGAGAGGGGAGGCTGCAGTGCAGAGCTCGGGGTGTTGAGAGTGCCTGCACTGGTCTGGTGAGGGGAGGGTGCACAATGGGCAGGGCTGCGCTCGGTGCTCCCTGGCGGAGGTCCTCCTGCAGCAGGTGGCTGAGCTGCGGGACCCTCTTAATGGGCTGCGAGATGTCAGGGAAGCTGAGAGTAAGCAGGAATGCTTGCTCCCGGCCCAAACTGTGCAGGGGCCTCGAGCTTCACCTCTACCTCATGAAGGAAAGAAGGAGGCCGTTAACCTGGGAAGCTGGGAATTAGTGACAAAAAAAAAAAAAACAACAAAAAAAGGAGGAAAAGGACAACCAAAAGCAAGGGGCTTCCCCCTAAATCCCCTGTCTCCACGCAGAACCGCTTTGCTGTCCTGCAGGGGGCTAATGAGCAAACACACTCGAGCCAGAAACAGCCGGCTGATGCACTGCTAAAGAAGATCTCTACTGGTGCTGCTAGGGGAAAGCGGCGGGTTGTAGTAATAGGGGACTCTACACTGAAAGGGACAGAAGCACTCGTCTGCCGCCCAGACCTCGTCTCAAGGGAGGTGTGTTGCCTACTGGGGGCACGGATCAGGGATGTGGCAGAGAGGCTGCCTGCTCTGGTAAGTCCCACGGACTATTACCCACTCCTGGTGATACATGTGGGTTCTAGGGACATAGATAGCAGTAGCCTGGGGAACATAAAGAAGGACTACAGAGCCCTGGGGGAGGTGGTTAGGGGCTCTGGAGCTCAGGTGGTCTTTTCATCAATTCTCCAGGGTACAGGGGAGGACCTAAAAAAGGCTGGGAGGATCAGTCAGGTTAATAAATGGTTAAAAGGGTGGTGTCATAGTCAGGGGTTCGGGTGTTTTGAACACGGGACTTCAACCACCCTGACATCTGTTGGAAGGACGGTACGGCCTGGCACAAGCAATCCAGGAGGTTCCTCGATTGTGTGGAAAACAACTTCCTTCTGCAAGTAATAGAGGAACCAACAAGGAGAGGTGCCATGCTTGACCTCGTGCTCACCAACAGGGAAGGGCTCAGTGTAAATGTGACGCTCCAGGGCAGCCTTGGATGCAGCGATCACAAGATGCTCGAATTTGAGATCCTCAGGGCAGTGAGAAGAGCGTGCAGCAAGCTCACTGCCCTGGACTTCAAAAGAGCAGAGTTTGGCCCCTTCAGGAACCTGCTTAGTAAGGTTCCATGGGATATAGCCCTAGAGGGCAGGGGGGCCCAAGACTCTTGGTTAATATTCAAGTATCACCTGCTGCAAGCTCAGGAGTGTTGCATCCCAACCAGAAGGAAGTGCAGCAGGAGGGCCAGGAGACCTCCTTGGATGGATAAGGAGCTCCTGAGGAAAATTCAAATGAAAAAAAGAGGCTTATAGTAAGTGGAAGCAAGGAGAGGCGGCCTGGGAAGAGTACAGGGATGTTGTTCGGGAAGCTAGGGACCAGGTTGGGAAAGCTAAGGCCCAGTTAGAATTAAATTTGGCTAGGGATATTAAGGATAACATGAAGGGATTCTATAGGTACATTGCAAATAAAAAACAGACTAGGGACAATGTGGGCCCCCTCAGGAAGCTCTCGGGAGAACTGGCTACCCTGGATCTGGAGAAGGCTGAGGTTCTGAATGAATTCTTTGCCTCGGTCTTCACTAGCAAAGTCTCTGACCACACCACCCAAGTCTTGGAAGGCAGATGCAGGGACTGTAAGAATGAAGACCTTGGGCCCACTGTAGGAGAGGATCTGGTTCAAGACCATCTTAAAAATCTGAATGTGCACAGGTCCATGGGTCCTGATGAGATCCACCCATGGGTCCTGATGAGAACAACCCATGGGTCCTGAAGGAGCTGGCAAAAGAAGTTGCTAAGCCACTGGCCATCATATTTGAGAAATCATGGCAGTCAGGTGAAGTTCCCAAAGACTGTAAAAAGGGAAATATAACCCCCATTTTCAAGAAGGTGAAAATGGATGACCTGTGAAATTACAGACCAGTCAGTCTCACCTCTGTGCCTGGTAAAATCTTGGAGCAGATTCTCCTGGAAGGCATGCGAAGGCACATGAAAATCAACAAGGTGCTTGGTGACAGCCAGCATGGCTTCACTAAGGGGAAATCCTGCCTGACCAATTTAGTGGCCTTCTATGATGGGGCTACAGAAGTGATGGACAGGGGTAGAGCAGTTGATGTCATCTACCTGGACTTGTGTAAAGCATTCAACACTGTCCCACACAACATCTTTGTCTCTAAATTGGAGAGAAATTAATTTGATGGATGGACGGACCACTCTGTGGATAAAGAAATGGCTGGATGGCTACGCGCAAAGAGTTGTGGTCAATGGCTCAGTGTCCGTCTGGAGACCAGTAACGAGTGGTGTCCCTCAGGGATCAGTGTTGGGACCAGTCTTGTTTAACATCTTTGTCAGTGACATGGACAGTGGGATTGAGTGCACCCTCAGGAGGTTTGCCAATGACACCAAGCTGTGTGGTTCGGTTGATACCCTGGAGGGAATGAATGCCATCCAGAGGGACCTCAACAGGCTTGTGTATTGGCTGATGCCAACTTAACCATAACAAGTGCAAGGTCCTACACCTGGGTCGGAACAATCCCAAGCACAGCTGCAGATTGGGCAGAGAAGAGATTCAGAGCAGTCCTGCAGAGAAAGACTTGGGGGTGTTGGTTGATGAGAAAATGAACATGAGCAGGTAGTGTGCGCTTGCAGCCCAGAAAGCCAACCATATCCTGGGCTGCATCAAAAGGAGCGTGACCAGCAGGAGAAAGGAGGTGATCCTGCCCCTTTACTCTGCTCTCATGAGACCTCGCTTGGAGTATTGTGTGCAGTTCTGGTGTCCTCAACATAAAAAGGACATGGAACTGTTGGAACAAGTCCAGAGGAGGCCCACGAGGACAATCAGGGGACTGGAGCACCTCCCGTATGAAGACAGGCTGAGAAAGTTTGGGCTGTTCAGCCTGGAGAAGGGAAGGCTGCATGGAGACCTCATAGCAGCCTTCCAGTATCTGAAGGAGGCCTATAGGGATGCTGGGGAGGGACTCTTCATTAGAGACTGTAGTGATAGGACAAGGGGTAACAGGTTAAATCTTAAACAAGGGAAGTTTAGATTGGATATAAGGAAGAAATTCTTTCCTGTTAGGGTGGTGAGGCACTGGAATGGGTTGCCCAGGGATGTTGTGAATGCTCCATCCCTGGCAGTGTTCAAGACCATGTTGGACGAGGCCTTGGGTGATAAGGTTTTTTGTGAGGTGTCCCTGCCCATGGCAGGGGGGTTGGAACTAGATGATCTTAAGGTCCTTTCCAACCCTAACTATTCTATGATTCTAAGATAATCAAGTAAACTGGAAGGGTAAGGATTTCTGAAACAATAAATAAACTATTTGTCACTACTGAAGTACTAGAAGACAGCAGTCACAGCTAAATGATTACTAGTAAACATGGTACTCAACTGTACTAAAGTAACAACATTATCTGACTAGTCCACAGCAACACTCTAAGAAATTTTCATTGACTTAGCTGTTCCACATACATACAAAGGTTATAAAGAGATAAGAAGCAAGAAATATTCAGTTCTTGCTTGTACCTACCTAAGCAAACAGCAATCAGTATTATTTATCCTGTGTTTGGTTTACCCTGAAATTCAGAGTTTCAGCTTCATTTGTTAGAAAGTTCAAAGCAATGGTAAATCTTCTGAGCATTCTAATCTCATTCTTTAATTAACAGGTCACACTTATGGGTCTTACCTGAGCACTTAGAAAAAATTTTACAGCCAACCAGAGCATTTAGACAATGAACTTACATTCAATTTCCCTTCTGTATTTTGAGCTTTTACAATTGAACTAGATGTTATGCTTCCTCACAGGATTTTATTCACTTCTGTTTCAACATGTTAACAGTACTCTGTTTTCTCAAGGATGGCAGATGAGAAAAGACAGAAAATGACACTGAATTTATATAGGGTTCAACAGATAAATAATGATACACACCAAAAGGAAGATCAGTGTTGCAGTATAAAAATGTTCAGAGCAAACCGGTTAGCCAAGACAGAGCATTTGGATGGGAGGGACATGTTATTCCCATAATCATTATTTCTATGTATTTCACATGACCTGGTTGCTGAAAGATCAGTGGGTTACTTCTAAGCCCTAATTTTTGCACTTCTTTCTCCCCTCTCTGGGAGGCAATGCAGTTGCAGACATTCCTCCTGAGGCAAAGACAGATTAGATGAAACTGTCACTCAGCTTTCCCTAAGTATATGAGAATGAATAGTGAAGGTAATGAATCCTGAGCAATATTGTAGCAACTTAATTTTAATTATCTAAAAAAAAAAAGGAAAAAAAGAATCCCAAAGTTTTAGAGGTAATCACCTTACAAGAAACATTCATACTTACTGACTACCATATTTACTTTCTAATTTGTAAAGAGACACAAGGAAGGAAATTAGCAATGATTTCAGTGTTCTTACAGAATGAAAACCGAATGGCCCTGCTGAGAAAGTAACCCAGATGCATTGTTTCATGAATTCTGGGTTGGGAAATTTGAGAATTCTCTTTCATGCTGTATTGATTTTTTACAAATGTCACCCTAGTTTAAAGAGACTCAGCTGTTTGAAAGAAAAGACAAGTGCAAAGCTCATGTCAGGAAGTGTATTTTTTCCACACAAATGTAAATCTGAATTTAACATATTTTTTTAAATTCTGTTAATACACTTCACAAAAACAAAGTATAAAGAACAGTAAGAAAATTAAAAAAACCCTCATTTTTAATTTTTTTAAATAGTAACACTTGCTTAGTCATGACTTCTTTCATATCAAGTCAGAAAGCAAACAGCACTTTAAAGGGAAGTCCACAATTAATGACATCTGTTTTCAGATCTACCTTACTCTACAGCTTTGACTAGCTGCTTTATAGATGCCTAAGACTCCCAGACATGGCTTGGTCTGTCTAAATTCCCTGGTCATTAATGCAGACTTAGAAGCAGCCTCACACAGTAAATGCTGTCTCCTTCTCTTGCCTTTGCTTCTTATAGGCTAGAATTTATGCACTTCAACAAAAATTCCCTTCCCAGGCCATGTGTATATCCTCTTCTCATGGCCAATATTAAATTCAGGATGAAGGAGAGTGAGGTTTGGCTGCTTAGAAGTGGGAGGTTAATCTTTGGTTTGATGTGTTGTGATTGGAGTACAAAATACTGGGATAGATCTATTAGCTTTTTGCGTAAGATATTTCTACCTGATGGCTTATAAATTATGTAGGGAAGAGCGGCTTTCTTACCTTTCCTGAAAGAGCACTATTGCCCAATGTAAAAGGGAATGAACAAGAATCTGAATTTTCTCTAATTTCATGATTACGTGGAATAACCATCTCAGGACTGTTCCTGAACTTTTAAAAGCAATATAAAAGGAATCTTTAGCTATTAAAGTGGTTGCTAGTCTGACAACCTGACAACCAACCAGGCATGTAAAGGTTAAGAACTTTTACTTAAGTGGTGTTGTAGCTTTCTCCCTTAGGGAAATGTGTGACGTAAGAGAGACTGTAACACAGCTTTTCTGAATTGCAAATTAATGCTATAACCAACTGCATCATCTTTCTTATATTCACTTTCTGCATGACTAAGAAATTATTTATCAACATACCTGCATTCTTACTAAACCACATGTGTGTCTGATGCTATGTAGTTGTTTCTTTTGCTTATGTCAGTGAGAACACAGATGCCTTAGACTGATAAGGCTTTTTAAAGGTTTGTTTCAAAGTGTCTAAAACCTTCAAAAGTGTTTCCTCTAGAACTTTTTACAATTGGGCTCCCAGTGGCTGGGAAATTATGTAATAGGATTTTACTGGATAACTTAAAATTCTAATTTTATCTGTCATCTATTGTCTTCACATTTAAACCTATGTTGAAGCAATTAACTCTTGATTACGGCTTGGTTAGTGATCCTGATCAGAGTGGGTACTTCTAATAAATAATGATTTTTGCAATTGCTCCTCAGTCTAGCAGCTCATTGTGACACACAGTTATGAAGGCACTATTGTTTAAGTCAGTTTAACTAAAGTTCCTACTGTACAACATGTGATTGTTGCATACAAACGCGTCACACACAGGACACTTTTGCACATTCCAACATGGATATTCATGTATACAGATAAATGTGCAAACTCAATCATGTTATACTATTGCAAAAAAAATCCAAACCAAACCAAAATCAAACCCTAACTTTTATGCTAACAGCAATATCCCTGTTTCCCCTGTCTACCATTCCTGATAAAGAGACATAGATTAAAAGACATTTAGGAAATATCACTCTTCAGTGTAGTCAATCTGCTTCAAAACACTGATGAAGAAATGCAGTGAAGGAATGCTTTGAAAGTAAATAGGTAACACCTGAAGTAGGCTGCAGTTCCTAGTCTAAAAAGTCATGAAAAGGCAAAAAAAAACCAATAAGCACAAGTGATGTACAATACAATTGTTCACCACCCACTGACCAATACCCAGCCTGATCAGAGCAGCCATCTGGGCCTTCTGTGTAACTCTCCCAGTTTATATACTGGGTATGACGTGCTGTGGTATGGAATGCCCGTTTGGCTAGTTTGGGTCAGGTGTCCTGTCTTTGCTCCCTCCCAGCTTTTTGTGCCCCTCCTCAGTGGCAGAGCACCAGAGACTGAAAAGTCCTTATTCAAGGTAGGTGCTACTCAGTAACAACTAAAACATCAGTGTGTTATCATTATTCCCAGACTAAAGTCAAAACACAGCACTGCACCAACTGCTAAGAAGAAAATTAACTCTATCCTAGTCAAAACCAGGAAAATATAGAAGAAAACAAGTTTCTGCAATGGGAAGAAAGGAAGGAGTCAAAAAAAAAAAAAAGTTACCACTTTAACAGCTTACCCAGCCCCTGTTTGAACTCTCCATAATGCCCTCCTATCAATACTATATGGCACTTAAGACCAAATTGTGGCATCTTAGTTCTAATTTTGGCAGAATAAATCCAGCTGAAGCGGGAGGGACCTGAGTAAATCCCCATGTGCAGGCTGCTATGGTAGACTGTAATCTCAGAAATCACGTACCCCCATCTGGCCCAATCTGACAAGGAGAGGCATCAAAAAATATCCATCATCAGTGTATGTATACACTGGATTCTTCTTTGACTTATTTTCAAACTAAACTCGTAACATCTTTGCAAGCAACGCATCCATTTTCTAACAGTGGAGGAAAGTTCTGTTTGTAGTAAGTATAGAGGCACATAAGCATCCCAGCATTCAGCCCTCTACTTGGGCTGCTCTTGGTGCATGTAAGAGAGCTTCTGATACTTTTTCTGGGATGTATGATTAACTTTATATTACAAAGAATGATGAGAAATTTATAAATCAATAGTAAAAGTAAAGGTAACTTTCTGAACACTCAAAACTGCTCCTAGTCTCAGAGTCATTATTTTAGCAGTTTAACACTATTTCTCAGTCTACCTATGAATCTTGTATATCACATTGTAGCATACCATATCTACAATGCTAATATAAATTACCCCATTTTCTTTTTACTGTTCTGCAAAGGTTTCTAAAACTCTACTTACAGCTTCCTTAATTACAAGGAATATGTGAATCAGCTCACATTCTAGAAGATGTATGCTTTTATGCTTTAATAATTTTAAAATCCTCAATTTTCTCAGCTGGATGTGGTCATGCTGCTTTAAGGGAGGATCAATATATATTTCAGATTAAAAATCAAAAGAAGGAAACAGCCCAAGACTCCAAGGAGATTTCTTATATAAGCAGAAATTTTAGGCACTTTATTTATTAGCAGGAAAGGCAATATTACCAGAATGAAAAGCAGAATGACTCAGAACTCTTTCCTTAAGGCTCCAGATATCTGTCCTCCCTCTTTGAAGAGAAAATTCTTCATCTAATGTTTCCATTTTGAAGTGAACATCATGATCATAATCAAAGTGGAGAGGAAAATTACTGCTTGAGGACACGTCAGGAAACCTCTGCTGGAGGTTTCCACACTAGCCCCAGAATCACAGAACCTTTTGTGAGCCTTCAGCAGACTTGGAAATGAGCGTGGGGTCCAATGGCCTCATGTATTGTTTCCTCACAAATACTCATAAATTAGCATTAATGCTATCCTGAGACTATATCAATTTTCCTAAAAATTTCTCCAGTCTGTGCAACCATTACAGAAATTTTCGAAGGTATACCCCTACTGACAGGGCAGAAGATTTCAGAAGATGCAAAACACCTTTCTTTTTATGGATACACAGCAGGGTGACTACCTGAGTCTCATCCTGACATGGAGTCACAATGCAGCCAGGCTATGCTTCCAGATCTAGTAATCAAGGAAAATTTCTTGATTACACCCTGAAACATCATGTTATTTTAAAGTAACTCCAGGTTGCCATAGGAAAGGATACCCAGGCAGAAAATCATGTTATTAAAATCCAAAATCATGCTTAGAGTATTTTTTCTCCCATTTCTAGAGTACTCTCTTGATTAATTCTATCCAGATTAATGTATACATGGCTGCAGATGCTGCCAATGTACAAGAAGAGTAAAGTTCATAACACTTTTGTCAGATGAAAACCAACAAGGATGTTTGCTGTGAGTTTTTCTTGTCCAGTTTCTGAGAAATGTTTGTTAAAAGTTTAAAATAAGTAACTGATAAAAAAAAAACCCTTAATTTCATTTTAAACAGAAATTGAATTAGAAATCTTTTAATATCCCTCTATTAACAGTTTTGTGTTAATAATAAAAAATAATCCTTTATTGACACTCTTCTGTCAACTTTACAAAGTGGCAATTTTATGGATATGAGTGGTTTATATTTCTAAAAAGAATTAACCTCTGTCTCTTTGACAGTTTTCTAAAATTTTCTCAATGTCACCTGCTGAATTTAAACAAGAACCTGGATACAGCTACATCTGCTGTGTTCTCAGCAGGTGCTGAGGCTAAATACACCTCAATCAGTCCAAAATAATAGAAAGCTATCCCACCTTTGCCTAGTTTTTCTTTTACAGCATTCATTTTTTGTCTGACTTAGTATGCACAACTTCTTTCAAACTCACCCTTCATAACTGTGCCAACAGAATCTGAGTTCTGTTCCTTTCAGCATGTGCACTGGTGAGTCATTCCATCAAATCAAATGGAGCTATATCCATGTGAAATTCCTTGAATTATGATTAGAATCAGCTCCTAAACTGAAAATCCTTAGGAAACTTTTACCCTTACCCACCCAACAACAGTCTGGCTTTGAGAAAGGTGTTAAAGACCTGCCAATCACCTAACATTCCTTTGTGCTTTCAGTATGGTGCAATCTGCTACATACATCCATTGAGGACTCCTAGGTGCATTAAAGTCAAACTTGCTACGGCAAACAACAGATGTGTGGACAGCAAAACTTGTACAGAGTACCTCGGCGACTTACTTGGCACAGTATGAAGCATGTAGTACAAATATTGCTGCTCAGTTAAGTCAACATGTGGCCAGTTTTTGATGAGGTTGCAGCAGGAGGAATTCAGATGCATTCAGAAAAATAAATATTTAACCAACTGCTTCTGAATTCTACAGAGCCCCATCTTTCCTCTTCCAAAATAACAAAATGACATGGTTGTACACATGGATACACATACACACACAGACACAAACACAAGGGAGGAACATAGTGACATCCATTCGAACAGAAACTGGTGAAAGGTATTGATTTGAAAGCACTAGCAGGTTGGGAGGCTGAGTTTAGCAACTCCTTCATTTAGATATAAGTTACTATAATTGCACCGATGAAGCTGCAAGCAGCTTTTCCAATTTTCAGTTTATTCATATAATTTTTTAGACAGCAATACAAAACTTTTATTTAAAAGTCACATATACATACCTGTGCTTTATTCAAATAGTGCTGGAAAAGCAAGGAGATAAAATTGGTCCTTTTTACTTAACAAACAGGTCTGTTTATTTTATATTTTCCTTTATTATATGTTAAAATGCCAGTTCTCGTAACAATATTTTAAAACACGGTTCAGAAACTAGGCAGTACTTCCAGCTGGAACTTATTGGCGCCATTTTCAAGATATCTTTTATTTTGCACTAGATTTAGAAAAGGTCAGAGTCCTCTTTCCAATGTCATATTTGAAATAACATTATGATTGCTTTGCACTGGGTATATGCAGCTTTACGGTGAACCACCCAATAAAAACACCCAGTACTTTTTCTCCCAGTTTTACTTTAGTGCCATAGTGTACCTTCATGAGCGTACTGTCATAAGGAAATTGACGAAGGAGAACCTCAGTTGTAGTCAACTGCATTCATTCTGCTAGGGAACAGAAAAAATGCAGCCCATTCAAGTTGCCACATATGATAGCCACACAGTTACTAGCACAAAAAAGAATTAATCAAACTCATGTGTGTTGCTATGAGTCTGTTAATGGACATGTTGTAGGTTCTGATGCCCTACCTACTTCTGAATTTTTGATTCTTCTGACCACTGGATAGGTGCTTCGCAGAGAATCCTATCTTTTTTCTAATGCTTGGCTGGCCCTAGCGCTGCCTCATTATTTTGTGCATTTTACCTAGGGGAGTTAATACTCTCTGCTGTTATTCTGATAAGGCATCTGTACTCTTTTTCTTTTTTTATCTTAGAACATTTTGTGGTACCTCAGACATAGCATTGTTTCTGCTCTTGCTGTTGTATTTCCACAATGGATTTTTATGTTCTTTTTATTAATTGAGTTTATAAAAGGCTTTTGTCTCTTATATGCAGGGGCTGTTGTCCCTGGGGTCATTTGAAAAATAATATCCAAATGCTAATTGAATGCAGCAATCCCTATTTCACCAGTGCTATGTGTCTTATCTTTGGAAGTCGGACGCTGCTGATACTGTTGACAATGTCACAATATATTTTCTAGAAATAAAGTGAAAAATTTAATTAATTGGTACTCTAGTTGACCTGCTTTTTAGCTGCTAGGCAATTAATACTCTATAGAATTCCTTCTGCATCTTGAGTTGTTTATATTTAAGAGAATTGTAAAAAAATGACAATATTTTTGAGTCTACTTTAATTTGGAGTTCTGGTCTGAAATCACTTGCTGCTTGTCAGAATACAAATGATATTCTGAAAGATTAATTCTTGCACAGAATGCTCATCAAAGCTACTATGATTTTTTTTCTCAATTCAGTATGGGTATAATTATGCACAATGTTGCTATAATTAATGATTTTTTTCTCATACAATATTAAATATTGTATGCCTAAATATTTTACCCTCTGAGTCATCAATATAAGTAAAATAAATATATAAACTGAAACATGCATGCCTGCACACGTATGTGTCTGTGTGTACATTTAAGCTTAGTAGACATTTCTCTGTGCCTAGAACATTTTAAAATCAGTAAACTTGTCTGGAATCATGATAAATATATAGAAAATTAAATTTAGGCATCTGTTTCTTAAAGATGTGTCTCCTGATGAAATTTGTAGATTACATAGGGTTTAGCAGAAGGATAATAATGAAGACAAAGCAGGAGCAGAATATAAGTTGAACTATTCTTTTAAGCATATTCAGTTCATACAAAAATGCATTATAAAGACAATTTCAAAAGAAATGCAAAACTAAAGAGAACAGGTCATTTTGATAGAATAGCAGGCTACAGTAGGGAATACTCTGAGGAGGATTAAGGTGTAATAAACTGTGTCTTTACATGCAGATTAGACTGTGTGTGGGCTCCCACATCTGTTTCTGCATACCTACAACCTAAATGGGAAAACTCATGGTAAGCGATAAGCAGAAGTCTAGGTGCCACTTAGAAGCAGTCAAGTGTCAAGTCCATAACTAGAATTACTTTCCACTCAGTCCGTATCTGCACTTGATATCTGGAATCAGCCTATCTTGCTTTCTTAAAGATAAACTTTTCAGGCACTATTCCCAAACCCTGATTTCAGGAACAGATAACTCTCACCAGGAAAGTATACTACTTTTATGAATATCCATGTCTCCAAACATACACAGAATTATACCATATTTGTGACAATATCAGTGCTGGTTGCTGTGAACAACTGCGACTAACATTTTGCCCAGTGAAATACAGTGTATGGGACTCACTCTTTCTGATAAAACCAAGATACTACTGGCAACTTGAGATATAAGCAGAAGCTGACACCCTTGTAACTCAAAAAGGCAAAGACCATCTTTGTTTGGTGAAAATGGTAGTCAGATCACTCTGCTTAACCTCTGATGAGGCATATTGGCTTGCTACAGATTCTGAAACGTTGGTCCCTCAGCAGTCACTCAGTCACTTCAGAGTTTATTTGAGAATACAAAAACTTAGTAAAAAGCAACTCAATATAGTTACCCATTGTAATAGAGTAAAAATGTGTGAAGTTAATGTTATCTCTGAATACAGAATTGGTAAAATCTGCCTGGAAAAAATAGTTTTAGTTTTGCTGTGTTTCTGTTCAACACACAATTAAATATTTGGAGCACTACAGAAAATTTTACAGATGTGAACTGAAGGCTGGACAGCATGTGTTACAAAGAAAAGTGTTTTAAGCTAAAGATATTTCATCTATCCCAAATGGAGATAAAGTGATAACTTGATCAAATTTTTTATATAATATTACCAGTAGAAAATACCCTACACTAGACTAGATGCCTTTCTGAAGAGTACTATTCAACAATCATTTTGGCTTTATGATACCAGATCAGATAAACTTACTTACTGTTTCTCCTGGAATCAGTGTTTGTGAGTTCATGACTATACAGTCACACATCCTGCAAAACTGATTCAAAGAAGTGAAATTACTCCCAAAATCAAGCTTCTGAAATTTTAAAAGATTATTTGATAATAAATATTTAACTTCAGCAGGATGATATGCCACAAATCAATGAAAGCTACTGAGCATAGAGAAAAAAAATTCTAATACTTGGTATCTGAACTATTATGTAGTTAAACTAGGCAGAGAAAGCTTCTCTTGTATAATTAAATAGTAAACTACAGTTAAATCAGTTTAAAGTTAAAAGATAAAATATGTTGTAATTGTAACTGGTCCAGAAACATTAACTTCATTAGAACTACCCCAGTTTAGATCCCCATTTTCTTTGATCTTCATTATACGCTCATTTTAACTGTTAGCAGTGCTCCAAAGATAAAAAACAAATTCAACAGTTCAACCACAGTGCTCCTTTTACACAAAATAAATATTTATTATATTTTATGCTGTCACCAATGTAAAAATATTCTTTGTTTTCTTTACCCTGCTTCTACATTGCATTAGTGAATTAGGCGCGCAGTTGTGCATTTGAGCCTCCTCAGAACTATATTACAAATTGTCCATGGAGAGTGCTTCCCTATAAAGAAGAAAGCTGGGCTTCAGCGACTTACAGCAGTAGTCTAAAGAACTTTTAAACATTGGCTTATCCACTAGAGCAGGCTTCATTTTTCAGTTAAGAAAGAACATTTACTGAGAGAGAGAGGTTTGTAGCCTCTTCTTTTCCATCCTGTGTGTAACATGGAGCTATGTGTGACCAGTTTTGCATGACCTGAAAAGGTTTTCACAGAATGGAATTGAAAAACAGCCATGGAATATGGATTCACTGACCATTCTGACTTGGCAATTTTTCTCTGTGTGGTGTTCTTTCATTTGATCTGAAACCTCCAGAGTTTTTGTTATCTGACAAAAAAAAAAAAAAAAAAGATGTGTTGCTGTAGGATAATCTGTCACTCTCTCTCAAAGGAAAAGATCACGTTCTGTAAATTTAATGGGAGTTTTGCCCTTGGCTTCAGAGGATGAGGGCTGCATTGCTTCTCTCATACCTATCACTAATAGGACTATGTCTGGAAATGCAGCAAGTAGCCAAACACTCCAGTCTGGGGTGCCCACAAATCCCCAGGCCTGTGAATACTGTTCAGATGTGATGCTCAGTTCTGCTGACTTCTGAAACTGGAGAAATGAGATAAAGATTAATGAGCTGTTGGACCACAACACTGACAAAGATTGATTTCTCTGTGGTATTGCAGTATGTGACCAGTGATTAGACATAACTAGCAATCCTCTCTGCCTGCACCAAAATGAACACTACTGAGGAGGTGGGAAGAATGTATGTAAGTCTGGATGGAGAGAAAAGAGGTAGGTTGAAGCCAGTGGCTAAAGAATAATCCTGAGCAAGTCTGAACAATAGACAGAGCAGTCTTTTTCATTGTTTCAAATGACTCATGCTACTACTTTGATGTACAGTGGTTTCTTTCTGAAAGAAAGACAATTTGAAGAAAACAAGAACAAAGCACATTCTGAGTTCCATGGTAGACATAAAAGTACTCAGAATATTTCAGGAGAATAAAAACAAAGCACATTTTGAGTTTCACAGTAAAAGTACTTTCAGAGTGTCTCATACCGTACTCTTATGATTTCTAAGACTGAAAATTAAACTAGAAACAAATTAAACAAATTAAACTAGAAATGGAGCAGTTATTTCCAACAAGGATATTCATTAAACATTGAAAAACACTGAACAGTTGTTCTTTGTGCCTGTTTTCAAAGTTGCTGCTCAGGGCTGGATACTTTTGTGAAAACTGCACCCCAACCACTGAACCCCTTATTATGTCTGAAGAGATTCTGGAAAACCTGAAGATAAAGTTACAAGATGCATTAAAAGTTCTAGAGGAATGCAGGTATGGAAATAACTGTTTGTTAATTATTAGCAGCCTATGGTCACACTAGTGACAGTGTCTCTAACAGCTCATTAAGGTTACTTTTCCTCCAGTACCTTTAATGATTTTTTCTTTTATTATTAAAAATAGTAAGTCAACACCCAGAGCTCACTACATTCATAAACTACATTTGCTTCTTTGATGGGCTGCCACCTCAGTGACTTCTTGATGCCATAGAAACCATAAATAAGCGACTGTCATCCTTTGTGTAGCATGCCGCAAAGGCAGTCCCCTGAGAATTCACAAAATGGCTCTGGCCAGTTGGAAGAGAAAACTGATTGAGAAGACAGACATCAAGGAAAAACATTTTGCATGCAAGTCATCACTAGTCCTTGTACAAAGGATGAGGTGGAGTTCATGGAAAAGAACCTTCAGACAAGAAGATTGAAACCATGGAGTGATAAACCAAAAGATGAGCTGGAATGAGCAGAGGTGGACCTGCCTCCAACAAAGGCTGTGTCTGGGTCCCCTCCATGAACAGGAAGTCACAGTGTCCCAGGAGGGTGAGTGATCCTCAATTACTATAAACTGTGCCTGTTTCCTTGAAAGTGGCTCAGCTCCCTGCCAAAAGGAAGCTGAGCAGGCATAAACAATACAGGTACACCCCTTGGCAGGAAAAGGCAGCAGTTTCAGAGAGGGACAGCTGAGACACCATCTTCAGCGTGCAAGTCACAGCTGGTTCCAGAGAGGTCCCCAACAGACAAAATAGATCTACCTCCGCCACAAAGCTGAAGCATGCAGGGGAGCACATGGTTCCTCTGCTTTTGCATTTAAGAAAGGCAGCAATGGCTGGGGGCAAGAGAGATATTGCAGAGAAAGGCAGCATGAGATGGGATGCCTGACTAGGGGCAGAGCAAAGCCAGGGCTGTGCAAGGGTGGCTGTGAGATGCCATGTGCCAGCTCTGCCTGTTGTGTGCCAGCTCTGCCAGTTGCTGAGCCACCCGGCATGTATGTGACCAGCTAAGGCCAGATGCCAGCATCCTGAACTCTAGGTTTCAGACAGAGGAATTGGCGTGGGGAAAAAAAAGCAGGATGCATGACTTTGCACAACAATTAGCATGAACCTACCCACTGCCTGGGGGTACTATGTGTGGAAATAAACTTTGCCAATAAGCTGAAATCCAATCTTTCAAGAGCAATGAAATCAAACTGCAGAGAGTCTTATATGACGTTCTTATAGGAAATCTCCCAATCTCAAGATAAAGCACAGGCTGTTGCTATTTATCTAACAGGTATGGAAACCTAAATACTAACAAATGAAGAATGCATGAGATTTCAGAAATTTTTGGGACAGGAACATTCAAGCTCTACAGAAAATGAATACAGTCATGCCTATTGCGTTTATGTTGAAATAAAAAGAAAGTCTTTTATTATTCCAAATGAAAATGTGTGTGGATAGTGGGGGATCAGCCTGGATTTTGCACAAAGATTCTCTTTTTGTTTCTTTTGTTTAACAGTAGCTGTAGAATTAAGAAAGTAGATATTTGATAAAAAAATTATATTCCTTCTGATTTATCTTTATACATGTAGCACCTAGAAAACAAGAAAAAGTCATCCTAAAATGGCTAATTGCTATACATTGCACTAGTTAAATTATTAGGTGTTTCCCAAGGTGAGAGTTTTTTAGAAGAAACCCTATAGTGACGGCCTCAACCTCTTTTGCCAATGAATTAATCTAGCCAAGATCTCAGGTTGTAGTTTCACCAGTAGAAGCAACGGGAAGTCTGAGTAACTGCAAGACTACCCTAATTTTTGGTAACTTTTTTTTTATGATACCACATATACCAAAAATAGATGACTGCATTTCTTACTCTAAACCTCTCCTTAACAAGTGTCTGAAAAAGTAATATAGTTCTACGAAAATGGTTCTCAAGACAGAACCATTATACATTGTAATATTACAATGAGAGCAAGTTGGAGAATGAAATTTTATTTTGTGACAAACATAAGTTTTTAAAATGTCCTTTTTTGTCCAGCAGAATTAAGACTCTTTTTTCTTGAAATACTCTTTTTAAATACATCAGAAAGAAATAATTTTAGAAGGGACAAGATATTACTGTAATAGTAGGTACAGCCCTATTCTGGATGGAACACAATTACAAGTGTCACAAGATACACGATGTGCAGGACCAGACAATGTCCATGGAAAGTCTAAAGAGTTCTACCTTCTGTAGAACATCTTAGTGGGAAAACTGTTCTTGTCTTCCTCAGCGGTCTTCTGACTAGAAAGCTGATGTTAGCAATTTAAATTCAGATTTTCCTTCTGTCTAGTTGAAACCAGATATTTTTTAACAGTGCCCTTTCAAGCCAGAACAGTGACTTGGCATCCCATAGTTACTCTCTAACACTGTGAAATGTTTTAGAGGAACAGCTGGAGAACGTTCTCAAGACAGCACGAGGTATGATGAAGCAGGTCTCACTTCTCAGGTAGACACCTGAACCAGTGGACATGCCCTTGCACTCAGAATCCACTAGAGCACTGTTTGGTTCCAAGACAAAACACAGATCCTTTCACTAATAAATCATGGTTAAGATTACTGCATAAATCATAAGTTCTGACCCTTGTAGTGAAAGCTATGGATTCTTCTCAAACAATACTTTTGGCTTTTAGTTACGGGATTCATTTTTCCAAATTCCAGCAACTAATAATTTCTCCTTCTTCATGATCGCTATTCAATTAATTTGTCATCCAATATAATTTTTTAGCCTCCAATTCCAAAGAAAAAACACAACAAAACCAACAACAGCCCCTACCTCCTCCCCCTCCCCCCCCCCCAAAAAAAAAAACAAACAAAAAACCCACACTGAAAAAAAACCTCCAAAGAACCCAGAAACAAAAAAAAACCAAACAAGAAACAACTGTAAAGCAAAAAAGAAAGCTTTGATATTGTCGTGGTTTAAACCCAGTCAGGTAACTTGTTCACTCACTCCCAGTGAGTGGTGCCGAGCTGACAACAATCGAGGTCCGTGTCCCCCCCCACCGGGGTTCTCCCCTTCCCCACTCCCGGAGGAACGGGGAGGAGGATCGAAAAAGTGCAACTCCCACGGGTTGAGACAAGAACAGTCCAGCAACCAATGTACACAAATCACCACCGCTACTATCAACTACAACAATGATAAGGGAAAATAACAAGGGAAGAGAATACGATACCACCGGCCAAGAAAACGAGTTCCACCCGGAAGCCCGTGTCCTCCCCAGGTAACTCCCAGTCACCCCCCACCCCGGGCATGACGTGCTGTGGTATGGAATACCTCCCTGGCTAGCCCGGGTCAGGTGCCCCGTCTCGGCTTCCTCCCGGCTTCCCCTCCTCCCTGGCAGAGCATGAGCCTCACAAAGTCCTTGGTCAGAGTAACCATCACTTAGCAACAACTGAAAACATCGACTTCACCAACACTGTTCTCAGGCTGGAAGTCAAAACACAGCACTGCACCAGCTACCACAAAGGAAAAAAAACATGACTGCTACTGCTGAACCCAGGACAGATATCTTTGGTAGGATTTCTCAATAGGACATTTCTTCACCCAGTTATCAGTCCTGTTCTGGTTATTTATGGGCACACTGTCCCATCCCATGAGTTTCCTGCTATTTACCGTGTTAGTCTTGTTCTCATACTTCTACCTAGCATTACAGCACTTTAAGTTGACTAAGTACTAATTTAAACTTCCTTGTACACTGTCATTAGGTTGGGGGCTTCTTAACAATCTATCCTGCAGTTTCTGGTGGTTACAATGTCATCTGAAGCTCTGGGCAAGGTGAAACTCCAATTGCTAGAATAATACATAATATTTCCTCTCACTTTGGAAAGAGAAAATGATGGGAATCTCCTCATTTACAGAGTCTTAACCTCTAGAAAAAAGATGTATTGGAGGCTTCTCGCTCTTTGACAGATAGCAGTCTCTAACTTCCACTGAGGTCAGTGACATTACTTCAGGTAAACATGACAGACATTGACTTTCTACATTCTTTCTTGAGCTAGACATCTTGTCAGCAGCCAGACTCAGAAAATATATCAGCCTCCCACTCCTACTTTATACATGCAGAAAACCTTTCCAGGAGTGCAGTAAATAGATACCTTGCTTGAATCTTGCCACAGGTGGTTAATCCAGAATATTTAATGTAACAATTAAAAAAAAAAAATGCAGATTTTGAAATTAATCTTTATCAGACAGAAATAAAATGTTTAAAATAAATTAAAAACCAATAAACTGTGTGGTTATACAGGGACTCATTTACATCCTTAAAGATAGATATTCAGTGCGAAGGGAAGCTGGGATATCTCCATAGGAAATGGCAGACAAGATATCCTGGGACCCCTGAAGGCTTCTGGAAAGGCACTTGGAAACCAGGAGCCCCAGGTGGCAACTAGACTTCTTCCTATAGGCACCCAAATTGCTCTTTCCCCCACAACAATTAATTTAAGCATTTAGATGGGCCGGATACTAGTGTTACCTTCCAACCAGCTTGAGGATGTTAAAATTAATGTGACCATCCTCATGTTTCTACGATCCAAGTTCTGGTTTAGTGCAGCTAAGCTGGATGACCTTGGCAGTTTTACTTAGAAATCTTTTATTAAGGTGTGAAAAATATTACACAAGTGTAATTGTTGAGACTGTCATTGGCAGCAGCTACGGATTCAGGAGAAAAGATATTAACATGAAAAAAGCAGAGAATCAGAAGATTGCAACTCAGCAACACTGAGGATGCACCAACTCCAAAGCACAACAAAAGTCACCCTTTCTGACCCCTGAGGACCATCTAACCAACAAAGACTTTCTGGGTTGAGGAGGAGTGCGAATATGCTTCAGCTGATATCTGACCACTTCTGGCTACGTTCTGTGTGTATTAGACAAAAAGAATCAATTGCTTCGTAGTGTTAAACTGCATCTCTCCTACCTGTAGAGCATCTATGTGCACAGTAAAAGTTTCCAGGGAAGGAAGGTTGCTTTTGTAACCTAAAACTGTACTTCAGCATTTGGAAAGCCTGCATTTCTGATAAGTCAAGCATTTGCACTTCTCATTTGCTTCAGTAAATACAAAAATATATTAGCTTTTCAGTTCTGCAGTAAAAAGGGATGAGAGAAAAAGGTTAAGATGTGCAGCTGTGAAAAAGTTCATCCTGAAATCTGAGTTAATAATTCAAATAAGCCACATCTGATGCTCTAAAAACTTAAGAATAGATCCACAGAATTTCTCCCAAAGCTTCCTCCAGAAACCTGACTCTAGAGTAAAAGCAAATTTAAGAAGGTGTAACTCAAAAGGTAATTTTTTCTTAAGATTAGTAAGTAATTTAATAAATAAATAAAATGAAAATATAATCAAAACTTGTAAATTATAAATATAACTTAATTTATTAACTTCATATTTTTGTTTCATGTGTGAAAGCAAAAATGGGTCAATGGAAAAGATTCATAGACAGCATGGAGGCCATTTGTGACAAAACACTGCAGTAGGGTCATGTTTCAAATGCTGAATTGGTTATTTAATAAAGAAAGTGGCTGTAATGGTCAACTGTCTCCACAAGATAATTGTTTGGTCAATACAGTTATATCCCAAAATAATACACATTCACTTTAATGTCACTTGTAGGAGCCAGAAGAATGGAAAATATTGATTAGTGAAGAGGATATTATGCCAAGTTATAGACTATGAAATATAGCAAGAATTTATTTGTATTCTACTGTTTGGCTTTGTATGAATAATGGTCAAATACTCTGTAGCACAGCACAGTCACACCACTATGATAGCTACTCAGTCCTGGTAGTTTAACCCTGGCAGATACTGTTATTTTTTAGTCTCTGCCACAATGGAAATCTGAGAAAGATGTATACAGGAATATATTAAATAATACAAATATCGTAAACCCTGAGGAAAAAAGTGAGTACACCAGTTTGAAAAGCTTGAATAGCATTCAGTTATTGTGCCACATAGCTCTTGGTTAAGTAGGTTGCTATTTCACAGCACACAAAGTATTTCAGAGAGTGTATTTCAGCTCCACGTGTTGCATATAGTGGCAAAATAATAGCAGCTAGAAGTACACAGAAGGCAAACTATTATTGATGCTTATTCATGATTTTCATGCTCAGCTTCTTTTAAAGTAATTATTTTCAAAAGACATGTAATGTACCTGCTGAAAAATAACATTTTAGTAATTTATTGGCAGGATATCTGTACACTTTTTGATGTTTTGTTTTTCGTTTATTTTTCTATTTTTGCTTGTCTTCTGGGTGTGTTTTAAGCATTTCCTTACATATTAAAAAAAAAAAAACCCAAACAGTTAAGTATGTGTAAAAATACATCAATCAGTCAATAAAACAGGTCACAGACAAAGTCTACGCTGATCTTTCTACCCACAATTATCCATATATGCATAAAAACACATACTATGAAAAATACTTTACCTCCAGTGAAGACTTTTTGAGGCTGAGAGGAAGTGCCATTGTAGAAGGTCTATTTTTCTGTACTGACTTCAGCAGTTTGTCAGATAATGAGATACCTCCAAGAGTTAACTTTTAGACAGCTTTTGAATAATAGACATAGTGAATGCTTACTTTGATGTTCATCTTAAAAAATAAGTCTATTAGAATGTACAATCTATCTTCCAATATCTTCCTTGAGCATACTTAATCAGTAGGACTCTGCTCATAAGGTTGGGATAGTAATTTCATAAAAAGCATGTCAGAAGAACTTTTATGTAATAGCTTTGTACTTAGAACCCAAAAGATGAAAGTCTCAGGTAGAGAGAGCTTTAAAAATGAGAAAAGAAAAAAACAAGGCACTTCCCCCACAACTCCAATTGCTTTTATATTTCATTTTAGGAAAAACTGATAAAAACATCTCCAAAGTCAGAAATCTTGGCTTCACTCCCAGAAGTGTTCATCACAACTTTTCTATGCACTGAATTCCATTCATAACCTTTAAAAAATAGATGATGGATTAATCTTCCCTGAGATAAGCTGTCTAATGGAAGAGTCAAAGTGAGCTGGCTATCTAAACTTGTCAAAATCCACTAAGTTTTGATGTCTGTTCTCTGTCATCACAATACTCAGCCTCACAAAACCCAGCAAAATACAAACAATCAGATGATAATTAAGAAAACCAGACTGCATTTTACATTTGATTAGTATCCTATTTTCAAATACTTGTACATTAACTTGAAAGACGAACAGTAAAACCATGCCAGACTTGGATTAATTGTTTAACAAGAACTTTAATTTTCACACAATGAAAAAAGAAGGCATTGGCATTAGGCTCACAACATATCAGTCTGAAAGCTGAATTCTTTAGCTTGACATAGCAATCATAAAAGAGAAACTGTCTTGAGGATGAAAAAAAGTGACTAAAAATGAATAATGGAGAAAGTATATTTTACCTGAAGATCTCAAACCACGACATTGTATATTGATTTTGTTCAATGTGGAAGCTGGCATTTTATATTTCTACATAAACATATGAAGACTTATATGGGGGGGGATACGTAACTCACTCACCCATTCCCTACTCAAACATGCGTACACACACACGCACATTTCAGCTATAGCTGGAATCAAAGACTACATATCAATCCACTTCACCAGTTCGAAACAAAAGGAGAAAAAGTCTTTTTCTCAGATGAAAATAAAAGTTCCTGTCCTGGGTTCAGCAGTAGCAGTCATGTTTGTCCTTCTTGGTAGCTGGTGCAGTGCAGTGTTTTGACTTTCGGCCTGGGAACAGAACTGATAGCGATGTTTTGGTTTGGCCAAGGACTTTGTGAGCCTCATGCTCTGCCAGGGAGGAGAGGAAGCCAGGAGGAAGCAGAGACAGGACACCTGACCCAAACTGACCAAAGAGGTATTCCATACCACAGCACATCATGCCCAGGAGGTAACTGGCAGTTAGCCGGAAGGACTGGGGGACTGGAGGGTTGGAGGAGGTATGGGTCAGTGCTTGGTCGGGCTGAGGGGGGGCAAGTTATCGATTGGCTGGTGGTGAGGTGTTGTATTCTCTTCCCTTGTTATTTCCTTTATCATTATTATCACTGGTAGTAGCAGTAGTGATTTGTGTTATACCTTAGTTACTAAACTGTTCTTATCTCAACCCATGGGAGTTGCATTCTTTTTTCGATTCTCCTCTCCGTCCCTCCGAGAGCAGGGGGAGGGCAAGAAAGGAGGGGGGAAGTGAGTGAACGAATTACCTGACTGGGTTTAAACCACGACAGTTCCCAAAAGTGAAAGCTATATACTGCTTGGCTGCTTTTCATCTTTTCAGCCTGGCTTGCAAATGTTTGTTGATAACTGAGAGATGACATAATGCAAAACAAAAAAGCAGTCCTGACAAGGGATAAAACCTTATCACTTTCTGTTTCTTTATTTTCTGTATGCTGTCTGGACAGAGATCATAATTATCTGAAACTATCCCTAAATCATGTGATAGTTTTGATTGAAAATTGCCAGCTTCCACTCTGCTTTTTACATTAAAGGGATGTAGTCCTTGAAGTGAAACTTGTCATTATGCTACTACAAACCTTTTTGGCAATCACACTTATCAGAAACATGGTACACATTTAAAGAGAGCTGCTGTGTAGCTGCCTGCCAACCTCTCCTTGTATTCTGGCTTCTTTGAAACCTACATATCACTGGGAGATATATTCTTTATAGCTTTTCATGAGAGCATCAGAGGTATATATTGGGTTGTGACAGGTATAAGAAAAGCCCCCTTATAACTGTCCAAATAAGAGAAAATTGCATACAAGTCACACCAGTAGGCTATAGCTTTGGTAAAGGTACCTAGGACTACAAAAAGAAGACTGTGAAATAAATCTAATAATGCTGTCATTATCTCCACTGGCATGCTCAGTAAGGGCAAGTCCATCAACTGAAAGATTCCCAGATCTCAAATTTATTCAACCAGGTGTTTATTACTAGAGCAGATGCTCTAAGTTAACAAGAGCAATGGAAGGTTTATGGCCCATTTTTACCTTGTTCACCAAAATAAATATAATCATGGATAGTGAGGCAGTAAAGTGCATATGCAAATAAGTTTTGTGAGGGACTTAGAGCTTTATGAAAACAAACAAAAAGCACCTTTACTGCGTAAGAAGCAGAATATGCAAGCCACAGATCTTTGTGAAACTGCTTTGTGCAATTCTGCGCAAAAAATACTTGTGTAAATTGAGTCAACTGTATGCTATACATAAATTAACTCATAAATTGACATGATTCGCTATACTATTTGAAACTATGTCCAGGAGAGGTACATCTCAAAAATTAAAAAATAAAAGGAAAGACTAATTTAAAAACATTTTTCAGAATGGAACTGTCCCTTAACAGAGGGATGGATGAATCAAAACTAAAATCAGCAATACAAATTAAAGTTGCAATGAATTATCATGATTAAGAGAAGCTTCTTGCTAGGTGAAAGAAATGAGAAACCTCCTAATTCCCTAATTGTTCTTGGCACTACAGTTCTTGGCACTACACTTCATATCAGAATTTATGAAAAGCGGAAACCTATGTTATTTTATCCTTCTAAAACTATAAATATAAACCCAACTGTGATTACTTCTTATATCTGGTAAAGTATCTGTCTACTTTCTAAAGAACTGGCATTCAAGCAAGAAAATAGGATACCTTTTAACCATCCCATATAGTAGCAATTTTAAGGATTTGTTTCATGATTCCTGAGGAGTACTGAACATAACTGGCAATACTGTTAGGAGTTCTTGAATCAGGCACAGAGAAGCAGATGAGTTCAATGAAGACTTTCATAATGCTTCTCATTACTGTGTCTCAGAATTTCAGTTTAACACACTAGCACTAATAAAAAGGGAAAAAATATTTCTCATCCTGTTCTTCACCACTATTATATAAAGAAATAACTCAATACACTCATATGTCAAATAAAGTTAAATTATTCTAAAATGTGAAAAGAGAAAAACTTCCATGCTTAGCCATTACATATTTTGCTAGTACTTTTTTTTAGAAAACTGATTGCAACTACATAACAGAAAATATTTAGACAGGTTTATAATACTAGATTTATATTACCCTTTGGATGATCATTGTGAAGAAAGAAGACATTTGTTGCCAGGACATGGGCTTAAATGCTGCAATTCCTTAGGGCAATAGTATATTGGGTCCTCTTTTTTCAAGATTTGCACATTCTACTGTTGCCAAGAGTGTCAGCAATTTCAAACATGCAGTTCTTCTCTCTGAGAGTACCTACTTTCAATAAAGAAATTGGTGCTATTTTGTTCCTTGTAGCTTTGACTACTAATAAAAATGTTCATTTCCAAATTTCCACACAAAAGGTCAGCAGTCATGAGATCTACCAGAAGAAGGAAAAATTCAAGAAATATTGATATTATTATCTTGTTAATCATAACGTTATAGTCAAGAATTGCTTTTTAAAAGGGGAAACTACATTCAGTTATTCTGTTCCCTTATGGTTAATTGTAGTGTTTCAAAACTTCTAGTGCAATAAAACTATGTTGTTTACATAAGTAGGCATTTTTAAGTGACTAGTGATACAAGGAAATTAAATACAATTTTTTTCTTTCAAAGAAAACAATTCGAGAATTGCTAAATTAGTATAATCGTAACACATTTAAGATTGCAATAGGCTGTAAAATTCATTTGATACACATACATGACATTAAAAATGGGAATACACCTGGGTGTATCCTTTACCTTCTTAAGTACTTCAAGGATTAGGAAAGCTGTGCTTTGACATATGAATACCAGTAGAGGATGTTGAAACAGAAGTATGAAACAATGTAAGTGGAAAGGACTGGTTTTCCACTGAATTAGTGAAACCTGTACATATATATATGATTTAAGAGACTATTTAAAAAAAAATCTGTAATATAAAAAAAACAAAAAAAAATCTCCCACAGTCTTTTATTCCTTGTGTTTCTTTAAAGGTCAGATAGAATGAACTGAAGAACTGTCTGGATGGCTGCACACAAAGAGTTGTGGTCATTGGCTCAATGTCCGGCTGGAGACCAATAATGAGTGGTGTCCCTCAGGGATCGGTGTTGGGACTGGTCTTGTTCAACATCTTTGTCGCTGACATGGACAGTGGGATTGAGTGCGCCCTCAGCAAGTTTGCTGATGACACCAAGCTGTGTGGTTCAGTTGATATCCTGGAGGGAAGGAATGCCATCCAGAGGGAGCTTTGACCCACTTGTGAGGTGGGCTGATGCCAGCCTCATGAAGTTTAACCATGCCAAGTGCAAGGTCCTACACGTGGGTCAGAGCAATCCCAGGCACAGCTACAGGTTGGGCAAAGAAGAGATTCAGAGCAGCCCTGCGGAGAAGGACTTGGGGGTGTTGGTCGATGACAAAATGAACATGAGCCAGCTTCAGTGTGTGCTGGCAGCCCCGAAAGCCAACTGTATCCTGGGCTGCATCAAAAGGAGCGTGATCAGCAGGTCGAAGGTGGTGATCCTGCCCCTTTACTCTGCTCTCATGAGACCTCACTTGGAGTATTGTGTACAGTTCTGGTGTCCTCAACATAAAAAGGAACTGTTGGAACAAGTCCAGAGGAGGGCCACGAGGATGATCAGGGGGCTGAAGCACCTCCTGTATGAAGACAGGCTGAGAAAGTTGGGACTGTTCAGCCTGGAGAAGAGAAGGCTGCGTGGAGACCTCATAGCAGCCTTCCAGTATCTGAAGGGGGCCTACAAGGATGCTGGGGAGGGACTCTTCACTACGGACTGTAGTGACAGGACAAGAGGCAATGGGTTCAAACTTAAACAGGGGAAGTTTAGGTTGGATATAAGGAAGAAGTTCTTTCCTGTGAGGGTGGTGAGGTACTGGAGTGGGTTGCCTAAGGAAGTTGTGAATATTTTTTCAAAAGTTCATTCTTTACTGTCAGGGTGGTGAGGCACTGGAACAGGTTGCACCAAGAAGTGGTAAATGCTCCATCCTTGGCAGTGTTCAAAGCCAGGTTGGACAGAGCCTTGGGTGACATGGTTTAGTGTGGGGCATCCCTGTCCGTGGCAGGAGGTTGGAACTAGATGACCTTAAGGTCCTTTCCAACCCTAACCATTCCATAATCCATGTGTGGTAAATGGCTATAAAGCTTGCTTTTAAACAATTTGGATTTGCCAGCACATCCCTGTAGTGTTTTTCATGCCCATCCTCTACTATGCATCTGTATTAAATTTGGAAATAATTTCTGTACTCTGCAAAATATTATAAATGCTAGTGGGAAGACTAGGGTCACTATAAAGTGTATGCAACATTCACAGGAACAGGAGTTTTTTACCCCCAAAAATTGTCAATCTAAATTGACTTGGACCCCTAAAAAGAATCAGAAAATGATCATCATTATTACTGCTTCAGTAGGGGAACTGAAGTACTGACAGAGTAGGTCCCAGATCCACAAAAGGATTTCTCACATCAGAGCAGATTTGCAAACAATACCCTGATCTGTCCAAAGACATAGGATGCCTACCACAACATTGCAAAATGGGTGCTTTTGTAAATACAAAGAGAACAGTGAACATACCATGACTGTGCTTTAGAACATGTCCAAAGTAGCATGTGTGGCATAACTGAAAAGTTAAGAGGCAACTGGCATAGATTAGCTGGTGTATTGGAAAAGAAAGGCACCAGCTGATCCATATGCATCAACTTATGTGATACAAGCAAAAATGCAGTGTACCCACTTTACATTTTGGCCAACAACGTATTTATGTACTGGATGCTCAGTCTGAATATTGCCAGCTCAGACACTGCATGGCAAAATGATTGTTCTCTTGAATGTCCTTTGTATGGTTTATAGTAAAAATAATAAGGTGGAAGTACTGTAATATTAACTAATGGGTACTGAAATTGTCACTAAGGTCTTTCTTGCATTAAGCAACACTAGTAAAATGATAGAAATCTGATGGTACTATGCACCAGCATCACAGGGACTACAAGGATGCCAGAGAGGGACTCTTCATGAGGGACTGTAGTGATAGAGCAAGGGGTAATAGGTTCTAACTTAAACAGGGGAGATTTATGTTAGATGTAAGGAAGAAGTTATTTACTGTAAGAGTGTTGAGGCACTTAAAGAGGCTGCCCAAGGAAGCTGTGAATGCTCCATCCCTGGCAACTTTCAAGGACAGGTCAGGGGCTTGAGCAACCTGGTCCAGTGTCACGTGTTCCTTCCCATGGCACGGGGGTTGAAACTAGATGTTTTTAAGATCCTTTCCAAACCTAACCATTCTATGATTCTACAATTGTGTTGAGAAAGTTCCGCTGATCACCTACTGTACAGGAGGCATCAGATTTCACCTGAATGAAGTGAAATATCCAAGCAACTGCAAACCTTTAAAGACCTTTAAAACCTTTAAAATCCATACCAGATGTGATTTAGCCAAGGAGTTTAATACTGAGATTAGCCAAATTACATGATGTTTCTAAGAGCTGAAGAAACAGAAGAAAAAATGTGTAGTATCATTTGGATAAATTACAGTAAAACAACAGAATAATTGCTCCAGGATAGAAACCTAGTGATCTCAAAATTAATCATAGTAGTGGAAAAGTGATTAAACCAAGGAAAAAAAAAAGTATTAGTTGCCACCGTTGCAGAAATCTCATGGGTGCAGTATGCACCTTGCTTGGATGCCAAGTATGAGCTAGAACACATCACAGTTCTTTAGAGTAAATTCTTGATTACCTGCTTCCTTCAGCACTGTCAAGTCTGCAGTGCAAGGTTGCAAAATTACAAAGGTCTGCAGTGAAAATAATACAGAATCCCAGAAGAGAAATTCCTGAAGCAGTTCCTCTTGCACCATTTCACAGGACAAAATTTGAAAAAATTATTCAGATTAACAGATGCCTGTGATATTAAAAAATTTGTCAAGCATTTGGCCAGCGGAAGAATATTCTCTGAGCAGGACTAACAAAGTACAAAAATACCATGGAAAGGTTGATCCCTGGACTAACAGAAACTAGTGGGGTAAAAGAGTTGTTTGTGGAAAACAATCCATTCTAAAAGAGGATGTATTACTGATTCTAAAGATTACATTTGCTGTCATTCAGTATAACAAGTAACACAGTGCAACAGATGGGCACAGTTCCTGTGCCCTTATGGAAGCATAGAAAGAGGAAATGGGCAGGTTGTTCTTCAAATTTATGGGCAGTAAAATGGTAAATAAAGCACCATTTGTCCACTAATGGGATACTTGGGAACTGATGCTTGAAGTTGATATGTAATAGCAAGCTAATTGTACAAATAAAGAATAATCCTTGTATTGTTTTGCAAAATACTCTTTTTAAACTAAAAAAGTGCTTTAAACACTCAATTTATTTATTCAATGAAGACTGTAGTAGGTATCATATTACTACAAGCAAAACATTTGCAATTCTTTACTCTTGTCTCTTTTCATCAATATCATAGAATCCTGATATCAATATGTGATGTATCTGCTAAACTTGGTGAATGAGATCACTCAAACTAAGAAATATCCCTAAAACTGCACTTGATTTTAAATGAGCTTTAAAAATGTTGGACAATTTAGTGCTAGTTTCTTTTGTATGTGGTCTGTATTCACAAATTTTTGCTTTCCTCTGCCTTTGTGTTTCTAGGAGACTAGAATTTAGTACAAATGCCCTTCCTGAGCATATTAAACCTTCTCACACTCTGCTCCAGGCCAGTAACCATACCGGTCATAGTGATTATAGATGTTGCTTCATGCTGAAGACATTTTCAAATGGAATGTCCATAGCTATGAAGTGTATTCACATGTATATCATTTAATCCCCACATTTTGGGCTTACTGTAATAGTTGGTTGTAAATTGTGTATTTGTACCTAATCCAAAATGTCTTGATATTTTTATAAAAAGTAGGACTAAAAATTGCCACAACTCAATTTTCAATTGGGAAAAGGTGTCGTGAGATATTTTATTTTCATCATTCAGGGAATTATTTCTGAAATTAACACCTTACAGTGATAAATGCTTGACAAAGACCAGAATAGACATCTCATCTAAGAATCCCTTGATTTCAAGAGCTTTTCAGATAGGATTGACCACTCTTCATTATTAGCAGTCAAGAATGATTTGCTGGAACCATGTTGTTTCCTGTTCTCATTGTCCCTTCTAAACAGGTGGCCCTCTCCTATGGTGAAAAACAAGTATTCATCCAGCATGTTCTACTGGGTTCCTGTAAGTGCACCTGATGATGAGAGCTGCTGATTACATTGGGCCAGGAAACTGGGAAAATTCTGGAAACACTTGTAAACCACTAGAGAATATTAAATCTGGCTTTCCCATTTTGTCAGTACTCCTGACCTATGTCTGGTATCTTCCCAGGATTTATGCTGTGCCCTTGGTTTCCATTGTGATGTTAAACGCAGCAGTGATATTTGCAGTGTGAAACAGACACAAATACAGCCTGAAATAGATTGCAAAGACATGAAAAATGAAAAATTCAGTCACTGCAATAAAGCACACTATTGTACTCCTTAAACACAATTGGACTAGATGGCTAATACTCCTAAGTATTCAAAGGAAAAGAGGCAAGGTACAAGAAGTACTGATGTTCTCTTATTTACTTCATTAGAGAGTTTTCCCCTAAGTTTCTATTAACTGTGTGCATTTCCCCGTTACCTAAACCAAGATTTTTGCTAAATAAACAATTACATATTTCAGCAGTAATTTTGGTTCAAAGGACAGGTGTCATAAAAGTGTGCATGCTTTCTCTGTTCTTCAGCTAGGCAATTGTCTCTACACACTTTCCTTATTCTGATCCCATGGATTACTAGCTAATATAATTTACTGAATTCTGAAGGTGATTATAAGCCTATTTAGTATGTTCAACATATAGCTACATATGACATGCAGACTACCTTATAAAGCTTTTTGTCCTAACAGTTAGGAAAAAGAGGATTAAAAAATAATAAGATTTTGACAAAGCATATAATGTTTGAACTAACCATTAATGTGACCTCAAGATCACATATAGTTTGTGGGCTAAACTGTGTCTGAAAATTCTTGTCTACTCTTCAACAGATGCCAGTATAATAATGACTGATGTCCATGCGGTCTGAATTACATGAGGTAAGATAACCCATAGGCACAGCCTGACTCTAAGTGAACAATGAGGGGTTTCAGTCAGTGAGAGCTGAGTAAACTCAGCAATACAATATTGTCAGAGCTAAGGTTCTTTAAATCTCTACCTGAACTTCTCTTACATTAGATTCCAGCTTAACCATATTCAATATCCTGGTGGATATCTTAATTCAGATGTGCAGTTGATCAAAAAAGAAAGTATGAACTTGCATTTGATACAGTGCAGAACTAGTACCTGCTGGAAAACAATCTTTTTAGAAAGTGTTTTCAGTAAAATTATATTGAAGTCAGAGTGCTCCTGACCAGGGCAATGCAAAGTTCAGAAATTCTAGAAAATAAGGAAATTGAGTAAACATGAAAATTATTGTTCAAGCACTGCAATCACCTTTTAAGACACAAAGGAAAATTTTAGTGTTTTCATTCTGACAGAAATATACAGAAGTAAAGAGAAGAGAATGTCCAAACTTGATTTTAATTTAAAAATATATTTTGATACTGAAGCATGTCTCTGTCATAATACACCACAAACAATGTATCTCAACTTGGAATACTTTAAATGGTTTAGAAAAAGGCTTTCAACTTGCAGCTCTGTTCAGAAGGAAATCTTAACATTAATTTGTCAAAAATAACAAAAATTATAAATTGAACATTTAATAAAATATGTGCCTATCATAATCCATCTATTAAGTGCACATAAACACTTTGACTTGGATGTTGGTTTTCTCCTGAGGATGTTACATTACTGTGATCATTCCAGAAACCCTTATGTTCTTTTCATTGAATACTTTCAACATAATTAATTTTCTATGACTTTTTCTTCTTCCTGATAGGGCTTTCTAATGAAGTTTTATAAATGTTAGGGTAGAATTCAAATATATCTGTAATTTATGGAAAGTTTCAATGATTAATTGCTGTTGCCACTTCCAATAATACGTAGCTTTTAAAGTAGTAAAATTAAACTGCACACTATATTATAATAAACACTAAAATGACCTGCTTTGAAGGATCAGAATATTCCAAGAACAATACCTGGGTGAATAATAATAAGGAAAAAAATCTCAGCTGGTTCTTTTTATGACTTTTTTGGAGATGCAACAAAGTAGCTAAAGAAAATTAATATGCCATGTGGAAGGCACACTGTAAAAGACAAGATGAAGGTAGCATAGGACTAAAGAAATTCCATAAAGAATGCAATGCATGACTGCCTTTTCTATATAATTGATCAAGATTCTCTTGTTCTCTTTTAGTTATGAGTTTCTGACTGAATAATCGTATAGAAAGTGCTGGAAATTAATATTAATTTCTATGCCGTAGTGCAGAGATTCATTTGCTTCAGGCTACCAATAGGAGTTTGAACATGTACTAGATTTGCTTTGCCTGAAACTTTTTGCTATGTCTGTTTTAGGTGGATGTTAATGTCTTCCTTTTCTATCTGTCCCACGTCTCAACTATGATCTGCTCTCAATGCAACAACACTGCAAATCATTGCCCTGTCCCACACCCTTCTTGGGTGAAATTCATATACACACTTACTTAAAGCCCAACTCATCAGATTTAAAGTGAAGACAATCTGAAGGAGTCAGAGAAAAAAATGGGTTTACAGAGCCTGATTCTTCTATTCTAGTTGTTTCACCCCACTGCACACTTTATTCCAGTAACAGGTCTGCTCAATACAAAATATAGCTGGTCAGCTTCAATTTGTGAAATGTTTGGGATATAATGCATTGCCCAATCCATCACTATTTTATCCTATGAGTATATAACATTTCATTGTTAAAATTAACTTAATCCTTGTGAGCAAATACAGAAATCGCAGCTGGAAAATATCAGGCAGAGGATAAACTCCACAGCTAGAAAAGAGAATTGGAGTATTCAGCCTTCTACATTTCTTGTGTCCGGCTTGTGTCCAGGCTGCCAAGAAGGCCAACCACATCCTGGCCAGTATTAGAAACAGCGTAGCCAGCAGGGCCAGGGCAGTGATCGTCCCCCTGTACTCAGCACTGATGAGGCTGCTCAAATACTGTGTTCAGTTCTGGGCTCCTCACTACAAGAAAAGACATTGAGATGCTGGAGCTGGTGCAGAGAAGGCAAAAAAGCTGATGAAGGGCCTGGAGCACAAGTCTTCTGAGGAATGGCTAAGGGAACTGAGGTTGTTTAGTCTGGAGAAGAGAAGGCTCAAGGTTGGGGACCTTATCAAGAAGATGATCAGGTATTGGAACAGGCTGCCCAGTGAAGTGGTGGAATTACCATCCCTGGAAGTGTTTACAAACTGTGCAAATGAGGGCCACACTGACATGCTCCAGTGGTGGCCTTGGCATTGGTGGGGTAATGGTAATGGTCTTTTCCAACCTACTTGATTTTATGATTCTATGCTGACTACCATTATATGGCCATGATAGGAGCTTCCTATCAAGTTTTCATCACCCTTTAACAGGTCTTTGTCAGGGTTTGGCTAGGGTGGGTGCACCTCCAACACAAACCCCACCCCATGTCACACACACTTCATAGACAAAATGCCTGTAGTAAAGCAAGTTGCTAGAAGCAAAAGGAAGATTTTAGTAAACTGCTAAGATGGAGTGCCAGTCTGTCTCCTCACAGAGACGCAGACACTCCTTCTCTCTTTGTTAAAGCTTGACATACATTAGTATACCAGACACTTATACCAGCAAACTCAGCACAGGGTACCATTGACATGCACCCAGAGGTGACTGATTAATATAATTTCCTTCATTTTCAATCAAGACACATTCAGTTTAATTTAGATTGCTGTTCCTTCTCTGCCACTGGGGCTTGTACCAAGCTCATACAGGGGATGCAGCAAGCTTTATTAGCATAGATATTAAAGTCACTCGAGTGATATGGTCAGAGCAGGTAATCCAGCACTTCCTCTGTGGCACCAGGAAAAGCTGTGTTAAACTTGATCTGAAACTGCATTTCTGCTTCTAAAGATATATTAGTTACAAACTACCAGCATCACCACAGAATAGTGACTTAAATTCATTATATGTATTTGTGCTGCTGTTTTTACCTGTAGACATATTAAATGTGGAACAATAGCTGCCTATGTATTTCTGGTACTTGCCTGCGTTTTTCCTTATTGAAAAAGAAAGGTGTCTTCCTTATTCACTGCAAATATCTTTGCCTTGTCAAAGAAACCTTGTTGTCAATATGTACCATGTCAACAGTAAGACTTCCAGTCAAGATTAGGAACTTATTAACTTTATATTTTACCAGCATTAAATGCAAATAGTGAGAGGCAGTTATGCTCTTCAAAAGCCTACAATTTCAGTAAACAGAACAGATATATAGGTAGGAGAGGAACAGAAAATCAAGGAGGTGGTGTGCTTGAAGTCACAAAACAAAGTAAAACCCAAGTGAAAAAAGTCTTCAGGTCATCCAGCTCCCTGTCAGTAGGCAACGATGTCCTCGCTCACCCTGAAATAATAATTGGTTTCTGCTTGCTGCACTTAATGCCAATCTGATCAAAACACCACTTTCCAGCTGCTGCTGCTGCCTCTTGGCATGGCAAGAATGAACATGCTTTTCCAGTATCTAACAAAAGGGGAGTTTGAGAACCCCCTTGGTTAATGTATACAGAATAAAATGATATGGCACAATTTATACCTGCATATTTTATAGTACCTTCTAATAGCTGGAGACAATACTTGTGGAGACTCCTGAAGAGTGCTTGTAACCAATGGTCTGAGTCACAGAGACACTACCCAGAAGGTTAATAATCTCTAGCTGTAATAGGCTGTCCACATTTCATGCTAAAAGAATAGCACTTGAAAGTTTTTTTGATAAACTGCCTGCCTTACAAAACTGTCTTTAAAATCTATGTTCCCGCAAGACTCCCCAAATCAAACCCTATTTTATGGTGTTACACTCAATAACTTGATTATGAGCAAAAAGGAAGCACATTTTCTATACGTATACATATAAAGCTAAGAATTTATTGCTACCATAATTGCAGTCTTAAAAGGCTAATTATTATTAGTCTAGATCTTATTGTTACAGAAAAAAAAATGAATTGCACAGCTAGAATATTTTATACAGTAAAAATCTCTGTAATGATACAGTTAAACTTGTTATACACATACATCTTGTTTTCTGCCTCTTTCCTGGAATTATATTCACCCTTCCCCTGCTCTGAGTCTCTACAATTCCTTACTTTCTGTGCAGTGCTTCAAAGAATTACAATATGTTGTAAATGCAAATGGAAAAAGAAGACTGAGAAGGGTTGAGAAGTCAATCAGATATACAGGCAAGGAATAGCTGTACAATTCTTTTATATATATATGTATATTGTTTTTAGGTGTTCCTGCAGGCCTAGTTGTATTAGTTAAACCCATGGTTTTCTCCTCCTCTTGCAAAAGTGACAAACAGACAAGCAATCAAAAGTAGTGAAACCTCACAAATAGTTCTCATTCCTTTTGATAGGAAGAAGTATAAGCACATTTTAAGTCCTCTAGAGCTTGGCCATCTTTGTTTCTGATCTGAACATCTGACTTGGTTCATGTAGCTAGTAACCTGAGAAAAACTTGCAGAGCTTTTCATTATCAGCAGTAGACTCACAGCTCATGGACTTTGCAGTAGTCTTTATCATGGAAATTTTCTACAAAGTAATCTAATTGGGAAAGCAATCATGCATTTTAAACCTTGAACCACAAGAGCATCCTCTGCTGTGCTCCCCAGAGTTCCCGTGGAGCTCCAAAGTGTTTCTGATGAAAGCCTTCATTCCTGAACTTCAGCAAGATTCCCATGAGCCACATTAGAGGTCACGGACAAACCTACTTCATCCCCATTCCTTAAACTTACCATCTTCTCCACCAAGGGATGTCATCAATTTTCTTGCTGCCTGAAACTAGCCTTCTAGAGTCTGAGAGTTACTTTGGGTAATGCCAGAGGAATTTACATCATTTTAAATATCAGGGCATTTGAACCATGATGTGTAGATAATTGAGCACAAATATTAGTACAGTTCATTCTGTTAGGGAGGTAATCTATGCATATGGTTGCAATGGTAATTTTCCTACCTATTTAAGTATATATCAAAAGCATCCTTAAAAACGGCATAAGTATTTTTAAGATTTCTTTGTCCCAGTAAATGATGCTAACAATATTACCTGACAGTTCTTTTTTTCTTCTAGGGACAAACTGCTTATCTGCCCACACCAGATGAATTGTTTCCAAGTCCTTTTCCAAGTGTGAACCTAGAAATGCAAGGTGATAGCTCTGGACACAGTTAGAAACTTGTTTTCTCCCTCCTGCTCTGCAATTTCCTTGGAAATCAATGTGTTGGCAGTTGACTCCTTTGGTCAGGCAGCAGGTTCTGCCCTTGCTTGTTCCTGCTGGATATTTAATTCTCTTGTCAGTTAGAGCAATTGAATGTGCTCTTGTTCCTTTTTCCTTCATGATGGAAGGGGGTCAGCTTGCCAAATTCACTTCCTTATTTCATCTGTCATCTGACTTTCTAATTTTTGTTGTCAAACATGTAAGAGGACTGGAGAGCTCAATCCTGTGAGACTAAACAAGTCCTCTTTTTCTCTGCAGTCTTTGACAGAAGTCCCAAGTCTTCGAGAGCTGTATGTACATGTATGTGTCTGTGTGTGTGTGTGTGTGTGTGTGTGTGTGTGTGTGTGTGTTTTCCCTAAGGAATTCAGAGTTATGGCTAGGTCACTTAGAAGTATATGTTAGCAGATACATACTTGGTTCTTCCTTCCCAGAGCTTTGTGCAGCAAAATATATGCACCGTGATTCCACCAGTCATAATTTGCTCTCCATTCTGCTGCAGCAATTTCCACAGGCTGTGCCTTCCTACTTTTGCAACTAAGACTTCTGTTTTAACAGCGATCCCTCTGGTTCTGGTCTAGCACCTTACTATATGCATTAAATCTATATTATTAGGGACTTCTAGAAGGTCTGCTAAACATCCCTTCTTGATATATTATTTTTTTTTCTTCCAAATGCAATAACCAAAGGGAAGGAGTTGTTTTAAGCAGTTTAACAGGACACTCTAGTCACTGAACATGCAGACATATTATTTTTAAAAGTGGCTCATAGATAATTTTAAACATTAATCACTGAAAGAGTTATTGATTGAATATTCTTCTATAAATGATAGAGTTTACTAAAGAGTGCCAAAAATTGTACAGTCTGATGAAACCCAGAATGGTATGGATGTTTAATAATGAGTATACTATATAAAATTCAATCAGTTCTAGACAGCAATGCCTTTGAAATATCAGAGAGAACTAATGCCTCTCTCCCATGGGATTCCTGTTTAGAGACGGTGGGTTTCGGATTCATTATTCTGCTATGCAGCATTTGGGCAAAGAAACTGGCTAAAGCTCAACAGCTAAAAGTGAGGAATTCTCAACTTTTTGCTGATGTCAGTGCTACATTCAAAATACCAATTCAGCTAATAAAGATTATACTTCAAGTTATGGGTGATAGGAGAGAAATAAAGAGGAAAAAAAAAGGTTTCTTCCAGTCTAAGAAAAGCCAGATCATCATGGTATATTTCAAATTCTGCAGATTGAACTATCTCTCCAGTCAGCGTTATACACATTTGAGTATCCACAACTATTTTTTTCCAGATGCTTTTAGTGACAAATTCATACATTTTCTGCAATGCATTAAATAATGTTTCTATTGATTTCCTCCATAAATAAAAAAAAAATACAGAAAATGTGGTTTCCCTAAATAATTGAAGAAGGTATCTCTGAAAACTGCAAACCATGCATACATTAGTGTTCCTGAGTCTGATTGCTTACAGTTCTGGTATTGCAGATTTTGAGTGCATCTACCACCCTGGTCACCAGAAAAATCAAGTCGTAATCTCAGCTAAATTTAGAAATGAAGGAATCTGTGATAAATGGATAATTCAGATGTTTCAAATATGAGTATGGTACTGCCCTGTCAATAATGCATTCATAGTCAGGTCCATGTTGGTATATATTAGATTATTATTGCTCTTTTTTTGAAAAGTAGAAAATCACATTTTAAAGGTTTGGGGTTTTTTTAGGTTTAGGTTTGGGGTTTGGTTTTTTTTCTTTTTCTTTTTTCTTTTGGTTTGGTTTATGTTTTGTTTTCCTAGATATCCTGCTTAACAATAATATTTGTGCATTTTCATGAGATTTCAAATACTCTGACATGTCTGGCGCTCTTAAATCTCTCAGGAGACAGGCTCAGGGTCTTGATTGAGAAAGCTTCCACAGAGCCTGTAACTCCACGCTTGCATGCAGAGAGCATTCAAAATATCAGATTAGGTGCTGGGACACCTCTATTGCTATACATTCAATTCCAAGTGGCTAAAATAGAGTTTCCCTGGGGTTTATGTTACACTGGGAAAAAAAAAAATCCAACCAAACCAAAAAGAAATATAATTGTGAAACCTGAAATAAAACTGCTATACTTTTACAGCTTAAACCTGGTTGACTAAGCCTCCAAGAGAGAAGGGGAAAACCATAAAAAAATATAAATAAATTCTTGTCAATTTTGAGTCATTACCTGTTACTTGCTGAAAAAGTCTCAATTAATGCATCCAGTTTGGGACATTAAGTTTTCTGTAAAATATAAACACGTTAAAGAAAGCAAAGAAGAAGAATATTTCCTGACTTTGGCTAAATTTACTTCATTTTTTTGGGGACATAGTAACACCTTAATAAGAGCTCATAAACACTAAGAAATGTGATGCTGCATAAAGAACCAAAAAAAACCCCAAAACATCCAAGACATTTTATTAATGCTGCTCATACTTTCGTAACTTTGTTATTTCTTAAAGAGCGTGTGATATGCTTACCTTCAGGCCACAGCCCTGTAACACTGATCCAGGCAAGTGGTGTTGGCCAAAACCAAGAGGTGGGCTTAGAGCAGACCCAGCAAGGGGGCTCTTGCATCCCGCTCCCACCCAGCTACCTCCCAGCCATCAGGCCTGGGTCTCTTTGGCAGAGATGGCCTGCTACCTGACGCAAACACCTGGCTAGGAGTAACTACTGAGGATGAGTAGTCAATGTTTTTGCTTGCTTGGTATTGTCCCCTTGTGTTGTGTGTTTTTTAACCCCTGGTGTGTTATGATTTAAACCTTGCAGATGCTCTACATTATTCTCCAAACCAGCATTTACCTACAATCTCAATAGTGGCCTGTGCTGGAAAATGTCTGTAAAAAATTTCTGTAAAGGTCACTGTGATGAACACTGTAGAGTTGCTACAGCATTATGTGCAAGCAAGATAATAGAGCCCATGTTTATCACATTGAGTTGAAAAATTTACAGTGAAGTTTGAACAGCTGCAGTACTTTGTTGAGTCACCAGTGTTGAAGTCTTACATAAATCTTACTGAATCAAAAAAATACTGGCAGATATTTGCATTTTTGGTTAATGGACAAGAGGGGGATTAAGTGGAGTGGAAATGATGCTGACACACACTGTAAGCTTCCTGGGTGGCACCCCTCATGAGTATAATGACAAGCCACCAACGTATAAAAATATAGATGTGATCAGTAAAGAAAAATCAATAATATTATAACTACATAGTGAAATGCATACTATTTCCCATTGAAAAATAATTTTAGGTTATGTGAAAATTCAACATATGTATCTCAGACAGTAGAAGGAAAGACAAAGAAAGACAAAGAAATAAAAATACAAAAACAAAATTCCCAGCACCAGTAATAATAAGCTATACAGACTCACCTGAATTATTTATTTGGGGGTAGAAAAAGATAAGGATGACCTTTAAACACAGACGGTAACTCAGAACCATGCAGCTGCTCACTCAGTCCTGCCTCTTCTTCCCCCATGCTCCCAGAGGGATGGGGAGAATTGAAAGAATGTAAATTCCATGGGTTGAGATAAGAACAGTCCAGGGGGAGCTTCATGTGGGGAAAGATATAGGACTGCCTGATCTTGCACTAATCATTCATCTGAGGCTGCTGAAGAGGTCTGTTTGGAAAACAAACACAAACCAAACCAAAACACAAAGAAAACACGCACACACACACACACACACAAAAAATAAACCCCAAAACAATGAACAGTATCAGAGAGGTGCTGAAGGTCTTCCAGCCGCATGAATGCAATGGATACAAATTAAATGAAAGAAGTAGCACCAGAGACACTGTTGCTCTATTTCCCATTTGAGAGAGAGTTAATTTAGAAAATCTTAATCCCTTATATTGCTGGAAATGCCACAAAAAGAGGTAGTTGGTCACAAAGGCAAAACATTGCTTCATCCCTGAAACCCTCATACTGTTGGCTCTTGCTTACATTCAGTATCAGAATTAGAAGCGGATGAAAAACAGGATATTACTTTTCTTTAATCTGTCAGCACATTTTTAACAATATTGGGTTTTGTTGCCTGTCTCGGGAATGTAGGACTGGAAGTATCTATTGGGAACAGCTTTGTAATAAAAGTTTAATCCATGAAACCTTACTTCCACAGTACCAGCCACCAACAAGTTAAAATGATCTTATGACCTCACATTCTTGAGAGGGTTTCTTTTTTTCCATAATTTTAAAGTCCAGTAAGAGGGATTGTGGACATATTTGCAGTTTCTTCTGTCAGTCTTTCAGGTCAGCTTAAGCTGCACATGGAGTGATGGAAGGAGAGAGAGAAAGAAAGGCAGCTTTTAGAAATAACAAGAGCTGATCTCTCTCTCTCTCTCTTCAGAAGCCCAGACTATCTGCTGAGTCCAAGCCTATAAGCACAAGCAAACACACATAATACCTGCATAATTTTACTTCAAAAGAACCAGTTTTGATGAACTTAGAAAGACAAACCTTCAACGAATAATAGCATAGATAGATTGTTTCTGACCAAAATAGAGGTAATAATAACCACAGCAATAACAATAACAATCAATGATGAGCTAACAACTACAGTAATAATCATAATAATACATCTTTACACTGTTGTTACTGTAAGGCTCTGTCGTGGTTTAAACCCAGTCAGGTAATTCGTTCGCTCACTTCCCCCCCTTTCTTGCCCTCCCCCTGCTCCCGGAGGGACGGAGAGGAGAATCGAAAAGAATGCAACTCCCACGGGTTGAGATAAGAACAGTTTAGTAACTAAGGTATAACACAAATCACTACTGCTACCACCAATGATAATAATGATAAAGGAAATAACAAGGGAAGAGAATACATCATCTCACCACCAGCTGACCGATAACTCGCCCCCCAGGCCCAACCAAGCTCCGACCGATACCTCCTCCAACCCTGCAGTCCCCCAGCCCTTCCGGCTAACTCCCAGTTACATCATGGGCATGACGTGCTGTGGTATGGAATACCTCCTTGGTCAGTTTGGGTCAGGTGTCCTGTCTCTGCTTCCTCCTGGCTCCCCCTCCTCCCTGGCAGAGCATGAGGCTCACAAAGCCCTTGGCCAAACCAAAACATTCTTGTTATCAGCTCTGTTCCCGAGCTGAAAGTCAAAACACTGCACTGCACCAGCTACCAAGAAGGAGAAAAATGACTGCTACTGCTGAACCCAGGACAGGCTCACAAAGGTGTCAGCATTACAGAGGTCCAGGTCAAATCTTCACTCTCTTTCTCATAGATATCGAAAGCATGTAGCAAAGCATAAGAAAGTGAAATAAACAAGAGGAAAATGCCACTATTAGTTCTGGGGTAAGATCTGGTTGTATAGGTGAATAGAAAAATAAGCCTGATCTGACCTAGTGTTTTGGAAATATGTGAGATCTCCCAGAATTTCTCTGATTGTATTTCTTTCAATCTAAATGGGTGACCTTCCACATTTCTTCTCATAAGAATGACTAAAGAAAATTTTAAAGGGTATCCTGAATTTCCTGTACTATTTATTATGCTTTATTATTTATTAACTTTTTCTTGGGATAGAGTGAAAGACTTTTAAGAAAAAAATTGACAGTTCCAAGATGTAAAAGATTCTATACAGCTGCATGGTATCATTTCCCTCCCTCTCCTCTATTTTAGCTTAATGCTTTAAATCCTGTTTATATTAAAATACACATAAAAATATGCCTCTTTAGCAAGTAATGCAGTCCTTTTTTTATTTGATTCTATATGGCCCTACCTTTAATTTTTCTCTAAAGGAAGAGTCAATAAAAAGAAAAAACAAAACAAAACAAAAACCCCCCCTCAACCTTTTAAAAGCCTTTATTTTAGTAAAATTTAATCAGGGTAATGAATTTAATTTTTACTTTCACCTTGGTATCACCTTGAGATATGGCTTATCATTGCAGGTCAATGTTTTGCACATACGAGAAACAGAAGTATCCATAGATGCACCACAGAAAGTACCCTTCTTGGTTTTTTTGGTGTGCAGTGTTAATTTCCTTGCCAAGAAAATTTCCTTGAAAGTTGGTAGTGCATATATACATAACATATATCTACCTGTGTATATGTATGTGTGTGGTTTTGAGCGTGAGTGTAGAATTAATTTGCTAATATTTTTACTAACAATAAATAGATTTGAAATGAAAAATTTTGTTAGTTCTTGCTTTTTTTTTACTCTGTCTATAGGTTAGAGAATTGAAGTTATTCCTCTGGAAATGGCATCTAATTTAGCATTTTTCATTCTTCTGATATTTTAAGTCATTATTTCATATTCTTATTCTTGACCTTTGCTTTCAGAAATTTTTTATTTTTTTTACTTTTTAGGTCTTGTAGGTTGGTGTTATACACCATTTTCATATTTGTTCTTACAAGGGGAATGCATAACAACAATACAGTTAACATTATCAATATTTTAGCTATGTTCCATGGCCATTGATCAATGTTTTAAAGCAAAAATATGTTTCATAACTACAGTTTTCTTTATATTCATGCTATTAATATGAACAGTGAACTTACCTGCATAATATTTGTTTTATTACTATTATGCTGGCTGGCTAGAAACCAGCCGAAACTGAGGAGTGGTAGATGAATAACAGCAAAACATTACTTAGCTGTGTGTATTTGTTCTTTTATGGCCTAAATGTCTGAAACAACATTACACAAAAATACAACAGTGAAACAACTGCATATATTTAGTAGAATTTTAGTGCAATTTTAGTAGAATAATCTTACCACAGTAATCAACTTTCAAGCCCAAAACATCTTCTTCATGCAGAATTAATATAATGACCATGATAATACACAAAGAATTTTTGTTGTTTCTAAACACTTACACCTTGCCTTTGTGCCTGTGAATCCATGGTCTGCCTAGTGTATTGTATTTCATGGATGATGGGGAAGAAAGAGTGCCATAGTATATCTTCAAAGTACTTCAGAAGGAGTTTTCACCTTAAGTCAAACACATTTCACACTCATCTTTTTTTTTCCTAATACATACTTGCAGAAGCACAATTTTTTTCCATTAAGTATTATTGTCATCATCACTGCTCTCAAAGGTATCTTCATAGCAAGAAAGTCTAAAAAGACAACAAATGGAGGCTCAGGGAGAGTTGTTTTTTTGGGAGCAAGGGTTGGGTTGCTTGGTGCTTGTTTTGATTTTTTATGGAAAAATCCATTCATGTGTCTTGCCTCAAACAGGTTCTTATTTTTTTGTAAGGTTAAAAAGGATAAAGCTAGCATACTGGCCCATCTACATGTAGTAAAACTTATCAAAGTTAATAAAAAGCCTCATGCAGTTTCCCAACATTCTGCAATCATTATCAACTCCATTTACATTTCCCATCAGAGATGCACTCAAATGTGTGGAATTGGCAATCGTTTTTCAGAACTCTAAAAGGGAGATAGCAATGTTCCATTTATAAAACGAACTTTGAAAAGCTGGCCCTGGATTATGCTTTGCATAATCAGCCTAATGCATTAAGAAACTCATTTACAATATAAAGAACCTAAAGTATCTCTGATAAAACCTTGATTACAGTTACAGTCTGTGAAAGAGGTGACATCTGTTTCTGCCTGAGACTATGATTTGGGCTCAGTGGGTAAAGGAAGATGCTGTTAATTCTAAGGCAAGTTATAATAAAATATGAAGTTGCTTTCAGGTTCTGCAATGCATTAGTGTACAGATTGGATCTTCTTCTAGAAAAAATGAAGCATCAGTCTGTGGTTCATTTGCCACTTATCCCCCTAAAGCATTGATTTTTACTGCTTCCCATGTGCTTATTTTGTAAATTGAAAGTGCAGTGTAGACATAGTATTCACTTATATGAAATAACGAACTACTCTGAAACACCTAAATAATACACAGGGGAACTCAAGAACCTCTAATTACTTCAAATTATCTAAAGCCTAGTGGTATAAAAATACCTTGATAGATAAAATATAAAGCACTTAATTTTCTCTATACAGTGATCTTACAGAACAAGAGCAATTGTTCTGTAAATTAAAATTTAAACACTTCTTTCTGTTGGCATAATTCTGCCAGCTCCAAATATTGCCTTGAGCTTTGGTCTTTTATTAACACAAAGTCTCAAATGGCAATTGTTTAAAAATATCTGGTGTACACTTTGTTGATTGGTTTTAAAAAACAATTTGCTGTAATTTGTCATCCATATCTACAATGCTGGATCTGGGTTTCATCTGGAGGTTTCCAATATCAAACTCCAGTGCACACCAAGCTCAGCTTAAGGGTAAACTTTGGAATTAAATTATGCTGGGAAAATTCTGCTACTCATTTATATCAATGTTAACCTATATTTTAAAATGATGCTACAGACTCTTTTAGCCTATCTACTCAACTCAAAACATAATATTAAGAAACTATGGAAGAAAAGAAGAAGGAATATCACATTTTCATTTAGTTTCTTAAGAAATAAACATGTTACTTTTTGTCCTTCTGAAAAATCCCAGCAACTCAAAATGGTTTTGTCTTCTTGTGGTTCTGAGTTTGTTGTGGTTTTTTTTTTCAATAAAACTGAAAGCTATGTTTCTTATTATTTATCAAGAATAATTTTAAGAATTTTTTCTTTGAGAAGTTATGTTAGCTTCACCTTCCAAAGAGAGGTTGTATTATGAAAAGTTTGAACCCAGACATTTGCATCTAATATAATGTTTTAGGTGATTTTTCTTTTAGTCAGCAATCCCTTCCCAGAAGTTTCCATTTAAATAAAGTTTAGGGGATTTTTCAGTTGTTTTTTTGGGGTCAAAAAATAAAATACATGTAAGTCTGATGAAAAAAATCTGATTGCTTATATTCTTCAATGATAGAGATTTTACTCCTTGTCTAATCCTTAGACCAAATTACTATCCACCACTATACAGCCTATGAGATCACAGGCTAAATGGTCAAAACATTAGACCAAGAGATGGGGTATGCACTTTATTTACCCAAATCCAATGTTTTATACCTACATTATTGGCAAAACAGCTCCCAGATTCACAGGATACTAGTTATATAAAAACTTTACAGCTTGGAAGACAAATGTTTACTTAAAATAACTGCAAAAGTGCATATGGAAGGGAAAAGACCTGGAGAGAGATGAGCACATCATCTCTGTGGTGGAGAATTCCTCAAAGGGCACGGAGCTGTGTCACAGAGCTGTTAATGCTGAAAACCTGTAAGGGCCCTACAAGGTGCTAGCACTGCAAGAATGAGATAGTCTGTTGTCATTTGGGGCACATGGGCATCTCAAAAGTTAGAGATATTCTTTGCATCCTTTAAACTATGAGTTGATACTGTTTTTTGCTTCTTAGACTTTCATTTTGTCTCCTGCTAGAAAGACCATAATGGGAATGGCTGCCAGGGTCTAGTAGGTAAGAAAAAAGTTGGTGTCCAGTTCTGCCTGTCAGTCCTGCTGTGCAGCGTGGCAGTTAGCAAAAAGCAAGACGCAGTAGAAACAGTAAATAAGCAGCTGCATAAAAGAAGAGATGTCTAATGAAATTTTACATTTTCAATGACCTCTATAGGAAAAATTGTAAGTAGTTGGAAATATAGTGTCCCTTACTTCTAATCATAGCAACTGTCTTGATCTGAATGCAACATTTCAGTTTTTACCACACCATGGTTTTAAACATGCCATGTGAACTTGACACACCTTTGACCTGTGAAAACTGTTCGAAGGAAAAACATTTGCCTGCAAGTGTCTTTGTGACACTGTACCAGATCAAACATACCCAACATTCGGGTGATTCTTGATCCCATTTTGGATGGCAGATGACAAAAAAAATCCGGAGCAATTTGAGTGATTAATATATCTTAGACAGCAGATATGAGATTTGCAAGAGTTCATAAAGCTTCTTTTGTTAATGGTGAAAATGAGAGGTGACAATGTTCCTCCTGCTCTTGTTCATTTTGAAGTAGTTATCTGAGTCTGCTGAAACAGGAGGAAGCAATGTTTTCTAATGATATGTATTTTTCAAATGACAGAAGTGACTTGTATATAGTTTTTTTTTCCATTTCCATTGAAGTTTCAGAATAATGCTATTCACACAGCATTTCACTGTTATTTGGTGTGCAACTCTGATGCAGATACAGCAGCTACTGTTTTACACATTATTAGAGCAGATTTATTACGCTCACGAGTAAATAAAATAGGTAAGCCAACTTCTTCATCTTGGATCATCACTAAGACCTAATTTAGAGTAAAATATTACCCTTTAAACTCTGAATTTAGAGGGCAGAAGCCACCTACAAAGCATAGTGAAGTATATTCAGGAAATGTAAGCATTCATCATATGAGATGTACGTCTTTCGTGATACCAGGAAATGCAAAAACCATGATATACTCCAAAGCCAGATAATTAAGTCAGTCTCTGCTCTAACATGCTCTGAGATGCCCAAGGGAATCCTGTAATTGTAAGTCACTACATAAACATCAAACTTGAAGAATAGTTTAGTAACGCATCAATTATCAGATATTCATTACTGCGACATGCTATTTGCATTACTTTTATTGATTTGTCAGTTTTATCGTTTGTTTTTTTGTATTGCAAGCACAGCACAAACTAATACAACCTCTGGCTTTAAAGTGGGACTATAACCATATTTTATGTCTCATTTTTCATAATCCACAGAAAAAAAAACAAGTTTTGATTCTGGAATTTTTACATTCCATATCAAAAAAAGCAATTGAAAGCTGCATCTGATGAAAATGTGAGCCTAACAAATGGCTGGGGCAAATGTGTGCTTCTGCATTTCACTTCACACACTAACACACCTTCACCCCCTAGAAGATTGTCTCAGAAATGGTAAAGGAATCTCGATTATGACAATAGGAAATAGGGCTGTCTTGAAAGACAAAGATTAAACCGCACCTGGGATATCTCTAGGTATAAAACGAAATTATATCTTTAATAGTTTTCTGTGTCAGCTCTGTAAATGATGAGTGACATAATATGGATCTGGAAAAGATTTTTGCTTTACATTTTTTGTATTGAGGAAAGTACTATGCACTTTACATCTTGCTTAATTTTAAGGAAACAGATCTCTAATTGCTTCAACCTTCGAAAAATTAGTATTTTGCAATGTAGCCTTAGTTGGATTTAACGTTTCTGCATGTCACTTTTTTTTTTTTCTGTAATCTCTGCCCTACCAGCAATTTTCTGTTGCTATTTCAATCATTAAACCTCTAATGTGTAATAGTGCTGGTTACACCTCTACTACAGTCACTTTGTTCTTTCTGTAACTGTCATGTATATTACAAAGACAACAAAACAAAGCCAAAACCCAAACAAAACCACCCCTTCTCCCATGGTAAACTTTCAAATTTATTCTGATACAATTATTCAATTTCTAGAGAAAAGTTATTTCCCATTAAGAGATTTACTCTTGGCTCACGCATTACTTTTTTTTTCTTCTTTTTGAGCATTTAATGGTGAATCCGTTAATTCACTTATGAATTCAAATGAATTAAAGCTGGCTTCTTTAGGATATTAAGTGTGTGTGTCAGTTCTTCACCTCAAAGGATTTTAAGAGTAAATTATGCAGGCAATTACATCTTTCCATTATATTAATTAAAATATTTTAAATAGGCTATATTTTAAATGGTTATTAAGAGCATACTTTAATCTCAATTGTTGTATCTAATGGTTATAATTATGTAGGATTTATAGGATTTTGTCAACAAATTAGAGAACTCTTAAGGGAGATATGAAGACATCTCAGTTACAATAATCATTCACTCTTCTTGTGTACATTTAATTGCTTAGGGTGGTTTCCTAGATTCTGACAATCTTGTTAGAAGGAATAAGTTAACCCAACACTTCATAAAGTCTAGATCTCAATAACACAGCTTCATAAAAATATATCAGCAAACACATCTCTAAACCATCAGCAAATGCATTGGATGTTTTCTGCTAAAATTCCTTTAGTGCAAAAATTTTCCGCAAAATTTAAAATAAGCAAACACAGGAACACACCAGGAGCATATCATCTGCTTCAGAAATTGTAAGCAAGAAATTCAGTATAGCTCCTTACCGGTTCCTGGAAAGAACGAGAGAAACAGCAATTTATTTCATTTGCTGAAACCTGGTGCCATTTAGATGGAGTTGAACTATACATTCTGAGTATATGACTTCAGTTTCTATGCGAAAGCAGTGAACCTCCTTGCCACAAGTTTAACAGTAGCAATACATATTAATTTATCTCCCTTTCTCCCTCTTCTTCAATCCAGAACATTAAGAAGCAGTTTTACAAAAGACCTAGTGGGATCAGTATTTTCTAATCTAATGAATACTCATTTTCTTTCAGTGACCAAATCCCCTCAGCGAGTATGTTGTCTTCTGTTTTACAGTTGATCTGGTACAGATTAGGCAGTCATAAGAAGTTGATTCTTGCTGACTACAGTCAGTACAGGAGCTAGACAGTATATGAAACAGTCATTCATTCCCCTCTAAGCTGGATAATGAGAGTCAGTTTTACTCCAGTGAACTTTGCCCTTGCATATTCTGTCTGAATTGATAGAGATTGAAGACTGTGGTAGTTAAGTTCATCCTGATGGCTTCTTTGAATAATTTCTTTTCTTTTAATACAATTTTGAACCTAATAGAATTTCATTAGAGATGTTCTTCCAAATGTCTGCAGTTTTTCAGTTAAGGGGTTTTGCTGTGTGGTTCTCCAAATTCTACCAATAGACACTTTCCAAGAGATAGAAATAGCACTTTTCATGATGGAAAGTGCATCAACTTGGTTCCTTTGGTAAGATTTTCAGCAGAGTGGCTAGCATCTTCTGTCAGATTCAAGCACAGGCAAAAGCAACTTCCCATCTCCATCCTTACGGAATCTATTAGTGCTAGTTTCTTCATAGCAGTCAGACTGAATTGTTATGGATGCATCTCTCTTCAGCTAGATTTCCCAATGTCCAAAACCCCTTTTATCCTGTTGACTCTGGAATAGTTGTCTAACTTCTTTATAATTAATTTAAAAATATTTTTTCAATGGCTAAAAGCCATTCCAAAGTCCTTACTACTGCATTCCTGCAATTACTGCTTTTCAGTCTCGGCAGTGGAACATTTATTTGTATTCTGCCTGATCTAACTGTTTTGCTGAACTCCTTCCTGTTATCAGCTTCTGTACAAAGACTCACAAAGAAAGACACACATGGATAAGTGCATACACACTCATGTTTCATTCCCTCACTTTTTGATTGAAATCTTTTTTCTGATAGATAGTGTGAAGAAATCAATTCCACACTGCTATCAAATCTGAGCACCCATGCAGCAATTTCTGACAAGTTTCTGTCTGTTCTCTGTCATGTTAATTGCACTGTCATTCATTTCACGGCTTCCATTGCATGTCATGACTTATATTTTCTTCTTTCAGTTTGCGACCCTTAGTTTTCTATTATGTATAGCTCTGAAGTAATTTTCCATATCTGTCTGTAGTGAGAATCTGCTAAAGAGAATATTGTGCTAAGGGAGTTGTACCAATTGGATTTTTTTTTTTTTTTAATTTCTGCTTTATTTTCCAAGTGGTGAGTTAATTGTCTGTTTAGGTGTTTTATTAATATTTTGAATATTGTGCAGGTCTGAAGTCAGAGCTCTCAGGTTTTTTCAGCATTACAGGATATGTGAGTTGACATATGATGAGTTTTCATATCAGTAACATGGATCACAAAACTGTATCTTTTGTGAATCATCATTTTAGCAGTATCTCTAGATATATAAAGATTGATACTCTGAGGGGAAGGGATGCCATCCAGAGGAACCTCAACATGCTTGACAGCTGGGTCAGTGCAAACCTCAGGAAGTTCAAAAAGGCCAAATGCAAGGTCCTGCACCTCAATTAGGGCAATCCCAAACACACCTACAGGCTGGGCAGATACTGGATTGAAAACAGCCTTGAGGAGAAGGACTTTTGAGTACTGGCTGACAAAAAGCTGAACATGAGCTGGCAGTGTGCACTCACAGCCCAGAAAGCCAAGTGTGTGCTGGGCTACATGAAAAGGAGTGTGACTAGCAGGTCAAGGAAGGTGATTCTTCCCCTCTGCTCCAGTCTTGTGAGATATCCCTGGAGTACTGTGTTCAGTTCTGGGGCCCCCAGAAAAAGGGGGCGTGAACATTCTAGAATAAGTGCGATGAAGATGATCAGGGGCTGAGCACCTCTCCCATGAAGACAGGCTCAGAGAGTTGGGAGAAAAGAAGGCTAAAGGGGGACATCATAGCAGCCTGCCAATACCTAAAAGAGGCCTACAAGAAATCTGGAGAGACATTTTAAAAGGGCATGTAGTGATAGGATAAGGGGCATGGCTTTAAGCTGAAATATGGTAAATTTAGATTAGACATTAGGAAAAAATTCTTCACTATGAGGGTGGTAAGACACTGGAACAGATTTCCCAGAGAAACTGGATGCTCCGTCCCAGGAAGTGTTCAAGGCCAGGCTGGATGGGGTTTTCTGGTGTCATGGAAGTTGTCGCTGCCCATTGCAGGGGGGGGTCAAAGTAGATATTTAAGGTCTCTTCTAACCCTAACAATTGTCCGTTTCTAATATTTGGATTTTTTGTTTATTTTATTTTATTTATTTATTTATTTATTTATTTATTTATTTATTTATTTATGTTATTTAAAGAGGGAATGGCAAGAAGAATTTAAATTTGTCTATATATAGCTTTGCATGGAAACAAATTTTACCTTGTAAAAAATACCCCAGTAGCCCTCATTTGCCATTAACAATCAGGAAAGAAGTTTTCTCACCAGCTTACATGTAAACATGTATTTTTAAGTCTTAAAACCATATTTCATAAATTTTGAGAATGTAATTCTAGGAACCTGTAGAGCTGCTCCCAACAATTAACTGCTTTTCTTACTGCTGTACCTAAAGTCAGAGCCTGTCAGTATAATAGGTACATACTATTAGTGGATAACCCTTCACTTCTCTACTTGCTCATTACTTTCGGTGTGTAGGTCTACAACTGATATCAGTTTAAGGAAAAAATATGAGTATAGAATCTCACTAAATGAGCATCTCAGCATGCAGTCTCCACTCTGTATTCACTTCCATGTATCGAATGAGCTTTTTACGATGATTTAACTTTATACTGAAGGTGAAGGCAAATTGTCAGAACTTACATTTTGACTTTCTCAGATGAATTAATAATTCTTCAGCATCATGATCCTTAGCCATTTATGAAGAGAATGTCTCATAAGAGTCATAATAATCACATCAGACATTTTTAGATTAAAATATGCTCTGGAAATGCCCATCTATTTTTTTTTTCTTTCAGAGGTAGAAGAAAATGTTTCATATGCTTGCTTGAGGTCGCATGGCCAAATACGGTTAACTGTTGAGTGACAGCTTTCTTGTGTGACTTAAATCACATATATTACCCTATTAATAAAAATGATGTGGGTTTCTGGATTTTGAGAAAAGTTATAGGCTAAATCTATTAAAGAAGGCAAGGCATTGAATTACTGTGATAGTTAAGACCATATAAATACAGAAGTGTATGATTTCCTTTTCCTTTCTAAAAGCTTAGAGATAGCCAAAATCGCCTATAAGACTAAATGAGACTAGTAGACTCTTCAAACAAACTTCAAAGCTTGCTGCATTGAGTTAGATTTTTTAATAAATTATTTTTTTTTAAATGGTAAATCATCAGTATTCAGAAATAGTAAAAAATTTCAAATTCAATATTTCAGAAAAGTGTCATGTGAATTAGCAGTCATTCTTTACTAACATAACTGTTTTGTTACTTGTATGTGAGCATATAATCACATTTGCAGTCCATCCCTGACACATCATAATGAATTTTCTTTATGAATTATTGACTGAGTCAGCTGAGAACTGAGATTTCAGCTCATGAGAACTGAAATCACTGTGGCATATAAGCAGGCAGCTTAAACTTCACATTGAGTCTGCTGAGAAATCAACCGGAGTCAAATGCAGTCTTAGAGCAAGGAAAGACAGCAAAACCTGACAGCCTGGTGAGGAATGCAAGCTGAGTAATTGACATAACTGTCATGTAGCCCCTGTCAGGTTCCTGCTACAGTGCTTTGAAGCTATAATGCTTTTTCCACTCCTTGTTGCGGCAAATGAGTAGAAGTCTTAAATGGATTAAGAGGGGCTTCTGAAGTTTGTTCTTCCTTGTCTGTTTTTCCTTACAGTTTATTTGCAAAAGAACCTAGGAATAGCTGTGCAGGTAATTTAAAAACCACCATCTAGTCCAGCCTGAAGATGCCGATAGTCAATAACAGATATGCAGGGTAGAACACAATGTCAAGGTAACCATGCTATCAGAAAATTTCAGAGCCTTCTGGTCCTTGTACCTGTGTGATCACTTTACTCCTCTCAATGACTGTAAAACACTTTCACAATAAAATCCTTTGCTCTATAATTTGTTTGTTTAATATTTACTTATTGTAGGTAGAAATGACAACAAGAAAAAATTGATTGTATCTTTTGGTGAAAATGGGTGGGACTATTGATTTCTTCTTCATGAGTTAACAAGTTTGTCACATTTGCTATATTTTCTTTCACAATGATTACAAACACGATCTTAAAAACTTCAGATGAACCGTGTCTTTTCTACCTTAGAAGAGACCTCTAAGAAGTAAGGGACAGAAGATGGTTCACCTGAAGGCTGGACAACACAACTAAAAATCAATTCTCAGGCTTTAATTATTTTAAAACAAACAGCTGTCTTACGACTGTCCTATTCATAACCTTGTTGTTAAGAATTTGGCAAATTTTCAGTTGTGTGTTGTCGTGGTTTAAACCCAGTCAGGTAATTCGTTCGCTCACTTCCCCCCCTTTTCTTGCCCTCCCCCTGCTCTCGTAGGGACGGAGAGGAGAATCGAAAAGAATGCAACTCCCACGGGTTGAGATAAGAACAGTTTAGTAACTAAGGTATAACACAAATCACTACTGCTACCACCAATGATAATAATGATAAAGGAAATAACAAGGGAAGAGAATACATCATCTCACCACCAGCCGACCGATAACTCGCCCCCCCCAGCCCGACCAAGCTCCGACCGATACCTCCTCCAACCCTGCAGACTCCCAGCCCTTCCGGCTAACTCCCAGTTACATCCTGGGCATGACGTGCTGTGGTATGGAATACCTCTTTGGTCAGTTTGGGTCAGGTGTCCTGTCTCTGCTTCCTCCTGGCTTCCCCTCCTCCCTGGCAGAGCATGAGGCTCACAAAGTCCTTGGCCAAACCAAAACATCCTTGTTATCAGCTCTGTTCCCGAGCTGAAAGTCAAAACACTGCACTGCACCAGCTACCAAGAAGGAGAAAAATGACTGCTACTGCTGAACCCAGGACATGTGTAATTAATAAAAAGTTACTTTTTAGTTTAAATCATACTTCTGAAAATTTTCACCTAACTATACCTAAGAAGTGCAGGAGGAGTTAATCTTTTAGAGAATTTGAGCCTTCTCTTTTGCACAGTTTGCAAGACTTTGTCCATAACAACATTGTAATTTCACCTCTCTCAAAAATCCTTAATTTTTCATTTCTTTTGCAACGAGATTGAACTAAGCAATTTAAGTCCTTCCTGAGATACCTGGTGTATTTATAGCTTTTATTCAGTTGCAATATCACAGCATAGGTGGCTGGTCATAGTAGTCTGTACAGGTTAATGGTTTGCTAAAAATGGCAGGTCTCCCTCTCCTGACCATATCTCAGAATGGTATCCAATGAGAATACCCCCAGATCTAATTCAGGAATCTGAGTAGATCAAGGTTTAGACATTAGAAATTTCTTTAACTTTAAACATCCTTCCAGTGCATTGAAAGACCTCAGGGTTTAACCTTCCAGAAATGTCACTGATCTCTGACAAGAGTAGAGAATATTCATCAAAGTATGTGCTTTTGGATCTGGATATTTCAGATATTATGACTTTATAATATAATGCTTTCTTCCATATAAAATATGCCTCATTTCTGAAAGGGAAATTCTACTAGAAGGAAACTCGGATTAAAAAGAAACTGAAGAGACAACCAAAAGGGCAACATATTAGAAGGCAGCATGAAGATTGCTTGAAGACACGATATTAGAAGCTCAGAATGTTTGTATAAGAGTTAGAAAAAGATTATTGCTTGAAAAGCTGCAATGCTACTCTACTTGACAGTGTTCCCCTCTGAATGCCTATAAGAGTTACTGACAATGTTGGAAGCAATTTTCACTGAAAATGAGGGTAGACTAAGTCTTCTCTCTGTATCTAGGTTTCCCTTCTACAAAAATTTACAGTGACATAACGTGTTCCCTGAATAAAGGGTTTTCCCAAATATAATTAATAAAAAAGGCTGAGATTTAGGTTGTCAATGTCCTGGTATGCTGAAAATACTGTTGGGAGAAGCTGACATACTGAGAAAGATATCACTGAATTTATATTATTGTATGTGAGAATCTTCTATGTTTTTTTCTTTATATTGATGAAGAATTACTGAATAATTTTACTTTATTTTCCAGTGCTAAGATATATTCTATAAGCAGATTATATAGAATACATGGAGTATATCAAATCTAAGTACAATCTGCTAAACAAATTCATCAAAACGTAACTCTGTATTTGAACAAAAGCTTAAACAACTAAGCAACTCAGCAAGTACCACTTTAAAAGACTGGGACAATATTAATATACAGAGAAGTGAGGAATAAATGCAAAAAGAGAAATAAAATACAAATTTTTGAGTAGGAAAAGTGTGAATTTTTATTTAGTTATAAAAGATATTAGATACTACGTGTTAAACCCAAATAATTTCTATCAATTTAGTAACCATTGTCCTTGTGCTTCTGTAATATTTCTAATACAAAATGCAGTGTGGTTCTGAGAGCAGTCCCTGATAAGAATAAATATTGTCAACAATCTCTTCCCTCATTGAATGTAAATTTATTAGAAAATTCTGAGCAATTATCTTCCTGAGAGACATCATAATATTACGTGATGAGGTAATAAGTCAAATGTCTGTGTTAGTCTCAAAAGCTGATAGGTCTTTGTTAAGTAAATTTCATTTCTCTCTCAGAGGGAAAGTTTATAACTTCCTCATCTCAAACATATGAATTTATTGTCAAACTATTTAGGTCAACATTACTAATTTTCAAACAAGAATGGAAAAAAAAAAAAAAAATCATGTGAAACCATTTGTCCTGACAGTGTCTTTTAGTTGATAACACTTAATGAAAAATAGACTTTCTAAGTTAACAAAATGTTAGCCGTAGCTCTATAAATCTCTATTTAATCATTTTTTTGAAATGTAAAGACTTTTACCTCAGAGATTTAATATTGATGAAATCATAATTTAAAACCAGCTCCATTTAACTCACATCTTCCCCCTTCAATGTAATGGTATCTAGTAATATACAAATTGGAATAGAGATTTAGGAGCAAACCCTAGTCATGACTGACATGAATAACAAAAAAAATGCAACCAGTTGTGCTGTTGAAGCTACAGCCACTGTAGTGACCCCTTCAGTGGTGAGATTTTGTGTTTATTTTTGAATGACCTTGCTGTATTTTGTTAGGTATTGTTCAGTTAGGTCTACATGTGGTTAAACATAATATTATGAATAATTTATTTGATGTTTCTTTCCTTTGCCAGTTATTAGATTCAAAATCTGTGGATTCTGGAAGTGTTTTTTTTTTAAATTCATTATGTAATTAGGTTAGGTAATTATAACGTCAGAGCAACGCCTGCCTCTAGCAATGCTTGTTACATAAATGACTCAAATCTATTTTCTAAAACAAACACAATTTAATACAACATAGCATTATTCCCCAAATGAGAGATGATCTCCAAAGTGAGTTCCTTCCCACTGTATTGAGACTTTCAAAGAAAATTAGCAAATTTATTTTTTTTTTGTCTCTAGAGTGCAGTTTTGGAGTTGGGGAATGTGTTGATGTGTCAGTTATACGCAGATGTGTGGAAAGTTTCGCATAATCTTCAAAAAGGAAGGAAACATTTTTGCCTGTAGAAATAAATTATCTTCTAATCCCATATATTCAAACTTATTTTGTCTCTGATTTTAGTTTGCTTTCACATTTCATTTGCCCTATTTTTTAGTTTTAATTTACTTCCTACTTTATTTTTGTTTATTTGTATCTTTGAGTTATTCCTTTCACCACTTTCTAAGTGTTGCAAATTGCATTTTCTATAAAGACAGCCCTCTCTGGCTTTCCCATTACACCCACTAAACTTCTCCAAATAATTTAAATTACTCTTTAGAATTCAGAATTAACTTTTCAAAAGAACTTTTAGAATTACTTAACATGTTTTATAACCAATTCTAAAAGTAAATCTTGAGAATTTTTGAATGTTTCAAATACATTATTGTCATGGTTTAAGCCCAGCAAGTAACTCAGAACCACGCAGCTGCTCTCTCACTCCCACCCCCTTCCTCCCCCCCACTCCCAGAGGGATGGGAAGGAGAATCAAAAGAATGTAACTCCCATAGGTTGAGATAAGAACAGTCCAGTAACTAAGGTATAACACAAATCACTGCTGTTGCCACCAATAATAATAATGATAAGGTGTCCTAGGTTCAGCAGTAGCAGTCATGTTTCTCCTGTGTGGTAGCTGGTGCAGTGCTGTGTTTTGACTTCCAGCCTGGGAACAGTGCTGGTGATACCGATGTTTTCGGTTGTTGCTAAGTGATGTTTACCCTGACCAAGGACTTTGTGAGGCTCATGCTCTGCCAGGGAGGAGAGGAAGCCAGGAGGAAGCAGAGACAGGACACCTGACCCAGGCTAGCCAAGGAGGTATTCCATACCACAGCACATCATGCCCGGGGTGGGGGGTAACTGGGAGTTACCCGGAAGGACACGGGCTTCTGGGTGGGACTCGTTTCTTGGCCGGTGGTATTGTATTCTCTTCCCTTGTTATTTTCTCTTATCATTGCTGTCGTTGGTAGTAGCGGTGGTGATTTGTGTTGTACATTGGTTGCTGGACTGTTCTTGTCTCAGCCCATGGGAGTTGCACTCTTTCGATCCTCCTCCCCGTTCCTCTGGGAGTGAGAAAGGGGAGAGCCCCGGGGGGGAGGGGGTGCCTCGATTGCTGTCAGCCCGGCACCACTCACTGGGAGTGAGTGAACAATCTGTCTGGCTAGGGTTTAAACCATGACATAAGGGGAATAACAAGGGAGAAGAATGCACCTGCTCACCATCCGCCAACCAATACGCAGCTCAACCGAGCAGTGATCCCCTTTCCGGGTAATTGCCCCCAGTTTATATAGTGGGCATGACATGCTGTGGTATGGAATACTTCTTTGGCTAGTTTGGGTCAGGTGTCCTGTCTCTGCTTCCTCCCAGCTTCCCCTCCCCCCTGAAAGAGCATGAGGCTCAGAAAATCCTTGGTAAGACTAAACATTTGAGCAGTAACTAAAAACGGCAGTGTTATCAGAGCTGTTCCTAGGCTGAAAGTCAAAAACACAGCACTGCACCAGCTACTAAGAAGGAGAAAAATGACTGCTACTGCTGAAACCAGGACAGTATCCACCCCTTATTCCATACCATTCACATCATGCTCAGATCCCACATTTTCAATGGACCATCACTCTTATCTCATATATATATATACATATATATATACATTCACAGAGTGAGAGAGAGATCATTCCTTATTGCATGGACCAATCACTATAAGTCTGCTGAGTCCATCCCATCCATGATGCTCCATCTCTTGTAACAGTCTTTCAGAGCAGGAGAGTGTGATATAGTCAATTTGCCAGGCATCCCCATACTTACACTTCAGCCATCATCCTCCATACCAAAGAGGTTTCAACTGCCTGGCTTGCTTAATTGCAGCACGTTTCACACTCATGAATAACCTGGACAATAGTGTCTGTTGTTAAGTCCACCCCTCGGTCACGAGCTTATTTGTATGTTGCATCTCTGTCTTGATGGCCCGAAGCGTCATGGGCCCACCAGGCCAAAAATAATTCATCCTCCCCTTCAGCAGTTTCTGTAACTTGTTGTAGGGAACTCCATACAGCTCTCTTCCATCTCCAATGTTTCCAAAGCATTGGAGGAGGCCAGTGGAATAGGTACTTGCCCATACTGTCCCACAAACCCTGCCACTCATGACTGTCCAGCCTCAGGGAAAATCTCTTGGTCCTTTTATATCACTGTCTAATCCTAGACAAGACCCAAACCCTACTCCACTTAACTTTCAAGATCAGACTAAATGGTCGTGGATAAAACACACTCTGTATGTGTGCCAACAAGGTGATCCCCATCACAATCAGCAGGCAGGTCCCAAGGGTACCCAAAGGCCATTCAAAACCTTCAGAACTCTCAAATGATGCTGCTGGACTTGTCACTGGGGCTGGTGTAGCTGCTTTGCTTGGAGCTGGAGTAGCTGCATTATCTGTTGTAGTCAGAGTCTGAGTAGCTGCTTTACTTGTCACTAGGGTGTGTGGGAATGTCTCTCTCATAGGCTGACCAGCCGAGGAGGGGAAAAAAGATATGTAATTGCTATACACTTCTATTATATACCTCCCAAAGTGCAGACGTGGTGACCCCATTGGGAACGCAAGCCAGATCAGTTTCATGGTCAATGAGTCTATTGTATAACAAGTCATTACCATAAAGTACAACGAAACAAGAACCTTAGCCCAAGGCCCCCAGCCAGTAAACATTAACACAGCAAATACTGGCTGTAACTAAGGTACAACATGCTGAAACTGTGAGATCAAGTGCAACAACTTTGAGAGCCAATAAATCACCATTGTGACTAATGACTATGAACAACGAACACTTATCACAAATACGATTAGACACACTCTGGTCAGATCTGTTGTTATCTCAACCCTTCGTGCCTCACTTTGGGTGCCAAAAAGAAGGTGTCGTGGTTTAATCCTAGCCAGTAATTCAGAACCATGCAGCCGCTAGCTCACTCCCACCCCCTTCCTCCCCCTGCTCCCGGAGGGATGGGGAGGAGAATCGAAAGAATGTAGCTCCCACGGGTTGAGATAAGAACAGTCCAGTAACTAAGGTATAACACAAACCGCTACTGCTACCACCAATAATAATAAGGATAAAGGAAATAACAAGAGAAGAGAATACAACTGCTCACCATCCTCCAACCAATACGCAGCTCAACCAAGCAGTGATCTCCCTTCTGGGTAACTGCCCCCAGTTCATATACTGGGCATGACGTGCTGTGCTATGGAATATGTCTTTGGCTAGTTTGAGTCAGGTGTCCTGTCTCTACTTCCTCCTGGCTTCCCCTCCCTGGCAGAGCATGAGACCCAGAAAGTCCTTGGTCAGAGTAAATATTACTGAGTAACAGCTAAAATCATTGGTGTTATCAGCGCTGTTCCCAGGCCAAAGTTAAAATCACCGCACTGCACCAGCTACTAAAAAGGAGAAAAATGACTGCTACTGCTGAACCCAGGACAATCATCAACTGCAGATCAAATCTAAATAGTCAGATCTATTCAAATTGAAACTGTCACCTTGTACAGATGTACAGAACTTCAGAAATGGAACATTCTGCTCTTTTTTTTTTTTTATGTCCTGCTACGAGTTTCTTTTTTTCTACAGCTTTTTCATCAATTCTCCATTTTCATCTGCAAATATCTTGAACTGTTTGGGGATGCATTCTGATTTGTTTCTTCTTTAGGTACTATTAATTTTCGTGTGCATTATTACACTCTCTAATGTGTGAAAGAACCCAAAACACTATAAAAAATATTATAGCATAAAGTGACCTTTCAGCAATTAAGACAGTTTGATTGTGACTATGGTTTCTGGTTTTCACTATTATAGTACCCAGCTGATATAATGATGCTAAGAGTTCAGGTACAGGTAAATTTCAGATAAAATTTGATAGATTTCTGTGAAGTTTCACCTCCTAACTAGATAGGAAGATGAGTCAAATTCCTTCCTCAGCTTTAGTTGCCTTTGGCAGTGTTACACTTATCAAGTTGAATTTCTATTTCCCCATGCTTGTCACAAGCATGTTCATTATGCATCTACTCTTGTGTTTTCTGTGCCTCCGTATGGCATCATCAAATCAAGTGTAAATTCACCTCTGTCATGGTTCTTTGGGTCAGACTTATTTAGCTTCTCTGATTTGTGAGCACAAGTTCCAGTCTCACAAACTATTTATAGGCACATGTGAAAAACATTACTACAATGGCATAACAAATTTAGAAAAAATCTTGTGCAAGATAGAAGTCTAAAAAAGGGTCAGAAATGTTGAGCTTTCTTCATTAACCTACCTCTCAGCTTTGTTATCTTTGTTTTTTGTTCAGTTTTTTATTTGCTTGTCATTTTCTTTTAAAATAAAATCATGACACATGCCTTCAGTCCTTTTACTATTAAATAATAAATGTTGGATTAAATGTTATACTATTAAATAATAAAATGTTACAAGTACTTGAACTTTAAGCCTGAAATAACAATGCATTTAAATACACTTCAAAGCTTACTGCAGCTAGGATGATTGCCACAAAAAGACTGATGCACTTACTTCACCTAGCTTGTAGTTCAAGACTCTGATCCTCAAAAAGCCTACTCAGCTTTCATCAAACCTAATACCCTTTTTCTTTTTTCATTAAAGACTCTCCAATGACCTAGATTCTGCTTCTAGCCCTTCTCTTAATTGCCTGTGACTTCAGAGTAGCAATATTTTATTTCAAGTTTCTGTAGTTCTATAGTTATGCCATTTACTAAAAATAGTAAATTTCAGGTTTAATGCTTATCTCAGCTATTTTTCTAACACTATTAGCTTTTTAGGAGAGATATTTTACATTGCCTTATCTTAGATATCTTTGACTAAGAATGTGATTATATTCTTACTTCTGTAAGTCAATGTTTCCCTTTTATTCATTGCATAGAATATCTTGTGCCATGAAGGAGGAATAAGAATGGTACATGCTCGTTACATGCTAGTACTTGTATCCAGTACTCTCTGCTATAAAGGTTGGCATTTTTCCTCAAATTGGTCAGACCACTAGGTTTTAGAATAACACCTTATTCAGTTGTGATCTTTTAAAAGGGAAGATTGGTCCATGCTTTGATTTTAAAAGAAAGTTTCCATACACAGCTCAAAATCAGGAAGGAGATGGGCATGCAGCCAGAGGAAAGTCTGTAACCAGGGTTACATAGGGTTCCAGGCAAACATTGCTGTTCTCAGTTCTTCATTTCCTTTTACCTCAGGCTCTCTTCTCATTAGGTCTTCTGTGGCCTGCTGTGACTCTGGCCCTTGTTTCTGTTGAACAGAAACAGAGTGGGGCACTCTGCCGGATTCAGGACTTTGTCCTTCCTGGCAGGTGAGACTACTGCATACAGCCCTTGAACTCTCAAATCAGGGTTCTTTGTCCTCTTGTTATTTAATTATATTTCTCAACATTTCTGTGTGCCCTGTCACACATACGTACTATTAAGAAAACTATGGATACATGATAAGTAGTATTTTCACAACAGCCAAATGAATATCTAAGGAATACTACAGACCTCTTCCAATTAGCAGCAGTCCTGGTATACATTTATCTATCACACCAGTTTCTCTATTATCCCCATTTCAACAGATATCTTCCCTTAGTTGTGTTAATATCTGGAGGATATTCCTGTGCCCACATTCTTTCCATATCCCTATTCTTGAAAAATAGATTGCGTTTGACATCTAAGGATGTTAAGGAACAATCTTTTTCCCCTCCCATTAAATATAACATCTCATGGTATGTATGGTGCATCCTATGATAGAAGTCTTTATAGAAGACCTTTAATGTATCTTGTAATGGGCTTACCATCTGAGAGAGAGAGAGGCAAAGCTGATGGCTCCATATTTCACTGAGATTGCTTCTCAATGAGAAGTAAAATACTCTTTTAACAGAAAGCCTGGTTGGAATATATTATAGCATCTTTCCCTGGGATTTGGGTATATTAATAAAGATTGAATTTCAAACTCCGATATTAAAAATATCTACTCTTTCACATATGACTTTAAGACACTTTTGAGATATTAAAATACAATTTCCATACTGATTTCATTAGCTGTATTACAATTACGATGTTTGCTGCTTTTCCACTCTTGCTCAGTGAGAGCTTCACAATCACAGGTTCACAATTTCCTGCATATATTGGCATAGTGACAGGCTTGCACAACTACGAAGTTGTGATTCATTCTGGTTGAGCGGTCTGATCCATGTTGGTAACAGAGATATTTTTGTACTAAGGAATCTATCACAAAAAGCAGACTTTTAAAATAAGTAATGTCAGCTGAGAGCTTTAGATATTAAAAATTACTATTTCTTTTAAATCAATATGGATTTAGAAATAGCTGTATGGATAGTTCTTTAACTTTATTCCAAAGCACATAATGAGCAATTATATCACACATGAAAGATTCAACAGTGAAATATTATCAGTTGGCAGCTGGGTCTTTTACAAACATAAGAGAGTATGAACATGAAAGGGAATAGAACTAGATATCTGCCTAAAAAAAACCAACAAAACATTGCAAAATTCAAAAAAGAAAAAAAAACCCAACCAAATGAAAAAAAAACGCAACCTAAAAAAAAAACCCAAAAAACCCAACCAAACGTCACACAAACTTTAGAATGCAATTTATTTCTGGGACATGCATGAAGAATATATGCAGTAGATGATGTGTTATTAAAAAAAGAACGCTAACTTTCTTAATTATATTTAAAACCAGTTAGTTTTGGTTTCATTGCCACTATTGTTTTGAAAATTGTTTACTTGCTTTGCATGCATACTGACATAGACTGCTTGTTGACTTCAAAGAAAACAACCCATAGAAATATGACAGCAGAATTTAACAGTCCAGGTATTATCCAGTGTTTTTCAGGAAAGCCATAAAAAAATACACTAAGTCGAGGACAGGCATTCCTTTTAGGTGGAACAAAAGTTTCTATACAGATCTGAAAAGGCAAGGATCTGAGCTGCCATTTTGCATGCCAGACAGCTATTACAAATATTTCAGTATGGAAAAAAAAAAAAATTATAAAGATTAGCCAGGATACATTCTCTCCTTAAGAAAGTAGAGCAATGTTGAAGATGGTGAGATGAAATTTTACATTTGCCTAAATGCTGCACTTTACAAACTTTTAAAAGAAGTGGTATTATTTAGCATTATTGATATTATTCAATATAGGAGAAACAGAATTACCAAAGAAAGCATCAGTCTAGGGCAAGACTAAGAGGGAGACAAGTTTGGGTAGTACAATGCCCTATGAAGAACAGCATTCAATTCATGGTCCTGATGTTGAAAATCCTAATTACACATGCAGCAGTCTTTTCTCAGATTAATTTTCAGTGGCTGAAGACATCTTCATATTCTTCGCATTCAGTTGATGAAAAGTGCCCTATGTGTATGTCTGAATCTGCTTATTCAAACTTGCACACGACCTTTGTAAAGTCTTGAACTTAAAATCTGCTTCAATTTCAACTCCTGGTTTTAGCTTTGAAATTAAATTGTAGCTTGATGTATACTTAGCAAGCACACCTGACATTTATTATAAGTAGAGCTCCTACTCTTTCCCAGGTTGGCTTGTAGAGAATGAATGACAATGAATATGACTCACGCTTGAATAAAACATTTTAAAAGCCTAACTGAACATGAAAGTCCTATTCTGAGGTCACTGCATTTTATAGTACATTATAAAGGTCTTCCGATCCCCCATTAGAGTAAAACAGGTGTAAATAACTCATACATGTAATCATGTATGTGATCAGCATGTAATGTAAATGTAAATGAAGCATGTAAATGACTCAGCATGTGATCTCTGATAGAATACAAGGCTTTAACTAAGTTACAAAGTAGGTTTTTAAACGTTATACAAAAATAGCACCTGCTTACTTGTGTTTGATGTGATAGATCACTATTCATAATGGCATTAGCAGGATTAAAAATTTTTCTCAAGGGCATATTCAGAAATGTTATAGAGAAGTTTTCAGGTCTACAAGATTCCTGGAAGAAGGACCCAAATGCTCACAATATTCAGTGCCTTCATATTTGCATATCAAACTAGAAACAGCTGGAACTAATTTGCCAGGATGTTGAGCACCCATAATTCCAGTTACAGTCAAACTGCTAGTGGCTGGCAAACTGAAAATCTAGCTCTATGCATATAATCATCTGATCTTTTTGTAAATCTTGTGTGACCAGCAATGAGTTTGGAGAACTTCCACACCCATTCTATAACATCCTGGTAGCTTGTTTTGCTGTTCTGTTTTGCTGGTGTGTCCTCATGAATGAAAGCAAATAATATGTTATTATTTTTAGCTGGTGCTGCAGCCCTACTCTTCACTTACTCTCAAGTGATGCTCAACATATCTGACAAAAGTGTGAGAAAAGGTTTTTTACTCTTTTCCAGCACCTGATGCAGGAAGGAGCTGAAAACTAAGTCAGCTTTATGACCCTGTACAGCAGCAACAGGATTTGTTTAAACATGGCAGAATATCAGGTGCTGGGTAACAATGACTTTCTCCTTTCTCTTCCCACTGCCCCAGGGAACCCACACACCGAGCTCTTCTAGCTTTATGATAAAAAACAGGTCTGTGCTAAAGATAGCACACCTGTGTAATGTTCAACAGATGAAGTACAGATATAGATCCATAAGTATCTGAAACATGAATCCAAAATTCTGCTGACATTTTTACTTCAGGTTTGCAGGGCTTTCTAAGCTGACAGTTGTCATTTGTGTGTAAATATCTACAAATGTATTAGTCACCCTGCTGCTTCAGGGACAAATTTGAATGGTAGCTGTGTGTCTGTGAAAGAATGAATGCATATTTCTATCATAGCTGTAATGGTACGATTCTTTTAGAAAAATAGCTTCAATGTCTCTTAGATACTACAGTACTCTTTTATTTAAGAAAAGCAAATGGTGTAATTCTGCCTCAGAAAAGAGAAGCTCATTTTATGCCAGGCATGACTGTCTACTTATCTATTTCTACCAGGCAAAAAATACATTCTACCCGTTAACAAGACTTTCAACACCAAAAACATAACATTATCCATAGTTTTCCGCTAGTAGACAACTATCCTATCTCATTGTGAATCTTCATGGCTGAACACTCAGCCAGGAGGACATTCAGAAAGACCAGTGTCTTCTTCTTGTGGTGCGGTGTTAAAGAAGCATCAATAGTGGTATCCTAGCACAAACAGCAGAAATTCCTGTAGAAGAAACATGGCAGTAAAAGTTATCTCTTCCACAGAGAGTTTTATTAGACATTAAAATTGAGCAGACTTTCAAGTAATTCCTAAGAACTGTCACTGTCACCTTGTAGTGAAATACCCTTTGGCTAACAGAATGATGATTTAACTCTTTCCTCAGAAAATTAAAATTATATGGCTACAAGAGTTAGCAGGAAAAGATAATGTTAAATACTTTCAGGAGGATGAATTTTAAATCCTGATCTGCATAATTGGAAACAATGAAGCAGTATTTTCCCTATGCCCAAATCTATTTAAATAATCTTATTTTAAGCCAGCATTGAGAATATATTAGGTCTTTTGCACTTAAAGTCTCACCATAAAGTACTAGCAGATCTATTAATGATAATCCCAGAGAAAGATGATAAAGGTGTTCAGATCTGCATGCTACTTTATGACTTAAAGTATTTCTATTGTAAATGGCAAATTCTGTTTTATTTTATTTTTAGGACCTGATGTTCAATAAATGCATAGACTTAACATGTGAAGTTTAATAAGCCAACCATGTTTAATAATTAAAATTTATAATGAACTATGAGAATTCTTCCAGAGATGATTTCCACTATATCCTAAAGCAGTAGATCAGAAAAACGCAAAACCTAAATGTCCCTTCCTACTACTTTTGCTCAGAGGTTAATGTAAACATAGGGAACTGCATCTGGCTTGAATTTTTCCATCTGAAGTGATATTGGGCAAATTTTCTCTTGAGATCTACAAAAGAAAGCACATTTCCCATACACAACCACTCTTCTCTGTTACCAGCAACAAACCTCTGATCCTTAGAAGTTTCATCTAAATAGATTTTAAGAAATACAGCTAATGGGCCTGATTCTGATTCTTTGACTGTGACTGAATCCCATATCCTCCATAGAAAGATCTGCATGAGTTAGTGTTGCTCTACCTGAGATAACAAATATGACTCTGTGCACGGATTACCCTGATGATTGATAATCTTGTATTTCTCCTCCAAAACTGATCTAACTGCTTTCTCATCAGGACACAGGACAGTTGTATCTTCTTGACATGATGCTACTATTTGCAGAGATCTCTTGAAACCTAACTCTACATATAACAAAACTGTTAAGCAGTGAGCATCTCCTTTTCAAGTAATGACATTTGGAGATCCCACTGCTAATTCAAAAGTGACCTACAGAGCCAACACGCAGTATGGATTTACTCCTGCAGGACCTCCATTACCATGTTTTTTTAACAGTCTTATTTACTAAGTAAAAATGCCCAGCTGAAACTGATGCATCTTGCATGCTGCAAGACTTGGATCTCCACATCACACATTCTCATACTTTCAGCTGTGGGATCATATGGTCAGATGTACTTGTGCTTCCTGAAATCTGCATTATAGTCAAGCCTGATAAATGTCTTGTCACAGTGTAATCAGATCATCTGTAATTAGGTATTTTAACACACCCAAAAGTATTTTGCTACTCTAGCTTCCATTTTCAACCTCTAGTCAGAATCTGATGAATCTGTAGACTGCTTGTAAAAGATCCTAACAGGCAGGTAAGAAAAATTCTTTTATGCTAAATAGTAATTTGTGCATGGGAAATTCCCAAAAGGAGTGATGGAAAAAATGTCAGTTTCCAAAATCAAAGCATTAAAGTGCTGAACTGAAGAGCCTTTGAAATAGCTTATAAATGGTTTAGTGTATTTTAGATATCACATAAGAATAATAATAATAACAACACTAACATTAACAATGACAAATCAGACAAGCAAAAAATGTTAAACTGGTATAATGTAGCAAATCCTTATTGATTTTAATGAGGTCACTCTGATTAACATGATCTTATCATTTAGTATGTCAACTCTGTATGTGCCAGGAAAAGTTCTTGCCTGTGTAAACCAGATGTGTTTGCATTTAGACACAGACCCTATGCTCTTCATCAAAAGAGGATCATTATTTCCAGATAACTGCTTAGATGGCTGTAAATGTAACAGCATAACAAGGAATATAAAACAGTTGTAAGATTTTCAGACTTAAGTATTCAATGAATACTTAAATTGTAGAACACTTAGTGTCTGTGCTCTTAAATTTACTTAGAATACACGCATACAACTAAAGCTGTAATCCCAAAAGGCCCCTGCTGAATTATCATGTAACTGCAGAAGCACTTAAATGCCATAGGTCTTGTGATCTATTTTGTGTTTAAACTGTTCAGAGCTGTCTTCAGCAATTTTCTCGGAGACTCCAGTTTCACTAATGTTTAGTAGATCAATTCATTAGTAAGCCTGTACTGGTCCCCAAACTAGCTGCTGCTCTTCCTTATACTTATGTTTTGCAAGGTATGCTCTGAAACTGACAGTTGATATTCTCATAGTATACTATATATTGAAAACATCTCCAGCCTCTCTTCTTGGAGGTATATAACACTGTGGTGACAAAACAATTAAGACATTTTATGCTCAAGAGAGAAAAGCATGAATGGCAATGAATATGAGCATGTTTTCAGATTTATGAAGGAACAGAAGGAGATAAAAAGAAATTGTGGAAAAGAATGGAAGGAACAGAAAAATAATTGCAGGAAAATGTTGATATGGAATGCTCAGACTGTGGGCAAAGTACCAAATGGAACAAGTAGTTTTAAGAGGACAATAATAAGAAAGAAATTGCAATATAAAGTATGAAATGGAATGTACAGAAGAAAGCATATTGAAAAGGGAACATCTTTAATTCTGTTTCTAGCTATGCCACTGGTTGTTCTGATCACCAAAAATTCATATAAATTCTCTCTATGCTTTAATTTGGTCATCTGGATAAAAGGGACTAAACCAAACAGTGTATCTCAGATAAAGTGAAGGGCATCTTGATATTTTTAGATATAAATAATTTTGTTAACATTTTAAACAGAGTAAAACATGCTAAACTAGAAAAAAAAAATTCTTATCATGATTATGTTGTCGAAAACATTCAAAACCCAAAGTAGCTCTTACAGTGAGAGTTCAGATTTTGTGTTTGTACATTCTCACACCCCAGGTATATAATGCTTTTTTGACCAAAAATAGAAAGTGTGGTAGAGAAATTCTGATGTGAGAAATCTGAAATGTTGTTCAGGAAGATGCCTTTGGGTCACAGTTTTCAGAAGGCTTCCCCAGAGTAGCGGAATCTCTTCAGTCTTTCCAAGGACTGTCTGACCTGAACAGTCCTTTAAGTTTGCATAGGGAAAGAAAAAATTGTTAGTAGTAGACACTTGACTGGGCCAATGCAGATACAATAAACTTGGCCATGGGGTTGGCAGTGTGATCCATATCTTGTCACTGTGAACTTGTGCAATTTATTCGGCAGCACTACACCATGACTCTTTTAGCCTAACTGATAAATCCATACTTGATTAACAATTCCTTTTTTCTGTAGGGCCTGTGGCTGGAGGGTTAAGATAATAAACATCAAACATCACCAGCCCTGTATTTACTCAAAAAGATTCATTTCATCTGATAAAAGCATAGCGCTGGAGATGTTAAGGGAAAGAAGCTGAACTGGATAAACTGCAGGAAGTAAAGCTGTGAAGTGGTTTGCGTTCAACCTCTGACTTTGCTAAATGTCTTCAGTTGATCAGGCTACCCAAAGGAAGTGACCAGAATGAAGACAGTTCATGAAAAAACACAAGATGACAATTTCATCTACAGCCTGAAAACTAGGATGTCTTAAATTGAGCTTCCTGCAAGTGGAATTGTCAAATTTTGCAGTTTCTTTCTATTCAAATTAAACAGGCAGTCACTGAAAACAGAAAACAACCATTCCTCCTATTATCACCCAAAGTAATCTGCCCTTCATTTAAAATACAAAGTTAACTGTATAGACTACTTATTGATTGATGTGAAAACTGCAATAAAATGTGCAAAATTATTCCCAAAGTCTGAGACTGACAGAACAGCAAACCATTTGCATATACTATTTTTCACTTTGCTTCTAAGCTAACAGGTTCTCCTGATGAAGCAAATCTGTTCTCAACTACTTGTAGGTCAGTAGAGCACCTACAAATGTAGTACATGAACTAAAACTGATATGAAGTAGGGGAGGATGAATATTCATATGTTTCTAATGCTTTTTTGGGCGGGGGTTGTGCTTTTAGTAAACATACCTTCAGAGAATTCAGCCTATTTCAAGATTTTTAAAGGACATGAAATACTTCTGACGTGACCGTGAGTACAACATTTTCAAATCTGACAACTAGGGTCAGTACAGAACAAGCAAACTTTGCTTTCCTTCCCTAATTATGGAGCTACTATGTATAGAGTTTACTCCTCACGGTAATTTAAACCAAATGAGTACTTAAAATAATCCTGAAAATCCTTGGGTTAACATTGCATAGTCCATCTAAGAGAACATGTTGTAAGACTAAGTCCAAGAATCTTGGAAAATATGTGTTGGATTTGAACAGTCTGTTAGTCAATATTGAAGGAAGAAGAAATGAAGATGTATCCCAGTGACAGTGTAGAATATTTTCATAGGCTGTGGAACATGCAAAAACACATAAGGAACTTTTCTAGAAACAGCCATACTAAAAGAAGTGATAGGATGAAAAATGAGATAGTATTCCTTTTGCAAAGAGTTTTCAAAAGGAAAGCAGCAGGACTGAGCAAGGAAAGAACTCAAGCTTGAGATGCAAGAAAGGAACTTAAAAGATAAAATGGATTAATATATAAATTTATAATTTTAAAATGTTTCTGTGAGAGTCCTAAACTTTATCTGCAAAGAAATAGTCTTTCATAAAGTTCATCTATAAAGATTCTTATAGTTACTTTATTTGAACTTTTAATTAGGCTGCATATATTATTGAAAATGTTTCCACTTTGATTATGCGTAAAGAAGTGTCTCTTTGCCCATGTAAGAGACAAAATTGGCATTTGCTTTCTATCTCTTTCAGAGCATTCAGATAAGGATAATTGCATTAGTTCCTGTCTAAACGATGTTTCAGACTGAAGCCCTAGGGTCAAAGTACTGGGTCTTAATTGGCTGCACTACCTAGTCTAGTCATGTACACAAATTAAATAAATTGCAATATTTTGAAAATGCTTCAACAACAACTTTTAATCGCAAAACAAGGAAAAAGCCTCTGGAATTCCACTGAAACTTAAATATAGGCTGTCTTTGGAGAATCAGTTATGGCACGTGTGCAAAATACTGCTTTTGATAATCAGAGGGAAGGGGAAAATTGATCTTTTTTATTATTCCTGGATAGTTTTGCAATTAGCAATGCCAGTTTCATGCTGTTTTGAACATCAGTTTTGCATTATGATCACTGTGCTGTGCTATTTTTTATTAGAGCTCAACTAATTAGCCTATTCATAAGGCAAATGTCATGGTTATAATAATCTGCACCTGCACACTTGACCACTCCTTTGACATGATAGTTCTAAAATATGCAAAATAAATGTAATTCACAATGCTGTCTATTTCTGTGAACTTAGGTCTTGCCAGCCAAGTGGTATAGCAAGACGTTTATGTAAAAACATGGAAAAGGGATTTTTTTTCTTTTTTTGCGCAGAAAAATATTCCTAAGAGATATTTCTGAAAATCATAAAAGGAAGTTCATGGAAAACCTTTGTAATAAAGAAATTTTATTTAAGTGTCCAAAATTAAAAATAAAAATTGTCCAAATCAATGTCATGTTTTCAACCTGAAAACTCTTAAACCTTTTATTGTTAATCTTTCTTTATTAAATATATTAATGTTTTAATTTCACTTTTTAAAATTTATTTTACATTTTTAATTTACATAGAAATGTTAGACAACTTTATCCTGGCTTCCCATGAAAGAAAAAAATGTGTGACCATCCTACATATATATGAAATCTTGAGTCATTCTCTTAATAACATGTTAATCTGTTGGTGCATTTCAACCAAATCTGGCAGCTGGATAGAGCAGCGGTGAAAATAAAACTTCTATAAGTTTTCTAAGAGAAGATGGATAAAAATGTTCATATGTTAGACAACTCAGAATGGAAAGAAAACTTACTTATGACCTATATGTCAGACAACTCAGAATGAAAACTTCCATAAGATCTAACACAAATATCTGCAACTGCTAATTATGATATCATTAATGTCAATGCCAATGAAACTCAAGACATGAGCCCATAGGGAGTGTGCTTAATTTGTTCTTCACCTCTGGAAAATTCTTGCTTTCACTTTACTATCTTGGCAAATTAATATGTACTTAATTTTCATGAATGCAAAATCACAGTTTTGTTGTTAAGAAGATGACAGATGATTACCAATCCTGAAGGCCATATGTTTCTCATAAAATGCAGACTAAAAAAAAAAATCAGGCTGCAAAAAAAGTATCATAAGTCTGTTCTGCCCCAGAGAAGTTATTCTCTCTACTATCTGGTTAGAAAATTTTGTGAAAAGTGCCAAAGCACAAATAAGGAGGAAGTAAAGCACAGTAGCTCAAGAAGAATACAAAATCTGGTTATTGAGTCAGAAGGAATACTCATTCTGGAAAAGAAGTGAAAGCCTGGCTTACAGCCTTCTTACAGCAAACACTGATCTAAAGGTTAGCGAGCTACAAGACTCTCTGAGGAGGACATGTCTTAGCAGTGTGACGAGAAAAGTGAATGCATGATCTTAAGCAGGAAACCCTTTTCCGTTAGCTAAGGTTCTTTCAAAAACATAAGTACGAAAAGGTAGACATCTTTTTAAATGAAGTTAGCCACGTAAACAAGCCTGAAGAGAAAAGTTCCAGGTTTGATTGTTTTTTCTGTTTTGTTGGAGTGGTTTTTTGCTTGTTTTTTTTGTTGTTTTTTTTTTTTATAAAGTGCATATTAAAAAATTGTATCACAGCTTCTTTTTTCTTTTCATTTTCAGATATGTGACACTACAATGTAAGAAAGCATCATACAGAGTTTCAGGTAATTTATACTTCATTCATTACATTCATCATCAAGTTCATCATCTTCCCTTTTAGTTTAACCTCTCACTAACGATCAAGACTAAGCTTAGACTTCAGCAATATTCCATCAGAATAATTCCTATTGTACTGAAAGGAATTCTTAGATCTAGCTTAACATTTATTTCTTTTATTTCCAGCACTAACTGCAATAGGCGACTCCCAGTAGTGTCTCCCAGAAATATGTAGCTAATTGGTTTTATAACCTTTACAATATATTCTTAATAGCTTTAAGGGGTAGGACTCTTATTTTGGAGTTATTGTGGAGAGCTAAACATAAGCTACCCTTATATGTAAAACATCCTTATTTCAGCTGGTTAATAATAATTGCTCAGGTTGGCAAAAACTGCAGGAGACAACCGATCCAAGTCTTGCAAAAGCAGGCATAAAAACTCATCTCACCCCCAAACCTGATCACAATGAATAGGCAAAAGTAAAAATGTTGTGACTGCCTATTTCACACCCGCTTTTCCTTTCCTGATTAAAGATTAGAGGCAGATTAGTTCAACACTGATTAATTTTAATCTTGTCTCCTTCTATCCTTGTCATTTAATTTGTGATTAACTTGTCTCCTTCTATCCTTGTCATTTACCATAAGTACATGATATGTAGATAAAACACTGAAAAGTATGTGTCCTGGACCAAACTTCTGGGACCACCAGTATTTTTGGATGTGGATATTAGCATCTGGTAGAGCTTTCATAGCATGGTATATTTAAAATGTTCAGCCTAAAAATTGCATCAGTCCTATATAGTTTTATCTAAAAGCTGTAAAAAGGTTTGAGAAATCTGACTGAAATATACTTTGTGCATAATGGTTATAAGCATTGAAAGAACTTTAAATGGGCCAATATTTTAAATATGTTCACAAAATTTGCAGTTTTACTTGAGGAGGAATTCATGTTACCAAATTACACTTATTTAAAAGTTAAGCCTCTAATCTGAGATAGCTATTTGTATTCTCTTAAATCAAGAGAGGAAGACATATTTTCTGTTCTTTTCAGACATCTGAACAAGATGCTCTCATTTCACTAATAAAGACTGAAGTTTACATTTTAGAGAGTAAAAGCTGAGTGAGGTAGATTTTACTTTATGTAGGCAAAACAGATTGCATGGTTATAAAATAATTTTAGAAGGAAACAAAAAAATTAAGGCTCTATAGAGAAGCAATTTTTTCTTATTTGTGGAAAATCACCATATATTATGTCAGGTAGAAAAAAATGCACCTTATAAAAAATAAAAAAAGTTATAGAAAAATGTGTGTAGATAAAAGACTATTTAAGAGGTTAAGTTGCACCTGCAGATTACTCTTCTACTAAAGAAAATGTGATGTATAGAAATATTTCAAACAGTAAATTAGATTAACTGAAGTCTTTAAAAAAACTTTAAATTATAATAAAAAAGAAATAAGATCTTTCAACCACCTGAAAATGTCAGACCTTACTTTCTGAGAGGTAGATTTCCATCTTCCCAGACATAAAGAAAACTTCAAAATGAAGAAACTTGAAGGTGGAAAATCAAAGACAAATTAATGAAACCCAGTAGTCTTGCTAAAAACTCATCATTTTAATACTGTCTTCTGATATTAAGATGCCTTGGTCTTGATTTGAGTACATGTGAGACTACAGCACTGAGCAGAACTTTTTGAACATTACCTTTCCTTACTTCTGTTATAACAGAATCATCAATTCTAAAGGTATCCAATAGGAACAACACAGAGGAGCCTGGAGAAAGGAGCAATGTATGTATAAGCTAGTGCGTGTTCCCATAGTTGTTCACATATTTTAGGCCAGGACTGGGAGTTTTGAAAATGTGAGTTGTGAAGCAAAGTATGAGTAATCAACAGTAGTTAAACCGCCATTTACTACAATCTGAATGCTCCACTGACTGAATTAATGGATGAAAGTGAGAAGTTACAGTCCCCATGGGATTCAATATGTGCATTTCTGCAGATCTTGCTCCAGTATCCCTATGAATTCACTGATTTGGGATTCATACATCTTACTAATGGCTTAGAGCCAGATTTCAAATAATTGAGAACTGTAGCACAGAGATTAAGACTCTTCTGAGATCTTGACTTCATCAACCATTTAATTCATTCAAAATTTTGAAATGGAAAAAATCAGTACTTGTTAGAACTTACAGTGATGTGCTAACTGGAATAGATGAAATCTGGGCTTAGATTCAAATACAAAATTATTCAAAGGGCTTTGGAACTGCTATTTGTTTGGGTTAAAAGGCATTCAAAAATTAACTGCATACTCCAGATAATAAGTTCCTTGAAAAGCTTCTAATCCTTTTTTTGTGCCAGCCAGACTGAAATTTTAATAGAACAGAAATTTGTTTTATATTTTTACTTATGGTATCAAACAAGCCTAGAAGTTCAAAATTACAGTAAAACAGTGGGAAAAGATGAAGAAATGTGCTGGAAGAACCATCAAGAAACAGTAGGTTTCCCTGGGAACCATCAGGATTCCCTCCCAACTTCTCAATGTCAAGTGTATTTGAAAAGCCCTGCTTCTCTCACAAGGGTGGAACTTCTTCCTGCAAGGGTCTTTCATTTTTCTGTCCTGTCACTCTTGAATACCTGATTCAAAAGGGAACAGAAATAGATTTCTCAGCTAGAAGGAGGAGCATCAGTGTCCCCAAAAATCTGAACTCTGCACACAAGGAACAATGTCAATGAACTTATGAACAAGTATGGGGCAGGGAAGGGAAGAAAGGATACAATGGGAAAATGAAAGATCACATAACGTGAATGAGAAGCAGAAAGATACTGAACAGTAAAAAAAAGGCAGACCCCACACAAGTCAATGTAAAAAGCCAAAATAAAAAACAAAGAAAACAAACATACATGCTAATTAAGACAATGCACATTCTTATAAATGGGTAAATTGAATATTCAGTGCAGCTCAATATAGAAGTGGACTCAAAGTATATAAAGTGGCAAATACAGCAGCAGATAAATCAAAAGTAAGGCTATTTGGGAGGATGATTGCAGGTTTTTGTCCGTTTTATTTTCTTTGCCTCTGAAAACCAACAAGCACTAACCTGCCGGAAAACAATGACTACTCTATTTTCTTGCATATTTCTCTTTTTTTTTTTGCAGTTTTCAAAAAGTAGAAATCTCAAAAGAGTCAAATTAGCAGAAGCCAATGTGCTATGTAACACAAAAAACAAACTATTTTATTTCAATATCTAAGTATTTAGGTTGGAGATACTATCTGACTGCTATCTGAATAGAATAGATGGGACCATTATTTAGAGAATTATTTGTATTTGCCTTTCACTGACCCACTGCTGTGAGAAGTAAACTACAAGTAAAAAATAAGGGACAATTATTAAGAAGAAATCCACTGGATATTCTGGAAAGGAAATTCAGAAAATGTTCTCTCCACTCAATTAAAATGTCTCTGGTTTATCACAGCGCAGCAGCACAAACTCCAAAACCAATTATTTGTCTCTCATCTTTGAGAATTCAAAAGTAGAGTCATCTCAACAGAATACATGTTCTTCAAAACAGAGTCAAATGTGAGCCCAATACAGATGCTTTCACTGTATTGGACTTTTGTTTTCTTAACTGAAGTTTTGGCATAGAGTCGCACAAAACTGGTAGTGAAATGTGCAAGAAAAAAAACTAAAGTATGTATTTAAGAAGAAAAACAACCAACCAACAAACAACAAACAAAAAAAAACAATGAGGACTTGCTATTTAATGACTTTTTTTTTTTCCCCAAGAAAACCCCTCTTCAATTAAATCAACGAGAAATATCTAAAAATCCAAATATTTTCTGAGCTGTTAAATTGAACACTATGAAATATAAAAAACTTGGTCCTAGCTGTGGTCCTAATCTAGTATTAGACCATATAAGAACAGAGTATCAACATGAATTCTTTGAATGCCATAAGATTATTTCTGAGTGAAATTACTGTTTTGTGTTTTAAAGAGCAGTCTGTATTCCTTGTTTGTAGACAAGTCATACTGAAATTATTGCAAATTTGACCTTGCAGTCACTGGATTGGATTATCATTAGTAAAAAGGTAATAAGCATAAACATGAGAATTACATATTAATATGTAACTAATAGATGATATAGATTATAAACTGTATCAGGAAAATAAAATTGTAATAAGGACTACTATGGTCCTTTCCTTCAATAAAGATAAAGACTAAGAGATGGGATCATAGAAAACAGTTAATCTGATGCTATGTAAGTTTAAAGTAAAACCTTCCTCTGTTTTAATTCTGCAGATAGGCCTGCAAAATGTTTTTGAATTGGGAATAATTTTCTAACAAGACAGAGATGCCTGACATTAATACACTTGAGAAAATAATTCCTAAGCAATAAGATGTCTTTGCATCAGTAGAAAAATGTGAATAAGGTGTCATTCTTGTCTTTAACCTTTCAAAATAGAAGAACACAGCAAACATTAGCAACAAATAGTGATGTTTAGTCTCTGCTCATTTCATTGTTCTAGTCATAAAAATGCAGAGATCTGCAAGAGTGGTAAAAAAGTATAATTTGGCCACATGTGTGCTTCTAATGGAACAGAGCATATGCTTATAATATCTATCCTTCAATTTGCATGGCAGGTAATGATGTCAGTTTTATATTGACGGTTAACAGGTATAATGTGGTGTTAATCGAATGACCTTTCAGTTATATGTGATTGAAAAATTAACTTCTTCAGCTTTAAATCACATTCTCAGTGAGCAAATAAAGTGGAGCAATATCCTTCCAAAATATCAGTACTAAGAACCGAAATATCCAGCTGTCTTGGAGATGAATTATTACTATAGTTTCTGGAATGGCAAGGATATGAGAAGAAATGGAGACTAATTACTCCACAATTATTTAAAGAAGCACCTAATACTCAAAAAGCATTATCAAAACTGAGCTCACACAAGTTCTTTTTTATTTTATTGTAGTGATCAGTAAATATCAAGGAATATAATGGATGATGGTCTTGAGTGTACTGCTTCTATCTGCTTTTCCGGATAGCTGAAAAAATGCTTATGCATAAATGATGGCTGTGCCAAAGAATAGCTGGAAGGCTACTTCATCCTTACCCAGGAAAAATAAATGTAAGTCCCAGGAAGCACAATAGACATGATGCCAATTATTAGAACATCTATTACTAAATTCCTCTGAGAATTAAAATTCAGAATTGAGGTAAAGTTATTTTGAGGTATTACAGAAGGTTGTCCCAGATTGTAGTATATAGTTAATACTTCTTGGCGATATCATGACTAGTAAAATTTATTTAATAGAGTTGTTTGTTTAAGTGTATTTCACAATTAATTATGAATACATGTATTCTAACACCTCCTTGTGTTTTATTAAGGTAATCTTTTGTTGCAGAATGGCTCGAAGAGCAAGGCCATGGATCCTTAGAGGCCTTGTGCGAGCAAAGCAAGGGGTAGGCCTCACAGGTAGCTGGAAGCTGGATGTGGGAGAAGAATGTGAAGGAAGCTGTGTAGAACTAACCAATGCTGTTGTGACTAGGAGGCGTGGCCAAATACCACGCCTATATAAGTGAACTGCGCCACAAATAGAAGTTTGCTTATCACCCATATTGGGTTGGCTTGTCTTACTTCTCCTCGCCGCTTACAAATGGCGCCCAAACAGGGATGTGGACCACAGGGCCCCGGCTACCAGGGACCGGGAATACAGGGCCCCAATTAACGGGGACCCAGATTACAGGGCCCCGGTTAACGGGGACCCGGAATAAAGGGCCCCAATTAGCGGGGACCCGGAACACAGGGCCCCGATTAACGGGGACCCGGAATACAGGGCCCTGGTTAGCGGGGACCCGGAATACAAGGCCCCGGTTAACAGGGACCCGGAATAAAGGGCCCCAATTAGCGGGGACCCGGAATACAGGGCCCCGATTAGCGGGGACCCAGAATACAGGGCCCTGGTTAGCGGGGACCCAGAATACAGGGCCCCGGTTAACAGGGACCCAGAACACAGGGCCCCGGTTAGCGGGGACCCGGAATACAGGGCCCCGGTTAACGGGGACCCGGAACACAGGGCCTCGGTTAGCGGGGACCCGGAATACAAGGCCCCGGTTAACGGGGACCTGGAATACAGGGCCCCGATTAGCGGGGACCCGGAATACAGGGCCCTGATTAGCGGAGACCCTGAATACAGGGCCCCAGTTAGCAGGGACGCGGGCAGGGCCCCGCTGCTGCGGTGGCGTGACGGACCCGGGTGCTTGGACTGACCGAACAGGACCCTGGTTGGGGCGAACCAGACACTGCTGCGTCGGGAGGCCATCAGCAGCGACCAGGTTACAGGGGCAATGCTGCTGCGGTGACGATCCGGAAAAAGCCACATGAAAATGGACCGAAGGTAGCCCTGGAACCAGACAGTGCTTTTTATAAAAGCGGGAAGCCGATCCCTGAACTTATTACAGTGCTTTTTATAAAAGTGGATCCGGAAAAGGCCGGCCATGAAAATGGACCGAGAGGTAGCCCTGGACTTATTACAATGCTTTTTAGAAAAGCGGGGAATTAAGCCTGAAACTCTAAAGCAGCTAGCGTGTCTAGTGTCTGTAGGGGAGGCTAAGGGATTTTTTGTAGATCCTAATACAGTTTTTGAGGAGAGTGAGTGGCGAAAGTTTGGTGATGAGTTATTTGACTCGATGCTTGATGATGATAAAACGGCAAGGAAATTGGGTAAACCTTGGAGAGAAGTAATAAATTGCATTAAAAAAATATAAGGCAGAAAAGAAAATCGCCGCTGTAGCAACAGAGAAACTAGGGACAGACGTCCCCGGTCGGTTAAGGCCGGGGGAAGATTATAACTCGTTTCCCCCAACCTGCAGAGCGCTCCCTGTGCTCAGAGCGCAGTGTTTTTCCCCCTCCCTTTCCCTTTCTCCCTCTCCTTCCTCATCAGAAGGTGCAGCGGAGGATGCGCAAATCCCTGCCCCCCCACCCCCCAGTCGAGCTCTGAAAAGCAGAGGGATTCCGACAGCAGGGACTTTGAAAAGGACAGAGAGAGTGTGTTAGAAGGCATACGCATGATAAATGTCGAGGAATCCGAAAGAAAGTGGGTGGTGCCTTGGCGCCAGATCGACTGGGGTGCCATTTTGAAACACGCAGTAGAAAATAAAGAGTACGCCCTAACTAGAGATCTGGAAGACCTGTGAGCCTTCCCAGTCCGGTACGAACCAGATGGACTGGGAGGAACACAGGGAACCCATTATGCCCTAGATTGGAAATTTTTAACTCGGTTACGAAGTACGGTGAACGAATCAGGATTGTACAGTGAGCTCACTAAACAGATGTTAGGTTATATTTGGAGTGGTGCAGTGCTATGCCCTGAAGACATTAAGGGAATAATTAGAATGATCATGACACAGGCGCAGCAGCTATTGTGGCAGGCGCATTGGCAACAGCTCTGTGACAGATCATCAAACCTGCCCAGAGGCCAAAACGACCCGTTGTTTGGTGTTACAACAGAACAATTGATGGGAACTGGGCGATTTGCTAGCGCAGACATTCAAGTGCAAATGGGACCAGAAGTGTGTCTGGAATCCATGCGTACTGCCCGGGAAGCCATGCAGAGAGTGCGCATGGTGCCCCCCACCCCCTCGTACATGTCCATTAAACAGGATGAAACATTTGCTGATTTTGTGGATAGACTAACCACAGCCATAGGCTTAGCAGATACTCCGGATTATATGAGGGGTCCGCTGCTGCGCCAGTGTGTCATGGAAAATAGCAACGCTTACACAAAAAGTATTTTAGTTACCCTACCCGCAGATGCCACCATAGAACTTATGTTAGAACGCATGAGCAGGGTGCCAGTAGGAGCTCAGGCACTACTTGTAGAAACTGTTAAGGAAATGGGTAAAGAGATAGCTCAGGCACAGGCTTTTGCAGCGCTGGGTCCTCTCCGGTCCAACAACGTAGTGCCGGCACAACCAAGAAGCGAATGCAAGCAGCTGCTTCGTTGCTACAGATGTGGCGGAAGACACTTGAAACGAAACTGCAGAAGGACTGTCTGGTGCTCTAATTGTCAGCGAAACAGCCACAGCACAGAAGCCTGCAGCTGCTCGGGAAACGGACAGACGAGCGCGAATGGCCGCCGCGCGCAGATAACAATTGCGGCCCCTGTTCAGACAGCCGCCCAGTGGCCAGCGCCAAGTGCGACACCATCAGCCGGGAGCTGCGGCCCGCAGCCAACCTGCAGCCCGCCGCTAGAGGGAGCCTCGGCTTGGACCTGGCAACCGCAGTAGATGCGACCCTCATTGATCAACGGCCGTGTAAGATCCCCACCGCAGTACGGGGACCACTAATGATCAATGGACAGGCCCATGGAGCATTGCTGCTTGGGCGATCCTCCAGTGGACTGAAGGGTCTGTTTATATTACCTGGACTGATTGATGCAGACTTTACTGGAGAAATTTGCATTGTAGGTCAAACGTCATTTCCTCCGATTCATATCCCTGAAGGGAGTAAAATTGCCCAGCTAGTCCCCTTGCCACAATTAACTGCTGCAATGCAAGATACTGGCCCACTGGCCAAGCGTGGGTCCCAAGGATTTGGCTCCATGGGAGGCCTTGTTATGTTAACTGTCCCAATGACCACCAGACCCGTAGTTGACTCCACATGGTCTCGAGGGAATCAGCGTCTAAATCTACCAGCATTACTGGACACTGGAGCCGATATCACCGTAATAAACACTGACAAGTGGCCACACTGGTGGCCGTGCCACCCTACCTTTGGCAGGGTTGAAGGCGTTGGCGGTACTGCTTCTGTGCAACGCAGCTCTGATTTAATACAGGTGGCCGTCGATGGTCAGGTTGCCTCCATCTATGCAACCATCATGCCGTTGCCGACTGGGGTTAATGCCCTAATTGGCCGAGATGTGCTAGGCCAGCTGGGACTGGTGCTGACTAACCAACATTTTTAGGAGCAGTCGCTGCACAATGGACTTTCCCAATCCAGCTCACATGGACTACTAACACCCCAGTGTGGGTCGAGCAGTGGCCGCTGAAAAAGGAAAGTCTAGAGCAAGCGCAACTTTTAGTGCTGGAACAATTACAACAGGGACATCTACAACCTTCCATGAGCCCTTGGAATACACCGATTTTTGTTATAAAAAAGAAATCAGGAAAATATAGACTGCTACAGGATTTGAGAGCTGTCAATGCACAGATGCAAGCAATGGGTGCCTTGCAGCCAGGACTGCCCAACCCTGCTATGCTCCCTGAGGGCTGGCACCTGCTGATTATTAATCTCAAAGACTGCTTTTTCACAATTAAGCTGCATCCACTAGACACCGCACGATTTGCCTTTACCTTGTCAGTGCCAAAGAAAGCAGCACCTTTTCGCCGTTTTGAATGGACTGTATTGCCACAGGGCATGAAAAATAGCCCTGCCCTGTGTCAGCTATTTGTGGCCAATGCGCTCCAGCCCCTTCGCCAAATATGGCCAGGAACATCAATTTATCACTATATGGACGATATTCTATTAGCCCAAAATCAACCCTTCACTACGGACCAAGAGACTCTACTGGAGCAGCAACTGAGCAAGCAAGGACTCGTTATCGCGGCTGAAAAAATTCAGCGCGGCCCTGCCTGGAAATATTTAGGTTGGCATATTACGGAGGGCCAAGTATGACCGCAAAAACTGCAACTTCACATTCAAATATCAGCCTTACATGACACACAGCGCTTACTTGGAGATATACAATGGCTGCGTCCCGTCGTGGGCATTTCAAACGATGACATTGACACTTTGAGACCCCTGTTGTAGGTACCGACCCAGCACGGCCAGTGCGACCCACGTCGGAACAGCGGCTAACCATCCAGCGCATTAGCACACAAATCGCACAGCGATGGGTTGACCATCGAGACCCAGATCTTCCCATAGATCTTACAATACTACAAGGCCCTAAGCAACTTTTGGGTGCACTGACACAGTGCAAAAAGAAAAAGGGGGAGGAGGTGAAGATATTGGAATGGCTTTTTACTGCTATCCGGCCCAAAACTACTATTCAACAGAAAATTGAAAATTTAGCAGAGTTGGCCCAAAAGGGCCGTATGAGGGAGTTGCAATTAACGGCCCAGGAACCCGGAACCATTTACTTGCCCATAAAATGGCTGGATCTTGAGTGGTATCTCCAGCACTCACAGGCGTTACAAGTCAGCCTGCTGTCTCAGGCTGCGGAGCTCAAGGTAGAACAACTGCAATCCACCACCTTGCACTGGATCAGCCAGCAAGAATGGATCAAGATACCAAAAAGGAGTGAGCGTCCACTGGTAACGGTTTTTACAGATGCCAGAAAGAAGTCTCGGCATGCCGCGGCGACCTGGATGCAGGATGAGAAATGGCACCAGCAGATATTGGCCGCAGAAGCAGAGGACTCACTGCAAACCTTAGAACTAGCAGCGGTCGTTTGGACCTTTCTGAACTGGCATCACACAGAAATAAATGTAATCTCTGATTCTATGTACGTCACAGGTGTGGTTCAGCGCATTGAGGATGCTCGACTCAGAGAGTGTCAAAACCGGCGGTTGTTTGACCTGCTGCGTCAGCTGCAGGTGGCCATTCACCAGCGGGAGTGGGCTTACGCCATCATCCACATACGGAGTCATAAATGGTCACAGAGGTTGGGGGAAGGCAATGATAGAGCAGATCAATTAGTTTCCATTGCTGCACCCCTGAGCGACTTCATAAAGGCCAGGGAGACCCACAACACTTTTCACCAGAATGCCAAGGGACTATTCCGTCAATTTAAGATTACAATGGAAGAAGCGAGAGGCATTGTTAGGGCCTGCCCCAGCTGTAGCCATCATGGACCAGGGCTGGGAATTGGGGTGAACCCTCGGGGCTTGGGCCCTTGTGAATTGTGGCAGATGGATGTCACACACGTGCCGCAGTTTGGACGCCTAAAGTATGTGCATGTCACAATTGACACATATAGCAGATTCCTAAGGGCTACAGCCCAGACAGGAGAAAAGGGTTCCCATGTAGTATGGCATCTAACTAGCTGCTTTGCCATTATGGGAGTACCTCAGCAAATAAAAACGGACAATGGGCCTGCCTATGTAGGTGGGAGAATGCAATTTTGTCAACAATGGGGAGTCAAACGTGTGACTGGCATTCCCCATTCACCAACGGGACCGGCCATAGTTGAGCGGGCACATCAGACCCTGAAACGGTACCTTGAAAAGTTCAGTGAGGTTCACGACGTGCAAGAAAGACTGTCTAAGGCATTGTTTGTTCTGAACTACTTGTGCATTTTTGCAGATCAGGACTCTCCCCCTGCTCAAGTGCACGGCCGAGCCGCGGTGTCCGAATCGGAGGCGCCCATGATGGTCATGTACCGTGATCCCAGCACGGGCTTATGGCAGGGTCCGGCAGAAGTGAAGTACATGGGGCGAGGTTATATGTGTGTGCTTACGTCCACAGGTACACAATGGGTCCCTGCAAAGTGGACCAAAACAGTGTCCTTATCTTCCCCTGCTCTTCCTGACAGTAACAAAGACTCCGGAAACAGCCAGCCGTCTGCCTCCGCAGCCCAGGAACAACGGGTGGGCGACGATGGTTAAGCTTGCGGGGCATAACGCCATTTGCCTCGCCTTACCTTCCCCTGGTAACCCATTTCCAATATGTTTGGTTGGTATTCCTATAGGCAACTGGCCCTGCCCATCTGCCATGTCGTGTGTAGCACTGCCAACCTCAACAGCACAACAGACAATTGGGACGCTTGGGTACCATATTCGCCTATTGCCCCAAATAGGCCTCGGGAGTAGAATTATTAGGGGCCGTGCGAATGGGTGCCTGTGTAACGTTTAGTTGAACAAGCGCCTAAGCCAAGGTGAATGGTACCATGACAAATGTAAATTCTAGTCCTTTAGATTACAGGAAGGCTTCCTGTAAGGTACAGGTATGCTTCCCGCAACACTTCCTGCTCTACCGATCATCCCCTGAAGTTGCTCAGCAGAATATTCCGATCTGCTGCGATCCAGCCTGGCCTGGCATTCCCTCAAAAATGAAAAAGGGGACCTTGTTACTGGAAGACTGACCCTGTTGACCCCTAACACTTCAATGACAGCACCGTTTAAGGTGCTTAAAACGCTTTGTACTTAGTCTTCCTGCTAACTGTAGATCTGATGTAAGTTCTTGGTCACCTGACACTATTGTAACAGTTTCTTTCCTTGCGCCAGGTACGGCATTGGCCGGGGCCTTGGCTCAGCTAAACAGACTGGGTTGCTGAGTTGCTAAGCAGACAAATCCTGCATCGAAGGCAATTTCTGATTTGTTGTTTGATATTGATTCTGTGAAACATGCAACACTACAGGACAGAGCCGCTATAGACCTTTTGTAGTTGGAACAGGGACACAAATGTGAAAAGCTTGATGGAATGTCTTGTATGAATCTCTCTGATCATTCTAATTCGATGCACACACAGCTGAGAACCCTGGCTCACAGGTAGCTGGAAGCCGGATGTGGGAGGAGAATGTGAAGGAAGCTGTGTAGATCTAACCAATACTGTTGTGCCTAGGAGGAGTGGCTAAATACCACGCCTATATAAGTGAACTGTGCCACAAATAAAGTAGAAGTTTGCTTATCACCCATATTGGGTTGGCTTGTCTTACTTCTCGCCGCTTACAATCTTTGCTTTTGGAGAAAATAAGAACACAATGAGGAGCTATTCATTGAAAATAAAAATCATTTCTCAACATTTGCCATGAAGCTTAAATGTCATATTAATAGCTATAGGCAATGAATTTTCCAGGAAAAATGTCACTTCTACCTCTCTGGTTAATAAACTGTAGAAGGACACATGATACTTGCAATAACTGTTCATGTCTCTGGACCAGTCTCCATTCTTCCTCACTATCAGCAATGTAGGTATATAATTAAGTGTGATCTATTCAAGGTTCTTTCTGCATATCAGAAATCCCAAAGCATCGTTAACTGGAACAAACTGAGCATCTGGTTGCTAGTGATCTTATAGTTCTAGTGTATCGGATATTTAACTAACGTAAGTGCCCTCCCTCCGTCTCTCATAAGTGAATTAGCTCATTAAAATTTTCAAAAGTGAGAATTAGTCCTGCAGCAAACATTAACATTTGGGAAGGTGAAGAAGGCTGGGTGGATAAAGCAGCTTGTCTTCTGTATGCTATACATTTGTCCCTTGGTGCTGGATGGCACGTCTATTGCTCTTTCATCTTGACCTTGAAGTAGCACTCTTTGATGTTCTCTTTAAAACTAAGTTGGTTTACAATCCTTTTTTTAACCTCGTGTCACAGTTCTTTTGGATCACCTAGTTAAGTTCACAGACCACCACATTATTCTACCCAAGTTAATTAGTTACTATGTTCCTAATTAGTAAGTACTAGTAAACTTGGCAATCTGACTGTCTTATGTCCATGAAAACTTACTCACCGTATCCCCTGTTATTCTCTGCTCATCTTTATTATGACGTGGACACCCTGTCTCACTTGGGGAGCCTGCATAATGTAGTCCAGCTATATGTGGGTAAGGGAAAGAATGGAGATATTGTCTGCCTAGACTTTAGTAAGGCCTTTGACACTGTTTCCCGCAGCATTCTCCTGGAGAAACTGGCTGCTCATGGCTTGGAGACATGTACTGTTAGGGAAAAAAAGTGGCTGGATGGCCAGACCTGAAGAGTGCTGGTGAATGGAGTTGATTCCAGCTGGCAGCTGGTTACAGTTGGTGCTTCCCAGGGCTCAGTATCAGAGCCAGTTCTGTTTAACATTTTTATAAATTATATCAACAGGCGAATCTAGTGCACCCTCAGACAGTTTCCAGATGACACCAAGTTGGGCTGGAATGTTGGGCAGACTGAAGGTAGGAAGGCTCTACAGAGGGATATGGACAGGCTGGATCGATGTGCCAAGGCCAGCTGTATGAGGTTCAACAAGGCAAGGTCTGGTCCTGAGCTTGGGTCGCAACAACTTGTTGGTGCTGGGTGAATGGTTGGACTTGATGATCTTTAAGGCCATTTTCCAACTTAAACTAGTCTATGATTCTATGTGATATTAGTTCTCTAAATGCTTATTCATACGTGTGGTTTTTACATGGCTAGGTGGGGGTGGCTGAGGCCATAATTCTGTCAAATACCTTGCTGTTCATGTGAGTGGTACGTGCATTTGTACGCTGGCTTTTGCTTCTTCAGCTGGCATCCTGGAGTGTCCTTGTCCTTTGTTCAAGAGCTCTAGGACTCCTGCATATCAGTCGATACAGGAGAGTTGAGGAACTGAGATGTCTTTGTCCCTGCAGAGTCAAGTATTAGACAAACCTGCACATTTGACCTTGAGGAGTGGATGGGGGAGCAGATCACCACATCTGCAATCCTGTTTCTCATATTTCATCTAGTATAGTCTGAGTAGCCAAGCATAATAGTCTGCATCCAGCTTACTGTCATTTGAAACACTGGAAAGTTCCACACCTGACCTGTCATTCTTTCTGCTTTCATCTCACTGAGCCATGTATTAAACAGACACACACAAGATCAGTTTGCCTTTATCAATATCAAATAAAATGATGTTCAGGTAGAAGAGATCTAATGCAGTATAAAGTGCAATGGTTTCAAAGGTTTTGCTCACTTTTGATTGCCCTTATATGAACATGACAGAACTCTGTTGTGTTCTCTCAGATTTGATGCAATAGGCAAAGTACAGCATAGTTGAGCATTTTTATTTTCCCCAAGACTTCCATGAACTGTTAGGAGTTGCTGCATCTGATAGCCTCCTAGAGGCAAGGCTGCCACAACCCAATGCCCCAAGCAGAGCTGAGCAGATATTCCCAACAGGCTCTCATACATACACATGAACAGCACGGGTGAGCATGACCAACATGATCAGCATAGAAACTCTTAGCACTTGCAATCATGTGAACAGCCTCAACAGCATCAACCTGGTACCCCCTCTGCCTGATTGTGACGAAGATCCATTTGTGGGAAATATATGCATATGTATAATGGAAAATACCTCTGCTAATTGGCCTTGGACTCTCAGCCTAGTGAGTAAATTGACCCTTGGATCCTTTTGCCTTCAGCTACTTCACCCAGAGACACGTACATGAACAAGTCTCTCAGGCTTGGGCCTCCTGGTCCCATCAGTAGCCAACCCGGTCTGTCCAGCATCAATCCCAGATTAATTGTCAAACTGACACCTGATTTCCAAGCTACTCACTGACTAGTTCTGCCTGATGTTCACTAGTCATTGCAAACTGACAAGTAGCCGCACAATACAGACACACGCCAGTATCTATATTTGCTGGCACCACAGGCATGTGGCCCTGATAACACATGGTCAGCCCTCCCTTTGGAGGCACTTGGTCAAGTGCTGGCACCAGACATCAGTTTTCTATGACCATGGTGTAATCCCATGCACACAGATTAGAGAGTCCCTTACCCAGGGGAAAGTTAGAAATTGAGTTTAACAATAAAAAAGGAGAGCTAGTGCCGATCAGGTGCAGGGCATGGCCACACACATGTACCAACAAGTAATCTGATTACGCACAACAAGTTTCTTCCCCCCAGAACTGTCTTCATCCCTCCCTGCCTCCCTTTCCATACCTTTTCTTTCTCCCCTAAACATCCTATAATGTCCTGTATAGTCCCAAGATGCATCCTACACCCCTAGGGTGTGACGTCCTCCTCCCCACACTTACTCAATTGATTCCCAGTAGTGGGTGCCATCCCCAACACAAGGCTAATGGCTCCTTTAGGCCAGCACTGGGAGCCTTTGGCTGGGTGTCCCTACTTGCTGATGTGTCTTGGTGCTCCTTTCAGTGTATGGACACAAGCCTTTTACCATGCAACCTAACATTAAACTGAACCAATGTCATGTAAAAAATACACTGTATTGCAAGAGAGTGCAATTAACTTTATCGTCAGGTTGGTTATTCTTACTGATCATAAATTTATACATGAACATAAAAGGATGCAAGATTAAGAATAAACTTTTTTTTCCTAATATACCTGCTTGTATTAAAACCAAATCCAAAGTAGTAGGGATTTCCTGTGATCAGGTTTGTATTTGGACTTGAAATAAATCCACAGTTATGACTTTTGTGTGAAAAAGTATTTCTTTTTATTTGTTTTAAACTTGCTATATAGTCATCTAACTACAAGTCTACTAGTCCTTTTTTTTTACCATGAAATATATAATGATTTAAAAATTTTCACCCTGTGCATGTTTGCAACATTCTACAACATAATGCTGATCAGCAACCCAAAAACTTTTTCCCTTCTAAAACCTCAGGTCATAGGGTAGGTTTTCCTCCAAACCAGCAGTCCTTAAAGACACTGTCAGCAGCTACAGGAGACACAGTCAGCACAGAGGGGAAGTCATGGGGACCATTGTCATTATTCACCAGGATCTGAGAACTTTGTTCTATTAGAGAAAGCTTGAAAACCCACCAGCCTGTCCACAAGGCTGTTAGGGCAGATCCCTATCCACATGTCATTTTGAAAATGTTTCATATAGCATAGAAATTTTAAAAATTTATTTGAGCAGCTATTCATGACTAATCTCATGTTGACTAGGAGGTCATTCCAACAGTGATGACATTGATGGCAATGACTACTCGGAGCAGGCAACAATCCAGCACTATGCACTGTCTCATCTGACCTGAAAGACTGTTACAAGAGGCGGAGCCTGACATCATGGCCTGAATGAATTCAGCAAAATTTATAAGGATGGTCCATGGACTAAAGAATGATACCTCTCCCTTTTTGTGGGTGTGTGGGGGTGTGTGTGTGTATATATATATACATATATATATGAGACAAGAAGCTATGGTATGTTGAAAAAAAATGGAATCTGAGCATGACGTGAATGGTATGGAATAAGAGGTGGATACTGTCCCAGATTGATCTGTAGCAGTCATTTTTCTCCCTCTTAGTAGCTGGTGCAGTGCTGTGGTTTTGACTTTCAGCCTGGGAACAACACTGATAACACCGATGTTTTTAGGTGCTGCTCAGTAATGTTTACTCTGATCAAGGACTTTCTCAGTCTCATGCTCTACCAGGGAGGAGGAACACAGGAAGCTGCATGGAAGCAGAGACAGGACACCTGACCCAAACTGCCCAAAGGGGTATTCCATACCATTATATAAACTGGGGGGAGTTACCTGGAAGGCCCAGATCACTGCTCGGGTTGGGCTGAGTATTGGTCAGCGGGTGGTGAGTGGTTCTATTCTCTTCCCTTGTTATCTCCCTTATTTATTATTATTATTATTATTGTTATTATTATTATTATTACTGGTGGCAGCAGCAGTGATTTGTGTCACACCTTAGTTACTGGACTGTTCTTATCTCAATCCATGCGAGTTACATTCTTTCGATTCTCCTTCCCATCCCTCCGGGAGCGGGGCAGGAAAAAAAGGGGGAGTGCACGAGCGGCTACGTGGTTCTGAGTTACCAGCTGGGCTTAAACCATGACACTTGCACCATTGTCCATGAACATTCTCAGCCTCACAAAAGTAAGTGTATCAAATTCCCCTCAGTATGCTGTAATTAGTATATAGCATAAAAATATCTAGGATCCTAGACTTTTAACTTCATGGGAAGCCATGTAGTCTAAATTGGATATTAAAGAAAGCCATCTGCGAAGTTATCCTTTCTAAAGAAGGGCTAAACCAGTCAAGAGGCAAGCGCTACTGACATTGCTACAGGCACAACTTTGCTTTAAAGACTCTCAGTTAAGATTCACAATTATGTTACATATCCTGAGTTTAATATTAACTTTCTTCTGTTACTGATCAAATCATTGTCCCACTAAATATGTACGCTTCAATTAAATATGCAAATCCTGTAATTGTGGGGGTTTTGGTATGGGTTTTTATTACATTTTAATTCCACTAATTATAGACTACAGGGTGAAAATATTTCTGACATGTGAACAGCAATTGAAGACATGATACAGAATAATAAATTCACTTGCAGAGTAGATTATTACTTCTTCTTGCTTGATGAGCAAATAATTTACTATATAGATCCACATCCGCATACTTTATTTAATGTAAAAAGAGAAAAGTCCTTTTCTTTCTCATGGACCAAACAAGATTTGGGAGGTCATTCCTTACTTACATTGAATTTTTCTTGCCATCTTTCCCCCAAAGCAAGTTCGGAGCTGTAATATGGCCATCATCTCCATTGCAATGTTTCCCACAGTGTAAAATACTTTCAAAGCCACTTTTTTGCTCACATTATGTGTTCTCCTAATGCTTTTTTGTAACTGCCTCCCCTCTCCTGCTGTAACATCTTTCATCTTACAGGACAGGGACTTTAAGCTGTGTGTGACAAATATCCCCTCGCTATTATTCTTCATAAGTTTACTATTCTATATTCATTTTTGTATGAATGCATGCTTTCTATCTTTTGTAATCAAATGTCTGAGTGATGTGAGGAGGACTCTAGAACTACTTTTAATTTGAACAGACCAATAAGATTAATTGTGCATAGCCAGTATGGACACTCAGTATTTACCGTCTGCCATGCCTAAAACTATATTAGGTGTCTAAGGAATTACAATGCCATCTGTAACACTTCTAAGACTCAGAGAATTAATTTGTTGGTTTGTTTGTGTCCATAATAAAAAAAATGCAGTACTCACATTCGTCTGTCTCACAGGACAGCAGAATATGCTGCTTGAGTTCTTTTATTGTTTAATTTGCATTTCCATTTTTAATCACAAATGGATATAAACCAAACACCATGTGTAAATATTCCCAGTGTTGTATTTATAATGTGTCAAACCGAAAGGCTATATTCTATGCATACAAGGAATCTTCAGAAGCAGCCACATCTTTTATCTCTTATATTTCACTCTAGCCTTCCTAGTGTGCTCTTCTGCTGATGTATTATGCTATGGTGTGAGCAGCTGCTATCAGTAACCAGCTGGATTCACCTCACATGCTGGAAACGGTATCAATTGTTCTACTAAAGTACATTAATAAATATAAAAAAAGAAGATGAGTTCAGACAAAATGTCAAGCAAATGGATGTGCTTGGATTAATTACTACCTGAAATCATTATGATTAGGTTATCAATCCATAAAGACAATGCACAGAGATACAAGGAGTTATTATAAGAACTTCTTTAATGCCATTGTGCTTTCATTCCTTACATCATAAAGCTAGTCATGTTAATAGACAGATAGGGGATGCCTCATCAGAGAAAACAGTCACAGAAAGATTCCTTCCATAGGAGGACATGGAAGATCTATATAGCCTACCTAGAATATGTTTTTCTGTTACCAAAATCCTAAAGAGATAACCTCATCCCTATAGTATCCATGTTAAGTTCTTTGGTGCATCCATAGTGCTGAGAAACTAACTTAAAAATAGTTGTTTGAGCTCCATACTGTCAAGGACATTTTGAACAGTCCAAAAGTGCCTTCTCCTTTCTAATTATATATAGCCCATACAATCGATTGAACAGATACAGTTACCTCCTTTCAGTTTCTGTTTTCAAATACACAGAACTGCTGTGGGGAAGCCTGTGGGTGGATGTCATGCTAAGAAATAGAAAAATAAGTATGAGAAAGAAATTACATCTCAGAAATACGAATCAAATTACCAAATACTGTATAGATACCATGGATTATCTGAAATCCTACACACTCTACATTGTGCTATTACTCTAGGAAAGAAAGTAGAGTCCTAGGCTTGAATTACGGTACTGTCCTGGTGGGTTTGAACTGAAAGGTGTGACATAAACACTATTAGTTGTCTTGCTTATTAAGCTGTCAAAGATAAGTGAAGGATGCAGTTCCATTTTCCATTTGAATTTCCAATCAAATAAAAGTGTTAGAAAGTGTAATTTTAAAACAATATCCTGAGATTTCTTGGCACACCAAACTAAGACAGGTGATTCTAGGTCACGTCCTCTCAGAAAACAATGAAGGGCGTTACTTTGTGTTATAGGACACTCTACCCTCAGCATCACCTACAGCAGGTACTTATAACTTAGTATTATGATCAGTTAAGGTAAATGAATACAAATGATAGGACATATGGCTCTGGCAGCCATCTGGTTAGAATGCATGATGGGTCATAGAGCAGCACAGCGTTAGCTGGAGAATTAATTACAGTTAAGTATGTTCTTATAATTCTACTTGCTTCTTAATTCAAGGTCTCACAGATTGTACAAGATATATCATACATAAGACAGCAATTACCAAAATATGAGGAAAGAGTAAATTCAGATGTTCACATTATGGTAGATCAGCTGTAAGAGTAGGAGCCCCTCTTGGTAGAAACAGCTAGTATAGCAAGTGTTTCTTTGGTTGCAAGCAGAGTGATGTAATGACAGTCAGTGTGCTGTTACCTCTGAGGTAGTACCTCTTTCAGGTAACCTAAGCACCAAGCCATCACCAGAAAATCAATCAGCATTGACTTTTTTCAAAGGAAGATATCCTTCCTTTATAGCAGAGGAAACAAGGGGAAAAAATGATTCTTTTTTTTTTTTTGGCCCATCACTGGGGAAAAAGCACAGGCTCTTCTCTTACTATCACCTGAAAAGCACTATCAAAATAATCTCCATAGAATTAGGACCTCTGCCTTGGAAAATACTTATTCTTTTTCTCTCTGACAGACATTTACTACCAGATTTTCTCTTGCCCTTCATTGCATAAAACAGTTATTTATATGATAAGATCATAGAGTCATAGAATCAAAGAATCATAGAATCATAGAATAATTACGGTTGCAAAGGATCTTAAGATCATCTAGCTCCAACCCCCTGCCATGGGCAGGGACACCTCACACTAAAGCATGCCACCCAAGGCTCTGTCCAGCCAGCCCTTGAACACCGCCAGAGACAGAGCATTCACAGCTTCCCTAGACAGCCTGTTCCAGTGCCTCACTACCCTCACAGTGAAGAACTTGGTTAAACTTCATGAGGTTGGCATCAGCCCACCTCACAAGTGTGTCAAGGTCCCTCTGGAAGGCATTCCTTCCCTCCAGCATATCAACTGAACCACACAGCTTGGTGTCATTGGCAAACTTGCTGAGGGCACATTCAATCCCACTGTCCATGTCACCGACAAAGATGTTAAACAAGACCGGTCCCACCACCGATCCCTGAGGTACACCACTCGTTACTGGTCTCCAGCTGGACATTGAGCCATTGACCACAACTCTTTGTGTGCGGCCATCCAGCCAATTCTTTATCCACCTAGTAGTCCACCTATCTGTCATGGTTTAAGCCCAGTCGGCACCTCAGCCAAGCAGCCTGTTCACTCACTTCCCCCCCTGCTTCCTCCCCGCCCAGCTCCTGGAGGGATGGGGAGGAGAGCCGAAAGAATGTAACTCCCATGGGCTGAGATAAGAGCAGTCCAGTAACTAAGGTATAACACAAACCACTGCTGCTAACACAAACAATAATAATGATAAGGGAAATAAAAATGGAAGAGAATACAACCGCTCGCCACCTGCCGACTGATACCCCACCTGACCAAGCAGTGAACTAGCCCTTCCAGGTAACTGCCCCCAGTTCATATACTGGGCATGACGTGCTGTGGTATGGAATACGTCCTTGGCTAGTTTGAGTCAGGTGTCCTGTCTCTACTTCCTCCTGGCTTCCCCTCCTCCCTGGCAAAGCATGAGACTCACAAAGTCCTTGGTCAGAGTAAACATTACTGAGCAACAACTAAAAACATCGGTGTTATCAGCATTGTTCCCAGACCGACAGTCAAAACCACAGCACTGCACCAGCTACTAAGAAAGAGAAAAAATGACTGCTACTTCTGAACCCAGGACACTATCAAATTGATGTCTCTCCAATTCAGAGACATGGATGTCGTGAGGGACAGTGTTGAACGCTTTACACAAGTCCAGGTAGATGACATCAACTACTCTACCCCATCCATAATTTCCATAGCCCCATCAAAGAAGGCCACCAGATTGGTCAGGCAGGATTTCCCCTTAGTGAAGCCATGCTGGCTGTCACCCAGCACCATGTTGTTTTTCATGTGCCTTAGCATGCCTTCCAGGAGAATCTACCCCAAGATTTTGCCAGGCACAGAGGTGAGACTGACTGGTCTGTAATTTCCCAGGTCATTCATTTTCCCCTTCTTGAAAATGGGGGTTATATTTCCCTTTTTTTAATCATTGGGAGCTTTACCTGACTGCCATGATATTTCAAATATGATGGACAGTGGCTTAGCAACTTCATTTGCAAGCTCCTTCAGGACCTGCAGATGGATTTCATCAGGTCCCATGGACTTGTGTACATTCACGTTCTTAAGATGGTCTTGAACCAGATCCTCTCTTACAGTGAGCCTAGAGTCTTCATTCTCACAGTTCCTGCATCTGCCTTCCAAGAATGGTTGGAAAAGGCTGGAAAGGACCTTAAGATCATCTAGTTCCAACCCCCTTGCCGTGGGCAGGGACACCTCACACTAGACAATGTTTCCCAAGGCTCTGTCCAACCCATCCTTGAACACTGTCAGAGATGGAACATTTGATAATTCTTTGGGCAACCCATTCCAGTGCCTCACCACCCTCACAGTGAAGAACTTCTTCCTTATATCTAAACCTGAACTTCCCTCGTTTAAGTTTAAATCCATTACCCCTTATCCTATCACTACAGTCCCTAATGAATAGTCCATCTCCAGCACCCTTGTAGTCCCCCTTCAGATACTGGAAGGCTGCTGTGAGGTCTCCACAAACCCTTCTCTTCTCCAGGATGAACAGCCCCAACTTTCTCGGCTTATCTTCATACAGGAGGTGCTCAGCCCCCTGATCATCCTCATGGCCCTCCTCTGAATCACTTCTTCCCCAAACCAGTGGCTGTGAAAGATATCCCTTAGTTACAATGTTAGCAAGCAGGGGCTTTATGCTGTTGCAATTAACTGCAATAACAGTTAATTTATTGGGTTAACTGATATGGTCTTAACTATTGAAAGTCCTTAGTATTTCAGAAAATTATTTCAGAATTCCCCACCCTTATTACAAATAGCAATCTTTTTTGTCTGCTACAGACTTCATTGATTGTGTCTTAGGGTATTGTTATGTTTTGGAATGTATCTTTATGTTATAGAGGAACTTAAAACCAGCTTCATTACGTCAGATGAAAGGCCTATCAAACATTTTTGTGTCCAGTCTTTGACAGTAAGAAATAGCAGAAACTTGCAGAAGATATTAAGAACCAAGCAGGAGGTAGCAATATTTGTCTGCAACAGCATACTGGCTTATATCCATCTGCAGTTCAAAGATTTTTTAAATCACAGATCATGCTCTTGTAATTAGACATCTGCCATAGATTTTCTTCAGCAAACTTGTTAAGCTGCTTTTTGAAGTCTTGAAAATGTACAGCACCCACAATGTCCTGAAGGAAAGAGTTCCTTGCCTTACCTACGGAGACAATAACTGCTTTGTTTTGCTTGTTTTGAAGTTATCTCCTGCTAGTTTCATTTTACGTTTCTATCTTTATTGAACTTCAATAAATGAGGCACTGTCATGTTCGTGTGAGGCCATTAAACATGAACTTTCTGACTAAAAGCAGGATCACACCTATGGTGTGTTTGAAAAATAAGTGTTTATGTGTAACATGGGTTGGACTCAGAAATACCCATTTAAGTGCAAAGCACTGCAAGAAACATGTACATCATTTGACAGTAAATCAATATTAAATCTTGAGATCCTTGATACCATTAGAGATCTATCTCATTTTTTCCCACTTCATACATCACCTAGCAGATCTTCTGTTTTGTTCCCTATTAATTTGACTTCATTACAACTATCTGATGGATTTGCTGTCCTTTATTCTGATGATAGTGCCATCTTCTGATGCCAGCATTGCTTTTGCTAACGGGATTAATATACATGGGGCTCTGTTATTTGTTTTTGCAATATGAAACTACTGAAACAGATATCCACCACTGACAGTTGTCTGATATGTTCTAAACAGAGCTTGCATTGGATATACCAGTGCATCAGTTATGCTGCTGAGGCAGTCAAATGATGCACAGCCTCTTCCAGAAACTGCATTACAGTATTAAATCCTGATTAACTTTGCACATTTCTGTCTCTCAGCCACAGGAATTGCTTCTAATCAGTGATAATAGTCCCTTGCCACTCCCAGAAACCTTTGAATTATCAGCATATGCCTTTTGTCCAAGGGTCTTCCTTTTATATTAAAGAGAACCTGGAGAAAGATGTCTAATGTTCTGTGCAGTAATTCTTTCCATACTGGGTTTATTCAACCCTCTTTTGTTCAGGAACAGTTCCTGATGAAACAGGTTTTGAATTGTCTGCTTGTTGGGTGTTTGGGTTAGTTTTTTTTCTTCTGTATTTTTGCTTTGATTTTGGGGCTTCTTTTTTTTTTTTTTCTAAACTGTCTGTTTTTTCTCCTAAAGACAAAGGTTTCCTTGTGGTCAATGTAGAACACTTTCCGGCTTCATGTTTCTAAAGCTTGTTTTCAGTATTTTATTCTCTACTACTGGTTTTCAAGTATGTCATCATATGCTTTATGCTAATATTGCTCCATTTTTTAATTCAGCAGTGCTAGTGAGCACTAGTGCTTCTGAAGCTGAGTAAAACTCTGCAGAGCTGAGAGGAAATCCTGCTTTAAGCTAGTAAACAAAGGAAGAGGTCAGCACAATAAATTAGCAAAAGGTTTTTTTTTCTAACCCAGTGTCAGTCTAGTGCACTCCTGGGACCGAATTTAATTGCTCAGTCAGCTTGTCACAGATTCTTACTGTAAATAAAACTCTGTCAAAGTAGACTATTACCAGCATTAAGCTCCAAGTTAGAACAAGTATGAATGTGAAGGTAATATCTGCTCCCAAAGCTACTCCCTCTCAGACTCCACTCCTCAGCTTCTTAGAAAGAGAAACTCAGGGTGTAGTAGGAGTCGTCACACAGACAGGTCTTATTTCTCCGCAAATACTGTATGATAAGAAAAGTAAAGCTTCCATATATATGTAAACAGTTTGTAGCATTTTATGCTCATATTGAAGTTTCTGTGCTCTATGAGAAGTTTCAGGTGAGACAGTTGCTTTGTGTATGCAAAATTATTTTATTGTCTTTCTTCTCAGACATACACCATTCCATGGTGCCTAGGGAAATGGTTGAGTCACTCTCCCTAGAGGTATGTAAAAGACACGTAGATGAAGCACTTAGGGACATGGTTTAGTGGTAGACTTGGCAGTGCAAATGGTTGGACTCTATGATCTTAAAGGTCTTTTCCAATCTAAACAATTATATGAGTCTACAAGTCCATGAGGCTATGAGTCTATAGTCACAACCTGCTTGCTGCATTGATCCATAAGCCTTTAATCTTACTTTTGGAGATGCCTCCAATAATCTTTTTAAATTGTGTGAAAAACTGCAACCAGAATAGGTGTGTAAATGTTCCCTTTGTTCAGATCTTTGTTTGCATTTTTCTGCAGCACAAAGACAGATAAAAGCCTTAGCAACATAAATATGCTATAAGACTAGTATCCATGATTACTTTCTGATGTTATTGTTATATGATATAATTTCTACATGAAGTATTTTGGGACACTATCAACTATGAAATATTACAAGCACATGGCAATGATCTAACAACTGTACTGTGTAAACTGCCTGGAGTCAGATATGCTCCACCTACCACCCACATTTTGTTGCTTGTTTTGGGATTTTTTCTCCAGAATATAAAACTACAAATCTAAGTTGTTTGTCAAAAATCCAATGAAACTAGATATCATTAGAAATGCATTGTGCAATTCCTTCATTGTAATTAGAGCCAGACATCATAAAACAAGAACTTATCAAAGGCAGTTGAAATGTTAAAACATTTGAAATTTGTAAAGAGATTACATGTAGGGCAGGGTGAGGGACATGACAGATGATGACGCTTTCTTCACAATATGTCAAAACAAGACCACAAATCAGAAAACCCTGACGTGTACAATCCTGAAGTGTTCTGGATGTACATTCAGTTTGTACTGTATTCATGTATATTTTAAAGTTACTAATTTTTTTTTTGTATTTTTGGGAAGAACTATATGAATTTCTATTACCCAAGTTCTCAACAAGGTCAGAGATTCCTAAAAATCAACAAAAGCAAGTATTGTCATTTAAGACACAAACATAGTTTGAAAGTTTAAACAAATATTTCAGCAAATCCATTGTTTCTAATTCTGTCACTGTTTAAATATTTCAATGAGCTTACCTGTGTGTGTAAACTGTATTTTCTTAACTATAGTCTAACTAGAGGGTGTTGAAACATATTTTAAATTAATTTATATTCATTTCAATTCTTGTGGGGTTTTTTATTTTGCTAGTCTGTATTTCTCTCTTGTTGGGAAACGTGAAAGTTTTCTGGCACAGTGTTCTGTCAGGTGCATGACAACACAAAAGCATCACAGATATCAGAACTGTGTCATTATGGAGGAAAAAATTCTACATCTTCATTGAAACACCCCTTATATTTTTTTTCTCAAAACCACTGCCTGCTGTCTGCACCAGCTTGCCCTGAATAATCTCTTAAATTTCCACTGGGTCTAAGGTAGCTTTATGTCTTCACAAATCAGTTTGCTGAGATTCAGCATGTTTTACCCTGGGCACATTCATGTTATAAGAATGGCTTCCTGTTGTGAAGCAGAACTAAAGAGAACCATTTGTCTGTCTGCAGTTAAGGCCTTGAACACAGACTGCTACCATCTTCATAGCCCTTAATTGTTTGTGAGCAAAACCCCTGCCTCACAAACCGTTACTCTTCTTTTTATAGTGTAATTTAGAAAAAAAATATCGGTGAGCTGTGTTTTAATTTAATGGACTTATTATATTCTACCATCAGCTGCCAAATAATTTGTAGACATGCATTATCTTTTTGTGAATGTGCCCTAAGAGAGAGAGAAAAGCACAAAGGCTGTTTGTTAAGTGTATGGCAAAGCAAAACAAACATTGTCTTCTGGAAATAACTACTAAAATAGATCATCTCTCTTGGGCATAAATTAATTAACAGAGAAATGCAAGGAGCATTTTTATTTAACCTCAGATAGAAAAAAAAAACATTAAATCATTAATTAACACAATATCCTCAGCACAATACCATTCAATGGAGTGCTTAATCGCCCAAGTTCAGCATAGTTCAGTGTAAAAGCTGGCTTTACCTTCAACATTCAGCTCCTCCTCTAGTGTTATCTTTCAAACATTCAAACATATCAATGCTCACAGTTTTAATTTAGACCCTTATCCATTTCAACATCCTAACTCAAAACTGAGGTGCTTCACTTCTCATTCAGGGACCTGTATTTCTCCCACTGATTCAGTCTTGGTAATTGGCATGTGGATGGGACTTCAAGGGTATTTCTCTGTCTAAATTCCTCTGTAAATTACTTTTTTGTTTGTTAGACAGCACATAATACATACCAGGGTGATTGAAGTTTCAAAACTTCAAGAAAAAAATGGTGACAGTGTGCTTTGTAGAATGTTCACATAACTAAAGCATTCACTGACAATGGAAGAGTTCCGAGATTCTTTTTCTGGGTTTAAGGATTATTGCACATAAAGCAGGCCAATATGTTTGTCTCTTTAAGTATCCCCTTCTCCAAAGGGACTACCAAAACACTATAGTTCTGAATTTGTTCATTCTGAATGAAAAAAAGTTTTAATTTATTTCTCATAAAGACCTAACTTCTTGATAACACAACTGCTAGGTGACAGTCACTTGGCCATCATACCTTACCAGGTAGGGTTTTGGCATTCCTACCATGCCCCAGTGCCACTTGAACCTGGATTTCCTATATCCTCACATGCAGAGTGTCACATATAAGTGATATTAAAGTTCTCCTGGAGTCAAGAATATTTAAAAAGAATAGATGGGTGTAGAGATGGTATTCATACATACCCTAGCCTACTTAGATTCTGTATAACAAATCAACAAAAAGGTTGCCTCAGGAATACCTGCTGACTAACAACTCAAGTCACCTCAAATAAAGATTTTTACTGTATAGCTCTAAGCATTCTGACTCTTCCAGGTGATTGTTTTGAATCTTACTTCGAATTCGTTAACTTTCTTTCTCATGTATAAAGAGCATGACTTTCAGACAAAGGGTTCACAGAGGCTGAATTGTAATACAAGTGGCTGAAATTACTATTAAATTTGTGTGGTAAATACCATGGTAATATTACTATACAGCAACTACAGAAAAAAAAAAAAAGCAATTATTAATATAAATTACTGTATGATATAAATTACTCCCCTGAGATAATTTGTGTCTCATCTATCCCATTCATTTTTCTTCATTTGTCATTCTTCCTTAAATTCTCAAACAGCCAGGCAAGAAAATCTACAAGTCACATTTTATTTGAGGTACACCTTATCTTAAACCTGAAAATCTGCTATCTGGTGGATATTCCATAAGTCCAAAAAAGAGGACAGTTAAATCATTCATTGCAATTGTTTGCTTCTTCTTCGTTAATTATTATGTAATTCGGTAACGCTCTGACCCATCATCTGGTACATTTCTTAAAGTTTAAATTCCTGCAACCTAATAAAAGTGACAACTGTATGACAGCATGACGCTGAGCTTAAATATCTCTTAAGGACCACTTCATAAACTCAATTTTTACATATTTTAAATTTCTTTACTCCCCCAGGGATCCTGAAGTTCACTTGTAATAAAAATGAATCCAAATTCAAACTAGACAAATATTTACAAAATCCATAGATATGGATTGTACTGAAACTGATTATACACTTTGCATGAATATAAGAAAAGGAATACAGGTGCAAATGTAAGTTTGCGTGTTTCTGACACCTGTCCTCATTTACAATGTGCTCAGCATGAAGCAGCCAGATGTCGTTAGTATTAGTAATTTTATAAAGATTGAAAGTTCTCTTATTGTTGATTCTGTCTTTGAGTGAAAATTCAAAAACCTGGAATTTAAAAAAAATAGAGTAACTTAGAAAACAGAATGGATGTGAATGTGAAACAAATTAAATCACCATATCTGACAGCCCAGAAATAAAAAGTGAAATGAGGCTTACAGAAGATGTCTTTCCAAAAGAACTCTTTGCAAGAATGATGTTTTTCAGAACAAAATTGAGGGTTGTATTTTCACGCATGGTCATTCTACCTCAGGTCAGTGTAAGAATGACTTTTCATAATGCATATTGGAAGAAGTTGGTGCTCAATATTTTAAATTCAGATACAACAAAAACAATCTTCTTCAATGGGAATACCTCAGGAACCTAGACCATATATATTGACAGCAAAATCCTGAACTCACTAGAAGAAGGTATACTTTTGCCAAAAATTGATAACCTAAAGTTTTAAATGAGCAGGTTAAGGAAGCCTACAATTAGACCTCTGATATTTGTAGTAAAAGGCACAAACAAGCTTTCATTCCCTGCTTTATATCACTTCAGCAGCATGGGCTGCTGCGTTACCTATATCCAGATGTCCATTATAAAAAGTTGTTAATAGTGCTAAGTACTGGAGCCTTGAGATATTCAGGTGTTAAAACACGCTTGAAATATTAAAAAACTAGACTTCTTGAAGATATCAAATATGGCTACCAGAACCAGTGGTATCAGCCATAAAATATTACTTTTAAAACACAGGACATTAATTAGTATGTACTGCCATGTCTAAACAGGCTCAGAGCAATTCAAGCATACAAAATTCACAAAATTCAAAAATATATGTATTCTCATCAAGTCCAAAATGGCTAGCATAGAAATAATACCCAGACTTCTGAGTGATGAAAAGAGGACTGATCTGTAAACTTCAGTACTTTAATTTATTTAACCAGAGAATCCTATGCCAAAATATCTCTCCCAATGGTTTGGTATCTCATAGGCATTTCAATTTTAATAGAAAATATGAAAACTAATTCAATTCACATTTCCTCAGCTACTCCGTTTTATTACAGATTTTTATTTACATGATTAATAACATCTGGAAGCTGCTGACAGAAGAAAAATAATAACACTCTTCTAAAAGGTGATTTTTTTATTTTAGTGATTACTTTATTCTTCTGTTTCTGATTTTTGTCTTCAGATATATAGCTAATCCAATACAACAGTCAACTTTCCTTCCTTCTGGTTCATGACTTCTTTAGGAAATTATAGGTGCTGAAAGTATACTTAAAACTTTAACAAAGTTTTGAGTTTATGTCTAATACATATGTTTTTCTAATTCTGTCTGGCCTAGCATGGAAAAAGCTATTTAGATTTCACTGACACTTATTTTCATAATATCAGCAGAACCAGATTCAGAAAGGTTAAATTTGTTCTTCCATGTTCAAAAATCATTTTATACAAAGGAAAAGAATAGTGTGCTTTTAGATGTATAGTGTCTGAAGAAAGCACCTTCAGACACTTAAAAAACTGCTGAAAATGACACATTTATGAAACAAACAAAAAAAGCAGTATTTTAAATCAAAAATATCTAAATAACCTTGATGTGACACTTAAATTTTATTATTTTATTCTAATAGGCAGCTATAGTACTTTTGCTGTGCCACTTCTGTAATAATATGTATATTGCTTATACAGACTTTTGCTTTTCAGGGAAGTATCACCTACCTATGTATGAAAGTATTGTATTACAGTGAAGATTTTAAAATCTGATTAGAAAGTTAAAGCTAGATTAGAGCAACTCTATTACTTTGTATTTCTTTTAATGAACTGGTTTTTTCTCCTCAGATTCCATTTTCAAGGAGCCCAAATATAATGAAGGTGTCAAGAAGGCTTATTATTTTCAACATCTCAGTAGCTAATTATCATAACTTTGTTAGTGATGATTTAGAATCCATCTCATTATTTAGAATCAGTAATGTAATTAGCGTCAACATGGTTCCTGGTGAGTGAACCCTGGGTTAGAAAAATTTTAAAAGATTTATTTTTTCATAGTTTAATGTTTTTTGCCCTTCATTTATACATTTATTTTGCTTTTTATTTATTTATTTGATTTGGTCTCCACAAAAATTAAACAGAAAAACATTTAGAAATCTAATGTTACTAACACGGAAATATCCTTGTGACACTAATAACGTCATTGAAGACCCATATAAAGCTGTTGCAAAAAATTTCAAAACAACACATCATATTTCTACTTTTTTGTCTTAAGCCAATATCAGATGCTATTTTATAATGATATTATCATGATGAATAAAAAAATGAAGCTGATTCCTTCACTTTCCAGTCTGGGCAATTAAAAACAGGCAAATGCTAACAAGCCATAGAAAGCATTAAATAAATTCTTTGGACTTATACAATATTCATCATTATTATTCTGCTTTTGTTAAAAGTACTTCTTGGGGAAAAGTCTGACTAGAATCTTGGTATGTTATGCAGTAAGTGCCCTTACTGCACACATTATTTCATGTTAGTGGCAGATCTCCTGCAAAATTGTTCAGCATTGTTCACGGGGCACCTTTTCCCTTCCTGCACTGGCCCAGGGAATGAAGATATACATGGTGAAAAAATCCCACTATTGATCATATGGGAGCATCATATCTTGTTAATTCAGAGACAGCTGGGCTATGGTATAGATTTTCTTTGCACATGTACTCTGTGTCTACACTTGTGAAATTAATAGTGCTGAGGAACAGACAAAAGAGTCCATGGCATGATTTTTGGCTTGCCCAACAGTCATGGTCCTAAAAAATTTCCGTGCAAGTTGCATTGGTCAGTTTGGGTGAAACTGGTCTGTTTTGAGCTCAAAGAGAGCTCAATAGTATGGGTGCTGCTTTTGTGTGGCAGATGGACTTAGTGTCAGACAACAGGCACTTCAGTTAAAGCACAACTAAACTTCAGAAGAAATACTAACTTCTTTTCCTCATTAATTTAATCTTAGACTCATCAGAACATTTAGACAGCAAAAAAGTTTATGTTCTCTGTCCTGCTCTAATTTTAATAGCCTGTATTATATTCTCTTTTCTCCTCCAAAGGTAACCAAGCTTTCAATGGTTGGCTATTACATGTTGCTATAAAGTTAATTACAGAGTGTCAGTGTAATTTCTTCTTGATGTGATGTGAATACCAAGGACTGAAAGACAGCTATATGACAGTGTTTGCCTGGTATAAATGAATAAGGTTTTCCCTTTGTAAGCTAATCAGTCTGACTTTGTTCTGACAACAGATCAATGGACACCAAGTCCTTCAATCTGTGGAACTCCAGAGATGTACTGGTAAAACTTTTTCCTTTCATTTCATCACAACTCACTGCATTTACAGCCATTATGTCCACAGGGTGAAACTGCTAAAAAAGTCCTTCCTCTTTCAGGGAAGTTGAGGAGGATCGGGTGTGGGTTTGGTTATTTTGGGAGGGGGTAGGATTTTGTTTGTTTTATGGGTTTTTTTTTAAATAGCCATGTGTTCAGGTGGCAAAATAATAATTGGCTTTGGGTTTCTTCTGTATTTATTAATATTTCTTCTCAGTGGTTAATCAAACAACAATAATTTAGATATATATGTGATCTGGATATTTATTCCTAATACAGAAAGAGAAAATATTATTTGTGTAATTGGTCAACATAGAGTTGTAAGACTTTTTTCTGCTTTCTCTACATTATAAAAAAACAAAACAAAACACCTTTTTTCCAAGCACTATTGTATGAATTATGTATTGTAACCAATGTAAGGTGAGAAGTAGAGGACTAGAACAAGACATGAAATGGAAGGAAGTTTGAGATCAACTCTCTTAAGCATGGGATGAAGGTACCCTTTGGTCTGCTCAAATAAGTGTTCATTATTAAGTTTTGCGTTCACATTTATATTGATATAAAGACTATAAATTTTGCATAAGGCCCCCCCTGTCTTTTAGAGATTTTTGTCAGACACGTATTTTCACGCTGCTTCTGCACTAGCTTATTTACAACAAGAGTTGGGAATTCATCTCTTTCCTTCCTAAAACAACACTGATTTCGTACAGCTAAGTTCTTCATGGCATATTGCACTTCAAAATTTGGTTAATGTAATACTCAGAAACAGCAATCTGGCATCTTTACTGTCTGTAAAATAAAAGTATATAGTCCATAGCCAAAAAATAAAACCCAATAAAACAAATTATATGTGGACACAAACTATGAGAAAATTATTGGCTGAAAATATGGACAAAGGACGGGATGAGCTCAGAAAAAGCCCTTTGAAATCTGAAGGGGGAGGAGGAAAAACGACAATTCCTTCAATCAGACCAAATTGCCCCAACCCAGTCCATTTTATCTCATTTTCACTGTGGGATTTTGTCACTAAAGTTTTTCAGGATTTAAGAATACAGAGTGGAGCCTTAATAAAAAGGAGGCTACTACTGCTTTCTGTGCTGGAACTGTAAAATAATCCTCTAACTACCTTTGTCTAAAAATTAAATGACATCTTCAACTACAGTATCAGCAGTGTAAAACTGAAAGAACAGCTTTTACACACTACTGTTCCAGTAATGCGTGCATTAGTGTCCCTAAGGGTGTATTTATGGGGATATACCAAATTATTCCAGAGGAGCTATAACTGTCTTTTAAATCAATGATGCATACACTAAGGACTCCCTAAGTACTCATTGACAGTGTCATGCCAAACAGCTCCCTTGAGACCTGCACTGAGGGAGATCTTCCATTTTCAGTGGTAGATAGAGTACCTGGTTACAGCAACCTAGCTACAGCACCACCTCTGTTAAGCTGAAGTCACCCTGATCCTCAATATTAGCACTGAATGAAAAATTCTATTAGCAAATGGAGATCCTTAAAAACTTACTTAATTGTAATATTCACTGTCTGCCTCAGAATCATAGAATTAGAGAATCATAAGGGGATTTGGGTTGAAAGGGACCTTAAAGATCATCCAGTTCCAACCCCCCTGCCAGAGGCAGGGACACCTTCCACTAGGCCAGGTTGCCCTTGAACACTGCCAGGGATGGGGCAGCCACATCTCTGGGCAATCTGTTCCACCCTAGTAAAGAGCTTCTTCCTAATACTTAATCTAAATCTCCCCTTGTAAAAAATCCCTCTTGTAAGCCTCCCTTAGGTACTGCAAGGCTGCCCTAACATGTCTGCTAAGCCTTCTCCAGGCTGAGCAAGCTCTAAACTCTCAGCCTGGCTTCTTGGGGAGGTCCTCCAGCCCTCTGACTATCTTCACAGCCTCCTCTGGACTAACTCGACCAGGTTCAGGTACCTTTTGTGGAGGGTTCCCAGAGCTGAACACCGTATGCAGGTGGGGTCTTATAAGAGCGGAGTACAGGGGGAGAATCACCTCCCTTGACTTGCTGGTCACGTTTCTTTTGATGTAGCCCAGGAAACAGTTGGCTTTCTGAACTGTAAGCACACACTGCTGGCTCATGTTGACCTTTTCATCAACCGATACTCCCAAGTCCTTCTCTGCAGGGCCGCTCTCAATTCATTCCCTGGCCAGCCTGTATTTGTGCTTCAGATTGCCCCGACCCAGATGCAGGCCCTTTTATTTGACCTTGTTGTACTTCGTGAGGTTGTCATTGGCCGGCCTCTCAAGTGTGTCAAGATCCCTCTGGATGGCATCCTTTCCCTCAAGCGTATCAACCAAGCCACACAGCTTGGTGTCATCAGCAAACTTGCCAAGGACACGTTCAACCCCACTGTCCATGTCGCTGACAAAGATATTAAACAGCTCCAGTCCCAATACCAACCCCTGAGGGACACCACTCATCACTGGTCTCCACGAGGAGATTGAGCCATTGACAACTCTTTTGAGTGTGACCATCCATCCAATTCCTTATTGACTAAATGCTCCATCTCTCAAATCCATGCCTCTTGAAATTAGAGACAAGGATGTCATGTGGGACAGCGTCAAATGCTTTGCACAAGTCCAGGTAGGTGATGTCAGTTGCTTTTCCCTTATCCACCACTGCCATGGCCCCATTGCAGAAAGCCACCAGTTTTTTCAGGCACAATTTGCCCTTTGTGAAGCCATGTTGGCTGTCACCAATCACCCCCTTATTGTCCATGTGCCATAGCATAGTTTCCAGGAGGATTTTCTCCATGGTCTTGTCAGGCACTGAGGTGAGACTGACCAGTATAATACAATTCAAGGGAGTAAAAAAGCTAACATGAAAATTTGGGGATTTTTTCCTTAAGCAACGTTGTAAAAGAAATGTTCCTCATAAGTAAGAGGAAAAGTTAGTAATTTATTTATTAGGTCTTTTTCAAAACAGGTAGAATATTTATAATCTTGCTTTATAGAAGCTTAGTCAAATTCTGTCTTCACCCACTGCTCTGAACTAGCTTAAAGGAACTAAAACACGCATGAGTCGTGGTTTAAAATCAGTCAGGCAGCTCGCTCACTCACTCCACCCCCTTCTTGCCCTCCCCCTACTCCCGGAGGGAAGAAGAGGAGAATCAAAAGAATGCAACTCCCACGGGTTGAGATAAGAACAGTTTAGTAACTAAGGTATAACACAAATCTACTGCTACTGCCAATAATAATAATGAAAAAGAAAATAGCAAGGGAAGAGAATACAACACCTCACCACTCGCAGACTGATAATTTGCCCTCCCCCAGCCTGACAAATCACTGACCAATACCTCCTCCAACCCTGCAGTCCCAGCCCTTCAGGTAACTCTCAGTTACATCCTGGGCATGACGTGCTGTGGCATGGAATATCTCTTTGGTTAGTTTGGGTCAGGTGTCCTGTCTCTGCTTCCTCCCGGCTTCCCTTCCTCCCTGGCAGAGCATGAGGCTCACAAAGTCCTTGGCCAAACTAAAACATTTGAGCGGTAACTAAAAACATCGGTGTTATCAGCACTGTTCCCAGGCTGAAAGTCAAAAACACAGTGCTGCACCAGCTACTAAGAAGGAGAAAAAATGACTGCTACTGCTAAACCCAGGACAGTATGCATGTGCACACACACACACACATATATACAGTTTCCCCCAAAAGACAGAACCAGAAGAAATTAGATAAAATCATGTCTCCTAATGGAACAAATAGACTTTCTTTAAGACAATATGAAAATTGTTGAAAAGCATATGTGTTTACACATAGGCATAAACAAATCCCCAGGAACATTGCATATAAACCCACACTTATTAATTTATTAGATAAACATATATGTTTCAATACTAGTGATATAAATTTAACTCTACTTGCAGACTTGTAGACAGCAAAAGCTGTCTTTAATCACCTCCTGCAGGAGTTACTCCAGCACTAGTACAACTATAGTTGTGAAAAGAGTGAGAGGTAGCTATAGCTATCCATTTTGCTTATATTTTGTATTAAATAAATGTCTTTACTTGCCTGAGGCAGCCTATAGTCCTGCATGTCAGACATCTAGCTTGTCTAGAATAGGGGTTTGACACCTCATCGAAGGATTGTCACAGCCACCATGGAGATTCCATTGACTTTAATTGGATTGGCAGCTTCTGCTGACCCTGGCAAACACCATTTTCTCTACACAAGGGCTTGTACATGGGACAGGCATGACAAGAGCATTGGAAACAAGAGCACCTCTGTTAAGGACTTGACATACTGGAGAGACAAAATCACACTATTATGTGAAGGCATCTGCTCTGTGGTGGTATATGCAATCTTGGGCATCTCAGGTGTTTGTTATTTTCAAAGGTCAGTTAACATTTGGAAAGTTGCAAGTGGAAGTAAATTACTTAGTAGAGTCTTTTGTATTTTTTTTTCCTATTATCTTTCCTTGTAAAAGTTAAACCAGGAGTACCCAATGCCCAGTGCCCACACTCCCATGTGTACCATACTGGTTCAGGCATCTGTGACAGCCAAATATCACTTTCTTTGCTAAAACAGCCAGATAAAATAACAAGCCTAGAAGTATGTCCTGTGGCCCTTAGACTAAATATCAGTCAATAAATTCTACTGATGCCTTATTGGTGTGGAAATACCTGGGACTTGCACTCAGTTGTGCTGTACCAGACTGCAATATCATATTTTCTTTAACACAAAAGTCTTTACTTTTATGTTATCATAGATAACTGTTAAGCTTTCAAGAATTGGCACCCTGACAGAAAGATAGCATTTGCTGAACACTACCTCTTGGTAATACAGTGTCCATTTTTCCTCAATGGTTTTGATAAGTCAGTTAATTCATCTCCAGTGAACAAATAGTGTTAAACCAGGATGCTATGCCTAATTACATTAAATGAAGATTTGTCTTGCTTCTAAAGGGACATTGAGGTTGAATTAGCAATGTCTACTTAATTTGAAAGATAGTAAAATGTTGTGAATCTTAAAGACGTTTCAGCAGTGCAAAATAGAATAGCATAGCAGAGTCCTCACTGTCCAAAGCTTCCACAGAACTCCAATTCTGTGGAAGCAGTTCACCATTTACACCCTGCCAATGACTGGGAGGTGTAGCACAAATGAAAGGGATGATTTTCAACTCAATTTCAATTCAGTCTCAGTGGTAATTACCTTTGCTACACATTACCCCACTGCTTACTAGATTTTTAAAACCACCACCACACACACATCCCCATTTGGCCTTTTTGTTTGGGTTTCTGAAATAAATGAGATTTAAAACAGAACATTTTTTTTTTTTCCTCACTATCAGAAAACAATATAAAGAAAGAACTGCAATTTTGCTCTTGGAAGCAGAACTTTCAGACTTAACCTGGACTCCATAAATCCATGGGTCCAGATGGGATGTGCCTGCAGGTGCTGAGGGAACTGGCGGAAGTCATTGCTAGACCACTCTCCATCATCTTTACCAAGTCTTGGGAAATGGGAGAAGTGCCCTAGGACTGGAGGAAAGCAAATGTCACTCCAGTCTTCAAAAAGGGCAAGAAGGAGGACCCGGGTAACTATAGACCGGTCAGCCTCACCTCCATCCCTGGGAAAGTGATGGAACACCTTATCCTTGGTGTCATCTTAAGGCATATCAAGGATAAGAGGGTTATGAGGGGCAGTCAACATGGCTTCACCAAGGGGAAGTCATGCTTGACCAATCTCTTAGCCTTTTATGGGGAAACAACACGGTGGATGGATGATGGCAGAGCGGTGGATGTGGTCTATCTTGACTTCAGCAAAGCATTTGACACAGTCTCCCACAGCATCCTCACAGCTAAATTGAGGAAGTGTGGTCTGGATGATCAGGTAGTGAGGTGGACTGCGAACTGGCTGAAGGAGAGAAGCCAGAGAATTGTAGTCTATGGGGCAGAGTCTAGTTGGAGGCCTGTAACTAATGGAGTGCCTCAAGGGTCAGTACTGGGACCAGTATTATTTAATATATTCATCAACAATTTAGATGAGGGAATTGAGTGTACTATCAGCAAGTTTGCTGATAACACTAAGCTGGGAGGAGTGGCTGACACGCCAGAAGGCTGTGCTGCCATCCAGCGAGACCTGGACAGGCTGGAGAGTTGGGCAGGGAATAACTTGATGAAATATAACAAGGGAAAGTGTAGAGTCCTGCATCTGGGCAGGAACAACCCCAGGTTCCAGTATATGTTGGGGAATGACCTGGGGAGAGGGACCTGGGGGTCCTAGTGGATGACAGGATGACCATGAGCCAACACTGTGTCCTTGTGGCCAAGAAGGCCAATGGCATCCTGGGGTGTATTAGAAGGGGGGTGGTTAGTAGGTCGAGAGAGGTTCTCCTTTCCCTCTACTCTGCCCTGGTGAGACCGCATCTGGAATATTGTGTCCAGTTCTGGGCCCCTCAGTTCAAGGACAGGGAGCTGCTGGAGAGAGTCCAGCGCAGGGCAACTAAGATGTTTAAGGGAGTGGAGCATCTCCCTTATGAGGAAAGACTGAGGGAGCTGGGTCTCTATAGTTTGGAGAAGAGGAAACTGAGGGGTGACCTTACTAGTGTATATAAATATATAAAGGGGGAGTGTCACGAGGATGGAGCCAGGCTCTACTCAGTGGCAAACAATGATAGGACAAGGGGTAATGGGTACAAACTGGAACACAAGAGGTTCCACTTAAACTTGAGAAGAAACTTCTTCTCAGTGTGGGTGACAGAACACTGGAACAGGCTGCCCAGGGAGGTTGTGGAGTCTCCTTCCCTGGAGACATTCAAAACCCGCCTGGACACATTCCTGTGTAACATTATCTAGGTGTTCCTGCTCCGGCAGGGGGATTGGACTAGATGATCTTTTGAGGTCCCTTCCAACCTCTAGCATACTGTGATACTGTGATACTGTGTGTCTTCGTGTTGACTGTTCCTTCATTAAAGCATTAGACATCTTTAACAAATCACATTTTGAAGTATATTGTTATTCCAATTAGAATCCCAAGGAAGTAACAGGTGCTCAGAGTAGGCAATAAATAAGTAATATAGATTTAAGCAAAAATTGAGAATATACAGTCTCATCACAATCCCCCAAAAGCTAGAAATTCCAAGGAAAGATGAAAATATTGATCCAGCTAGTTTATAAAAAGAGCACAGAAGTCCCAGAAGGATCACATTTTCCCTTCACCTCCTTTGATTACATCCCCATGCACTACGGATTTTTAGACAAGATTTATGCTCTTCATTTTCCCTGTGAATTGGGAGAATTAAGACAGACAAAACAGCTTTCCCACTCTGAATCTTTAAATGAAGAATATTATTAATGTCAGTGAATTCATATTTCCCTATCTAATGAATTGTTCCTCCACGTTCACTGTGTTATGTAAGTACTAAAAAAAAAGTAATCCATAGAAAAACAAAAAGAAAGAAAGTTTAAAGAAACATAATCTAAATGATCATGATAGGTAACGTTGTGGTCCCAAACCCACAAGGCCCAGGAATGCCTCAGGCATCGTGGTCATCCATAAAAGGCTGATCGAACTCCTGCTCCAAGTTATACCATGGCCTTTCAGCCTAATTATTTGTGTCTGAATTCTGTGCAGCTGACTGGGTCTTGGTACAGGGGGGGCTGTACTGGTGTTCTATGTGAGAAGATGTCAGGAGCTGCCCCACTCTGTAGGAAGCCAGTTCCATCCAGGACTTCAGGACATGGCTGAGCCCATCAGCAAAGCTGATAATGCCTCTGCAAAAGTATTTTTAAGAAATGGCAAAAAATATAAGGAGGAAGGAAGAACAGAGAGGGACTGCTATGGACTAATCCCTGCACCCCCCAGGGCAGGGGGATAGCAGAGGAGACTGGAGTGAAGGAATGAAGCTGAGCCTGGAAAATGTAGGAGACAGATGGAAGGTGTGTTTTAATCATTTTATCTGTGTTTCTCACTGCATGAATCTATTTTTGTTGGCAATAATTTTCTTCAAGTCGAGATTGTTTTCCCTTTGATGGTAACCAGCAAGCAATCTCTATGTCTATCTCAACGCACAGGTTTTTCATGTCCTATTTTCTTCTCCCATCCTGCTGAGGAGGTAGAGTGAGAGAGTGGCTGGGTGGGCAGCCAAGGTTAACTCAGGAAAGCACTGCCAAATACCTGCCTTTCAGCCTCTTTCTAGTACGCTGTTGAACATTTGAAACAAATGGGTCTGTCTTTGACAGTTTTTTTGTTATTTCTTGCAAAGTCTTGGTTCCAATGGCACGTGAGAACACTACAACAGTCTGTCAAGGAGATAAAGACTTTTGGTTTTAAGCTGATAATAATATCATTTTTGGTTTTGTAATTATACTTTCTGTATTGGCCATTCTGCCAAAGAAGTGAGCTGTTAATTTCAGGTGGAAGGCACAGTCTTGCCTTCGCAGACCCCAAACTGAGTAAATTTGTCATTTAGTGAAATCTTCAATCCAATGTACTGTCTGTGATCTACATACACTCCACAGCAGATTGCAGGAATTCCAGACAAACAAGCAACCAACCTGCTGCATCTTGGACAAAAATGGTAAAGAGCATAGCAGACCTTTAAAAATAATTAGATATCCAAATCTGAGCTTTACAGTGGCCAAATTCAAAGATACACAACTTCTCTCATAGGAGATCCCCTGAACCAGCCCTGTTCATTCTCACAAAATAAACTGCTGGGAAAAATCGATTCAGATATCAATTAGTAGCACCTATTAAATCCTTCCCTTTGTGCTTTAAAGTATAGACCCTATGTTCAAACATCTTCAAGAGACCAGATGGGATTTTCTGGAGAGCAGATTTGGAAGCAGCCTTAGTTTTACTGGGGTATTTTGGTTCGTGCAAGTGCATAAATATTTGCAACAGAGACTAAAACCTGACTATATAACTCTAAGGTGAATATCCTTACCAGTGGACTGCTGGACCAAATTTTTTCTCTTCCACCTTCGTGACAAACATTTTCCTGCAAAGTCAAAAGCTGCACAGAGAAACTTTACATCAAACCATTTCAGGTGTATTTCTGTGCTTACATATTGGTAAAGCATAAAATACTATTCTGATGAAAGGGAATGAATTGTTCACACCACGCAATTTTCTTCTAGGAAACTGAATCGTTATATCTGGAATTTGTATGCATTATAATTCTACTAAGTCAGCGTCATCTATGAACCACATTTTTCAAACTCTGTCCTTTATCTAGTAATATACTGAAGAAATAATGATTGCTTATTATTGTAGCATAAAGACAGGATGAGTAAAAATCTAATCAGTCAGATCAGGAATATTAACATCCCAGACAAATTATTTATCTTTTACGTATGAAAAATAAAAAGAGTTAGGCTTGCTCAGGGGACATCTAACAGACTAAACTGAACTTGCTAACCTGAAAGGTATCTTTTTTTTGGATCCTAATGTAGCTAGACATGAGATAGACACTGAGGCATTGCACAGTGTTAGGTTGCTGTGTGCCTGCTAGCAAAAGGTGCTATATGGTATTTTCTGGAAGAAAAAGATAAAAGGATTTTGGTATCAAAAGTTAAGCACACACAAACCTCTGAATGCCTTCAAAGGCTTTTACCTCTGACTTAGCCCTGACTAGGTCAAGAACATGGTTATAATGTGGGTGACTTCAGGAAACATCAAAATGTGAGTAAAAATTAGACTGGGACAACTTGAAGTGTCAGATCTTTGGTTATTTACTGGCTTCATGCTTGTGTTTCAGATGACAAATTGCCTCATCATGGAATTTGTACATATCACTATTTTCTAATTATTTTTTTTCTTCTTAAAAAAGAAAGGAAATCCGGAGGATTTCTTATATCTTTTACACCTTGGCCTGTGTATGAGGTTTGTTCTAATTTCACTTTTCATTTTTCAAAAAGAGATGATATCTCTTAGGACTAGGCCTCAGGAATACTGCAGATCCGATTTTCTCAAAGTCTGAGAACAGTGATGTTGCTAAAAGAAAACGTTAGCTAGTCTTTTAAAAGAGCAGTGTAAAGTGCAAAGAAAAAATATCTTTAGAGCCCTTAAGCCACCTTCCACTCATGCACCATCATTAGGAGTAATAAATCAGATTCAGTTTTTTTGAAGTTTCACATTGCTTTGGAAACCTGCTCTAATATTATTTCAACAGTCCAAAACCAAGTAAATTCAGTATTAATAAAATGCCTGTGCTATAGATATCCAAGTGTGACTAATGATCTCCTAATATGTCAGCTACTGATGCTATTTTCATGATGTCATTAGTGCCATATATTACTTCCTTAGTATCTCATCCTCTCTCTTTGAAAACAGGCTATATTGTGCTCAGCTCTGGACTGGGGGTCATTCTCTGAAACAGAGAACCTAAGCAGAAGGACGATGGGAAGCATTCTACAAAGGAGTAAAATGTCCTTACCTAAGACATATAGTCAGTCTCTGAGACCATGTCATTCATGTCATCTGCATCCTAGTTAATGCCCTGTCCAAGTGTCCATTTTACTTTTCATAATCATCAGCTGAGCTCAAAAACTGGATGAGTTTTGAAATGAGTACTTAATGTATCACACTACCCTTAGATAGAAATGCAGCAGTGTAATAAAGACAAGCTATCAGCTTCATTTGTGAATTTCCATGCTTTTGTGAAGGAGAAAAAAAAACACTATTATCCTAACATAACTACAGCTATTATGTAAAGCTGTCAGACTGAAACAAGCTGAAAGAAGATCCTAAAATCATTGCTTTTGATTAACTATTATGTGGCTGTTATACATATGGTAAAAAAAAAACCAAACAAGAGCAACAAAAAAATCCAAACCAACCAATCAAAAACAACCCCCAAAATCCTTAGTCAAAACAAGTTTGAAGATTTTTTTCTATTTTGTCTTGGTAATGGAAGGATTGCTTAGGATTATAGGTGAGCAATACACAGGATACTCAGAAAATATTTATTATGACAATGAATTATACTTTGAATAGCAGACGGTCCAGTTATAATCTGCTAATGCATATACTTAGGTGCATCTGGACAGCTCATGCAAACAAGAAAAAAATATTTTCATCACTTATCTCATGACACCAGAAGAGGAGCATAGCTGCTAAATGTTGAGTGTGAATTAAAAGTAACAATAATTGAATAACTGCATGTATATTTCATAAAAATATTTTTTATTTGAAATAGCACTTATTCACATTTTTACCAAGATAGATCAAGTGAACAGTCCTTTGTAAAAGCTAATTAGTCAGGCATGATACCAATTCTACCCACACTTTCCATCATTCTTTGGGTCTATATGAAACTGCATATTTAATTTCTATATTTACTGCATCTTTTCATTTATCAGCTTTAAGTGAACTTGTGACAGGATGGCATAACTTGGGATGTCAGTAGTAAATGACTTGGCTAGTGAATTAAACCAAATGTCACAAGAGAACTTTTCATGGTTACACTTTGATGTTTAAAATTAACTGTTGAATGTTAACAAATACCTCCTAAATCAGCCTTGAAAGACAGAATGAATCACAATTTTGGCCCATTAGAAATATTTACTTAGCTTAACAGACCCAAACTATGCTAAAGTTACTGTCACAATAGGTAGAAGTAGTCAAACATCATAAAACCATAAACCTGATTTTGTACTGAGTTTCTCCATTAAAGCAGTAGACACCTTCAACAAATCACATTTTGAAGTATATTGTTTTTTCCAATTGGAATCCCAAGGAAGTAATTGCTCAGAGTAGGCAACAAACAAGAAGTATAAATTTAGCAAACAAACAGAGGATATGCAGTCTCATCACAATCCCCCAAAACCTAGAAATTCCAAGGAACAATGAAAAATATTGATCCAAGCTAATTTATAAGAAAAGCACAGAAGTCCTGTGCTCCATCCTGACAGCAAAGAAATTCTTCCTAACAGCTAATCTAAATCTACCATTTTCCCCCTTGTCCTATTGCTGCATGGGCTTGTAAAAGGTCCCTCTCCATATTTCTTATAGTCCCCCTTTAGGTACTGGAAGGCTGCTATAAGGTCTCCCCTGAGCCTTCTCTTTTCCAGGCTGAACAAGCCCAGTTCTCTAAGCCTGTCTTCATAGGAGAGGTAAAGCATCAAAGTACTTGTTACAATAAAGGTACTGGTTCGGTTAATGCAGATTTTTTTCTTGTGGGGAAGAGAATTTTCTAAATAAACTTTGAGAATAAATAAACTCAGGTTACTGAAGTTAATATTCATGCTTTTTACGTATATAGTCTAGGTGAAATTCTTTTGATAGGATGGAGAGTGCATCAACATTTACTTTCAAGAATTTTTTATAATATTTTTCTTGTATCTGCTGTTTCCAGAAATAATTCTGTCTATAATAGGCATTTTATAGGTATTAAAAAAAAAAAAAAAGAAGAAAGAAAAAGAAACAGAGAAAGCTTAAACCAGACTTATCAATGGAAAAAGAAAACAGAGTTTTGGAGAGATTTAGGATTCTGATCTACATAATGGGTTCAGCTAGCACTGCAAGCTGACTAGGAAGTAGAGATTAATTCATTTGCAATCAACTAATTCTGTTATGCTCCTGCTGGGTAAGACTTAGTCTGTTGCTTTGCAGGAACAGAGATATAACACATTCTGTCTTATTTGAGGAAAACAGAAGTGAAATCAGTTTGAGAGGGTACTGAACACTAAAAATCATCTAGCTGGATATCCAGTACCCCTTCCCCTTATCCAACATGTTTGCCTTTTGCATTTAAGACAATTACTGATTATAAAGTTTAAGAATAATCTGGATAAACATTATATTGGCCCAATTAAGAATAAAAAGATGGGTAGAACTGGGAGCTCATCAGCATAGTCATAATAAAAATAATTTTGCTTTCAAAGATTTAGATGCTGAAAACGTGCTGACATTTCCTGTATCAGCTGGGGAATAACACAGCATGACTTTCTTATTGGCCAGAATTCGTATGCTTTATCGGAGTTTTAATATTTTTGACTGGTCTTATTATTGTCATATTCATTGTTTATTATTGCAACATTTTTTGACTCTGGTATTCTGGCAGAAAAAAAATGAAACAGTGTACACATACATATACTACGCATGGAGTGCTAACGAGCTCTATTTATATCCATTAAAATGTTCTGCCAAATTATTATTTTTTTTATAATATTAATTTAATATTTTGGTGGAATACAGTCCTTTTGTTCAGACTGTTATAAAAATGAAAAAGTATCTTCACACTCACTGACATACAGGTGTCCGTGGTCAGGGATTATGATCAAGTGCCTTGAAAGGACAAGAAACTCTGGTCTGTACAAGCATAAATCATAATTATTGTACTATCTCTTTCCTAGAGACAACAGCCAGGATCATTTTACTAAAAATTATAATTCCATATCAGACTTCTGTACTTGCAGGGATCTTATGAAATGTTTTAGCTAGCTATCAAAACTACACTGCTTCAAAATAACAAGCAAAGAAGCAGAATAATGATATTGCTTTGAAACAGCAAGCCATCTTCAAGAATTTGCTATTACTGATAAGGACAAATGGCAAGTGTATTGCAGGATGTTTGCAAAAAACCTGTGGTAAGCAAGATGGTCAGAAAGTGTGAGAAATGTACAAATTCTGGAAGTCAGACTGTTAAAGAGAATAGGAAACTTGGAAACCCCAAGTACAAGACACAGAAGGGCCACATGCAATTACTTTAAAGGAAATTATTTACATTTCAAAAAGAAGGGCTTATACAAAGATTTAAGAACACTCATTTATAGGTGTTGATGTGGGTCTTGGCCAGAATTCAAAAGTGTAATATTTACCTCTGATAGTGTTTCTTTTCATTTATACACCAGAGGAAAAAATACCAAGGGATGATTTTGTTATTAGTCTTCTTAACAGAAGACTACCTCATATTTCTAATTATTGAAACTTATGGTATAAAATCTTGTCATCTAACTTTAGCCCTCTAAAAGATAACTATCTGGTCCAAGCTAATCAGTCAGTCTCACTACAAACAGGAGAGTGTTTCCACTGTAATGATGATTTATTTTATTTACTGTATACCATTATTTCAGTATTAAGAAGATTGACTTCAAATAGGGTCTCTTTCAGCTCTGACTATACAGAGAATTCAGATGGTTCTCTTGGTCTAGATATCTGCTTTTGAGCTGTCTAAAATGCACTGAAATAAACCTCATCTGATGTTACTGAAAGCTTTGAACTACTGTCTTTTTCCCATTGATGCACAATGCTTGAATATAACCAAACAGGCATTGTCAGGTCTGAAATTCTTTTCAATCTCCCATTTTTATCTTTCTACACTGAAGCTTTATGTCACTACTAGAAGCCTCTTTTCAGCCCTGTTAAACAAAAGGCTGAAAGCTAAGACTTGGTTTCTCAAGGCAAGCTCGATGGATACTTCAGTATAGCCTCTGGGACATATATAGCTTGGGGGGTAAAAGAGGTATTATGGAGGATTTGCCTTGCTTCACTGCTTCTCTGTCATTTATTTCAAAAAGAGTCATAACTGGGTCTCTTCCTTGTTTGCTGTAGTGTAATGCTCTTGAAACACTTGTCAGAGCTACAAATTCATGTCTATATGTTGCGCTAAACACTTCATTCACTGGTTTGTATAATCCTTTCATCACCCTCCTACTTCAAAAGGGTCCTGCTTTTTTTTTCTGTGGTGTGTTAACTTGTATGCTAGTGCTTCATCATTTCAGATCTGGTCCTTGGCTGTACCTCTCAGAAGAATAATTATGAACTATGAAAGCATAAATTCCTTTTTTGCATATCACAGTTTGAAGGAATAGGAATTATAATCCCTCTTTAGAAATGGCAAATCATGTAATATCTAGAAAGTAATGGACAAAAATAGTCAAATAAGACTACACCAGTGTTCAGCATTTTGATAGCTTTTTTCCTTAACTCTTTTTGGAGGCTAATCTTAAAATATTTAAAAAGTTTTTCTGGTGAGTTTTTTTAAAAAAAACAAACAAACAAACAGAAACAAAACAACAAAGCAATAACAAAACAAAAAGGGGGGAGGTACCTCTGTTATTACTTATTCTACCACTGTTATTCATACTGACCAGGAGCATCTCCAGCTAACATACCATGACAAAATGACATTCCAAAATAGACAAATTGGACTTATGACTCAATCATGTAGTCTGCACTTTTTAAAATTACCTGCCTCCAAGTTTAGTAGAGTTCTTTACCCTACATTGTGCCAGCAAGATATTCACTTACATTCAATATCCTCTTGATAGAGAGCTAATGGCCCAATAGAAAAAGTAGTGCTTCAAAAGGAATTGCTTTACAGTCCTCAGAAGTCAAACTCTAAATTTAATTTATAAAAACAAAGTGCGTCATAAGCATCAGCTCTCATTTCAGTCTTGGAGGATGTAGCCTAATTTAGATGGTTTATACATTGGTTTTTACCAATAGTGTTATAGAAATATGAGAACAAAAACCAACTAGGGTTGTCAGGAAATATAATAGTTTCCATAACAGAAATACAGTACTTAACTTGTCACGTATGAATGTAGGATCTTTGGCAGAAATATAGAATGTCTTATCTTCAATAGCAATATTACCTTTGTAATAGAAATAGAGAGACTTAACTCTGTAGAACATCTACCAGTGAGGTTCAAAGTGTTCAAATGTTGATGAAGTTGTTTCAGCATCAAATGTAACAGATAATGAAGTCTAGAAGCTTTTCAGGGTACTTTTTTCTGGGTTAATCATAATGGATCTGCAGGATTTTGAGAAAAATATGTTTTTTAGAAAAAAAATTATTAAAAAGAAAGAAATTTAAGCAATATTGCTGACTTGAAAATAAAACTTTCAGGGACAGTTCATTAAAACCTGTTTAGATTTTTCCTGCCGTTTCCCCGTACAAAGCATGTCTGCTCACTGTTGAATACATTTGAGAACAAGACAAGATTTTTCTTTTTTTTTTCCTGAAGTAAAGTGTAAAAAAGCCATAGAATTACTTGATAAAAATAATATTGATTTTAATAACATCAGACTCACTTTTTTTGTCTTATTGATGAACTATACATTTATTAGTATTTATCTTCATTTACTCATAAATTTGAAATAGTAGAATTATGGCCCGTTTCTCCAGGTCCTATACTGTAGAATGATAAGAGGATTTAGACAAACAGAATCTGTCATCCTACGATTCTGGGAAATTGTGCAACTTAACTTACGCTACTGGAAGATCTGGCCTAGAATTAATTGACCTTTCTTGCAAAGCATAAGCCTATGAATTAATGAAGTTGAGAGACTGTTACCTTTTGGAAAACAAGCTTTTCTCGTCTTTCATCCTCCATCTACTGGATATGATGCTGGCCTTACTGCTTGATTTTTTTGTTTTCTGCATACATATAGCAAATGCTTTGGTCTTAATACTGGCATAACTTTAAATTGTCCTACTTGTCTTTATTCACTAGATAAAGTTCACAGAAAAAACTAAAAATTCTAGTACTTCTTGGGACTGACGCACTAGTCTAAATATAGATATTAATATCACAATGCCGTTAATAACATTATGCAGTCCTTTTTCATTTAAAATCTGCTCATTATCACAATATTCCTCAGGAATATGTTTTACTGAATAAAAAATCCACTTTCAGAGACATCATCTTGCTCTGTGGATGGAAAATTAAATGCCACGGTCAATTTTGTCTTATTATATTTTCCATTTTAAACAGAATTGTAGTATAGCTATTGAATTAGATAACTTATTTTCAGCATTGAGTATCAGCTGACACCCTACAGATACCATTGAAACAATTTTTGTGTGCAATAAAGTACCACTGAGAAGCCCACCTGATAAAAAGATATGGCGTTAGGAACCTCAGATCCTCAAAGTGAAATAGAACTTATGTTTCCAAAGTGTTTTCAGTCTGAGCAAATAAGGCTGGAAATCTCCTACAGCAAGTGAAATTCCAGCTTCACTAATATCAAAGAACGTAATTTCCTGAGTTCAGTGAAAGAGCTGATGCAAATCAAGAAGCTTGCAGGAGGAATAAGCATTAAACCCAGCTAAATACTAGATCTTAGAACATTCTGTCTTAGATGCAAAAAGCTTATCTCAGGAAATAGGCTGAGAGAGCATGGGACCCACAATCAGAAAAGCATTTAAGTGTTTATTTAACAGGAAATGCATGGGACCACCCATTAAGATTTAAGCATGCATTTAAAAACCTTGGTTAACTGGAGATCCAAACATTAGGCATATAATGGAAAATGAGACCATGGGGGAAAAAAGGGCATGCTTATATGAAAAGCAAAACTAAAACAAACAAACAAGAAAAAAAAAAACCTCAAAACCAGAACCCAGCAACCAGACAAACAACAACCAAAACCTTATATTATATTTTTTGACTGTTTAGATCAAACAAGGTAGTAAATAGTCTTTCTTCCTCTCCTATGCTCTAATATGAAAGACTGAAACTATGCAACTGAACCACATCATGCAGTTATTGCTGCTTAGTAAAATAAAAAACTGTGGTTCCTGACAGTAATAGTCTTCTGAAACACTTTATCCAGATCAAGTTACGGTGCAAATTTTGTGATGACTGCTACATCTACAATGGAAGATCAGATTCAAAAGAAAGGACAAAATAAAAGGCACTGCAATGTCGCTTTGATTACTCCTTTCACAGTTAGTAAAACAGTAGACATTGGAGTATCTTAAGAGCGGTCAATAATAAGAAGATAATGATACCAAACTGGCTAGCTTTAAGGAAAGAAATCAAAAGCAAAAAAAAAACAACTTTCTTTTCAAGCTCTGAATTATTAAGAGTATGTAGCCCAATCTGTAACTTAACATGCATTGCTGTCACTTATACTGGAGCTCTGAGAAACCAACCCTGCTGAGATTCTTCCTCAAGCATCCACAAGCACTAAGGGCAATAAGAACTGGGTTTGGAACTTCATGCATGTTTATGGCAGCAGTGAATGCCCCAGATTACTTATTCAGAAATAAATATCCATGCAATCTCAATATTCTAAGCAAATATAATTTCTTCCTTGCATGGAAACTGATTATATTTGGCCACACCATTTTAATGAGAAAAAACATACAAATATAATGCATTATTCACTGGGTAACTTTACTTACTTTGATACTGCATAGCACTGCTCTGAAGCTTCATGCATCATCATAATGTGAGAAATTACTTTCTTATTATGACACAAAATAGTGATGCCAGCTTATAGCCATGCTTCATAGGCTACAGTGTTTAGTCTAAAGATGAGTTTTATGAGGAATAAAGAATCAGATCATTTGACTTCTTTCTGTATTATATTTGGGGCTAGTAGTGATTAGGATAGGATTTCGTAGACAGCTGGGAGCCTAATGTTAACATCTTAAGTGGCCTTAAATGATTTTCCAAAGCTCATTTGTCAAAGTCATTAAGCCTGTCTATATAAAGACATCCATTTAGCAGAGTTACACCCTCCAGATGCATCTTTTGAAACACCTCTGTTAGAGATTTGCTGTCATGGTTCAGAGATGCAGAAATGAAAGTTATTGACTAGGTCTAAAATCAGGAGAACTAAAATCACCGTTGGTGTTACATGTTGCTTATTGTTGAGATATACTTGTTCTTTGGTTTGAAATGAAAGCATTTTGGAGCCGGAAATGGCTCTTCAAATTGCTTTTATGAAGTATACAGTGCAGAAATGGTTGAGGTTGACAACTGCTACCATCATATAACAAGTGCTTAAACAGTAATTAAGACAGTATTTTACAATGCACATTTGTAATAGAGAGGACCAAAGAAGGCTATCTCCCACCCATAAATCCCATACCGAACCATTCAGATGCAATTTCATTCTATTCCAATAAAACTAAAATGTCTGATATGGAGTCCTAGATTTATTGTCTCTTACTGAAGAGGTGCACATAGTTTACAGCTAAAAAATTACCATGGACATATATTTTAAATTTAACTGGAAATTTGAAAAATCAAAGCATTTTTACACTTCTTTCTCTTTCTGCATTTTTTTGTCACAGCATTACCAGTAATGAACTGCAGTAAAAAAGGACAAATACAATGATGATAAAGTAGGATGCAATTTAATAAACAGGCTTCTGCTAAAAATAAAGTTTTTTCAAATATGTGTTAGTCTACTGTTTTTTAATTGAATACTTTCATTTTTGTTCTGAAACAATATTACTTCAAAATTGAAATTGTACAAAGGGAAAAGCTCAGTAGAGTTTTCTGTCCCCAGTTTTCTCTCCTCAGTGACTGTCCCTATCACCGGGCTGAGTATTCTCAGTACAATCCTCTCAGCACTTGATGATGTATTTCGTACAGTTATATTGTAGAGGAAGGAAATGAGTACTAAGAAACATTAAGTAGAAGTCAGCACACTGGTATCTGTGGCACCAAGGTATGCGTGTAACTGTGGAAGAATTGAAGTCTAGTAAGAACTTTAATGTAACTTATTTCTAAGGTAGTCTCAATCCATTTACTGTATTCAGAAGATACTTCTTAGTGACAAAATCACGGGCAGAAAAATATCTGACATGTTTCCAACACAAGAGTGCAAATTTTGAACTGGGAATCCAAATTGGGATATAACTTCCTAAGTTTTGTCTAAATGCCTTTGTACATCTAACATTTATAGATACGGTTATATGGCATGTGACAGCATCTGGTTCATTAAGTTATTTCGTTAAACACTATTCAGTATAAGAGACATAAAATATAACGAGAATAATAAGTTAAACACACAGGCCCACAAACTTTAGGGCAAGTGATAATGGAAACATTAACAAAGATCACAACTCTTTTGGCACTGATTGAAGGACCCCTAAAGGAAGCAATTAAAGGAAGATAGTCAACCTGAAAACTGCAAGTGATAAAAAGGAGGAAACATGACTATCAGAAGTATTATGGAGTATTTGAAGGGGCTTCTGGGACTATGTGAAATTTATAACAGGATTTCAGAAGGGTCTTGAGGGATTATGTGGAATTTACTATGGGATGTTTAGTGGAAGACACAAAGGCAGGAAAGAGGAATGGTCAGGCTGGACTGAGGAGTAAAAAGAGCAGGAAAAACAAAAGCGGCATGGATGTAAAGGGCTACTTCTATGTGAACAGAATATCTGTACACTTGTCTGACTGAGTTTTGTGCCTGATCACTGCAGTCTATCCTATAATATTATTAAATCCTACATTTACCTGTTTTTTTATGTAATGTCAATCTTTATCTTATGTGGTTATGTATGTTTGTTGTTAAGTCTAAATTCCAGATGTTGGAGAATCAGTGGTGGGTCATAATACGTCTAGGTGTAGTTGCCAGCAGCTGGAGGGACAGAGTATGTCTCGAAATGTATGAGCACCAGCACCTGGACAAGAAACTGTGGGCTGCAGATCCCATAGGTAGAAGCAGGATGAGAAACCCGAGAGGAAGGCGTGGGGTGGGGTGGGGGAGAGGGAGTGGTGTCTGTGTGTCAGCAATAGGAGAAAGAGCTGTGGGTCAGAGGGAGCATGAAATGGTGCTGGGAGAGAAAACAGCATGCGTATGTGTGTGAGAGAGGTCCAAGTGCAGGCAGCTGGAGAGACCTGGGTATTGTTTTTATTTGCCTACTGAATTTAATTCTGTGTGTTTATATGTGTAATTCACCAGCAAGCTTCAAGGTGGACTAGCCCTCAAGCAGGAGGAGACCTACACCTGGACAGACTCAAGGTATGAGTTAGTGGCTGGGTAAGCAGGCTCAGTTCTAGACATGAATATTTAGATGAATGTAGGGACCATGGTAATGTTCAAGGGATCTGTGAATGTGAATATGCTTGTGAATCAAGAAAGCAAGGCTGTGAGTGTTTTCACTAATGATCTTCAGTCCTAATCACCAGGAGAAGAATAACAGAACTAGGCTGTCTGTAAAAACTCTGGCAGTGTTATACCTGGATGCTGCTAAATTAATCGCTCCTATGGCAGTCTGGCTGGCTGGCTGGCTGTGTTGGTGGCCTCCGTGGAGTGTGTGTGGAGAGAAGGGGGGAATCCTGAGGTTCTGGAGTCAGCTGGGCTCAGCGGGTCTCACAACATCCTTAGTAGGTTTAGATTTAGCTTTTCTTCCTTGAGGTTTTTGTGTTTTTTTTTTTGTTGGTTGGTTGGTTTTTTGGTTTTGTTTTTCCAGAATCTCTGTGTTTTTTGAGAATATCTGTATAGCATCACATCATATACACATGTATGCAGAATGGAAATTTTCCAAAAGCAAAATACAAATTCAAAGAAGAAAACTGAAATCATTTAACAAAAAATTGCTTATTGCAAGGCTTCTTACAGCAATATTAAAGATATAGATACAGGTGACAGGACGCTCTAAGTACAGTTTAGCTGTTTTAAAATGCCAAATATTTCCAGTTAATTTACCAGTTTATTATCAGTTATTCTAATTTATTTAGTCTTTAATCTATCATCCCAGTAAGCAAGATTCAGAAGAAGGCTAAAGATAAAATGATTAAGTAATTAATTCTGGAAATAAAAGTGATTTTTTTTGGAGCTATATGAATGTTTGGCATCCCATTTCATCTGGGCAGACTGGATACTGAAGAAAAAACTCTGGTTGCCACTGATAAATACTGAATTCTTGGACACTAAAAGAGTACTCAAGGATTCAGAGCATTTAATTTGTATTTTGATGAGAATCGGCAATGAGTGGCTTTTTCTGTTGTAGTTTTGAACATTTAAAGATGAAACTTGAAAAGAGTAAATCTTTCAACTGCAGAGTACTACTTCATAAAGCTCCAGTAAATGTATTTAAATTAAAGACATTTATCAAGGAGTGTAATTTCTAACTGATATTTTGAACACCCTGTATATTAATTGTAGGGCACTAGTTCAGACATCAACTGACAATAGTTTGATTAAGTTTTTGAGTAACAAACACAGTCATTTTATGCAGTATATTAAATCAATTGTTTCATTCTGAAGAGGGACAAAATGTCATAATGAAACAATTAAGTTAGTTGTAAGTGATGTAATAAATTGATCAAGAATGTTATTTGATCATAAGCCCTCATCTTTCATAATATATCGAAGAAATATTGCCAGTGGACTTACTAATTCATTATGGGCATAGCATTAGTTTCGATTTGGGAAGGGCTGTGATGTATCATATCCTGAAAATTCTATATTTTTCTGTAAAGACAAAACAGTTTGCATTGATTGATGTTCTCTTGGTATTGTGCCTACCATATTTGGAGTAATGTGATTTATTTGATTAATTTAGTCAAACAAAGCAGCTTCAATTTTACAAAAGAGTCTGTGACTTCATACTCATTAACCTCAAGCATCAATCAGTCATTTCAGAAAGGACGCTTTACATTATCACTCTCTGATCTCATAAGGTACCAGCATCCAAGGGTATGCATTAGACTAACAAGTCTGTGTGTAGGCTGGGTTCAGCTCTGTGGTTTTTATGAACCTGTAGTGTTCAAGGTCAGGTTGGATGCGGCTTTAATCAACCCAGTTGTCGTGGTTTAAACCCAGTCAGGTAATTCGTTCGCTCACTTCCCCCCCTTTTCTTGCCCTCCCCCTGCTCTCGGAGGGACGGAGAGGAGAATCGAAAAGAATGCAACTCCCACGGGTTGAGATAAGAACAGTTTAGTAACTAAGGTATAACACAAATCACTACTGCTACCACCAATGATAATAATGGTAAAGGAAATAACAAGGGAAGAGAATACATCATCTCACCACCAGCCGACCGATAACTCGCCCCCCCCCAGCCCGACCAAGCTCTGACCCATACCTCCTTCAGCCCCTGCAGACTCCCAGCCCTTCCGGCTAACTCTCAGTTACCTCCTGGGCATGACGTGCTGTGGTATGGAATACCTCTTTGGTCAGTTTGGGTCAGGTGTCTTGTCTCTGCTTCCTCCTGGCTTCCCCTCCTCCCTGGCAGAGCATGAGGCTCACAAAGTCCTTGGCCAAACCAAAACATCCTTGTTATCAGCTCTGTTCCTGCGCTGAAAGTCAAAACACTGCACTGCACCAGCTACCAAGAAGGAGAAACATGACTGCTACTGCTGAACCCAGGACACCAGTCTAGGCAAATATGTTCCTGCTGATGGCACAGAAGCTGGACTAGATGATCTTTAAAGGTTCCTTCTGGCTCAAATCATTCTATGAGTCTATGATAATGCTGGAGCCCCAGCTTCAAATGCCACCTCTGCCTAACAGCTCTAGAGTCCTATCTGCTCCTGCAGAATCAGTGTCAAAATACAAATCATGTCAATATGCTGTGGATATGGTATGGCATGCAATAGATCCTTGAAAAACAGCCTTGCCTTTCTTCTGTAATTTCTGCCTAATCTAGCCTCCCTTAGATAGCATAAAGAACTAGTACTTTAAAAGTAACAACAGTTTAAAAGAAACAAATCTGGGAGTGAAAATGAGAATCTTGATTTCATATTTATTTTGAATAGTTATTAGTTACTTAAAATTAATAAGTTACATTCAAAGTTACATTCATCCTACTTAAATTTAGTCTGTTGACTAAAGCAGAATCAAAACAAAGCCATTTATATCCATTAATCAGCAATATCATATTTTAGTTTTCTAAGACTTACTGCTATGCCACTTTCAACTTGCAATTTTAATCCAAGTATCTTAAATGTCTTTATGAACAGTTATATTTAGATGTAGTGTAACCTTTATGTTTTCTAAGTTTAGAGCTTGCAAGAGGAAAATGAAATAGGTTAACCATTACTTGATAAAAGCCCTCCATCAGATGTGATGCCAGTGTTTGTGTGAAGTACTTAAAGTGAGAGGATTCCTACAGCTGAAAGAATTGAAGGGTCCTGGAACTGAGCTTATGGACTCATGTTGCCCCAGAGGAATGCGAAATAATGAGGAGTCCAAATAACATTAGGCTTCTTTTATATTCCAGAATAAGGGAGACTTTAGATGTTACAGAACTGTAAGAAGAAATAAGAGGCAAAATTTGGATTTTAATAAAGATGCTGAACACAGTCCAAGTGTGAATGGGGGGGCTATATTAAACCATTTTGCAGCACTACTTAGTTCAATAGGAGTCTGAACCTACTTGGCTCCCATCTTAAAGACAGTCTTGAATGTGCAAAAGGATAGACACTTGTGATTCCCAGACATGCATAACCCTCTATCATTCTTGCTACTCTTATCAGGCAGTATTAATGATTGACTAGAGAGAAACCTAAGTGTCCCACTGGAAACACATGGTCCCATGTCTGCATCTGTGGCAGAGGAATAGAAGGCAGGAACTTGTGGAGGTACCCATTCCATCTAGGAAAGACTCAGGCAAGAATTAGCACAGGTTATCAAGGCCCAAACCATCTGTTGACAGTGATTGCAGAGTCATTTTCATGAGCTGAGCACGTTCCATCTTCAAAGTATGTTGGCTTTTTCTATTGCACATTCCTCCTGGAAAACTGTTCCGACTCTAAATATCTTTTTTGCACAAATAAAAAAAGGAATGTTTAATAAAAAGTTTCCCAGATATATTAACATCCCATTTTTCATGCCTTTCAAGATTCTGTCTAATTAATAATTCTTAACTTTCCTTGAAAATTTAAATTATGAGAGTTAAGTATAAACTGGTTTAACTGCATGTTCATTTGTATTTTGATTTTTTTTTATCTCTATTAATGCTATATACTTCTCATGTTAGAACTGGTATCTCACATATATTGGCCAACTCCTTCCCTTAGAATTCACCACTGAAATCTACAGCCCTTATATCACATTTCTTTTTATCACACCAAGCAATGAATGTAATTTGTAGATTTCCATGTGATATAGAGCACACTAGAGTTATCCCAAAGAGGTGAAGGAGGAAAATATCTGAATCACATCCACATTTCTAGTTGACTAGGAACAAAAACTTGTTTTAAATTTTTGATAATTCTGGAAGAAATAAATTTACATTTACATTTAAATTTTAATTTAATTTAAATCATCTAAAACTGAAATTGTTCACAACAAGAGACTGGTAAGTTTGTAACACTATTTTTAGAGGTGTTTTTGCTGAACAAACAGCAATTTAATAAATCTAACTAGTAATAACATATCATATCCTGCTAGTCAATCTTGCAGCTTCTAATAGTTATTCTATATGCTAAATTGTAACTGTATGAACCTATGCCTTCTAACTACAGTTACAGAAAATCACATCAATTATACCACTCACAACAAACTTGGTGAAGTTCATTGAAGAAGAAAGTCTAAACAATTCCTATAGGTACGTATTTATATTGCACTTTCTAATCAAATATAGCTGGCAAAACCATTAATTTACTTCAAGAATAGAAAGTGATCATGTCACTTAAAGAAAATCAGTGATGGGATTTCATTTCAATGCTAACAGCCTCAGTTATTTAACAGAGATAAAAGGCAGACAATACAAAAACCTAAAATGGAAATAAACCAATTCATTTTATTACAGAAGCAATTAAGAGGAAAATTAAATGTGTGTAACATGCAAACATCTTCCAAAATCATCCAGAATGGACCAGGACCAGGCAAGTTCTTCCCTCAGGCAGTGTGGTACCACGTGATGTGAAGAAGCTGTAACTCATTGGTGAAAAGTTTGTCCACTTCTTACATGAATAACACCAAATTTACCTAGCTCTTAGAAGTAAGGCTTAGTGCCAGGATATTAGTCAATATGTCCCAGCAATCCTAGGAAGCCTTTGTCAACTGGGCATAAGATCTGTCCAAATAAACGTCCTTTGTATTTTAACCTTGTGAAGCCATCAGAAAGACTGTTCATATTCCCTTAAACTGTTTCACAGCCATCTCTGTTCTTCATTTACTATCACAGTTTTATAGACTTGGAAATTACTTTTCCCAATCAGCTGCTGATCCTTACTTGCTATTGTCCCAGCCCTAGCATTTTGGACAATTAGGGCTATTTGGCAGACCAGTTCTGGTGACAATGTGCTTCATTATTGTGAAAGCAATGATGATGTCATAAACACTGAATATGAACATTACTGAAAGAATCAGACAAAACACAGAGATATTTAATCAGCAGTAGGGAGCAAAGTAATTCAGAAAAAAATACAATGTCTTCAAATGAGGCTTAAAAATTGCATTTTATTTTGTAAAAAGTATACTGGAGTGCAGAATTACCCATTATATACAAACCCAGGCGACACATCCCCTACAGCTGATTTGCACAGACAAGTAAAAACAGTGCAGTCTGACAATGAATTTCTAATCAGTGACCTGACAGTTTTCTTCTTAGTCATCACAGATGTTTTGTGTAGCATTTTCTGCATATTGAAGATCAGCTGTGTCTGTGATTTTGCGTGCATTAATTAAAAAAGAGGCCTACCGCACTTAAGAATGGAACTTCTAAAGAAGTGAAGTACAGCAGGAAAACAGTATTTATACCTGTTGCCTTGCCAAAGATACCTTCCTGCATTACTGATTAGGAATAAAACAAGTATCTTTTACCCAACTAGCTTTTACTCTTCTATTATATGACACCTTTTCAGTCAGGAGAATAAAGATAAAAATAACTGCAGTTAGCCAGTCCTCATTCTTGGTTTGGCAAGGAAGTCCCTATGGTCTTACCTAATACAAATCCAGACCTGTTCATTCCTGTTAAGGCTGAAATATTAAAAAAATTTCCAGCATACTTTCTGAAGAACACATCTGTCCCTACAAGACTGTAGAACACATTATGAGTAAAGAATCATCCAGAAATAATTAGGTAGCACCATGAACCATTCATCTGACTACATCCTATACTGCTGCCTCAGTCTGAGGCAAATTATCCTGTTTCAGATCTGAAAAGGAGCCTGTGCCCCAAAGTGACAGTTTTTGCTAGGCCACCCTATCTGTGTGAAAAGAAAAATATGTCCCTTCTTCCTACAATCCATACATCTCTTCATTTGTTATATCTCCATGGGTACGATACTATCTCTAGGATATAATTTTTCAAACACTGAATTAGATTCACAGCAATGATTAATTAACCAATTGTTTCTTTCAGAGAATAAATTTAATCATTAGAGTATAATACCATCTGCAAAAATCCAGTCTGATGCTCAGGCTATCTTTCCTTTGCTAGAGCAGTTTCCTAAACTTTTAAATTCTTTCTAGTGAAAATAAACTTCATAACATTTTCATATTCATGACGATTTAATGCTTACATCCCATCAGAATTCATGGACATTTTTTGCTCTGTATTGTGAGACAATGTCAGGCAGGTGTATTGAAGGTACTGGTCTATACATTAATAGAAGTGTGGAAAAAGTAAATTGACAAACAGAAGAAACAGTGATAGGTATAAGCACCTCTTCAAAACTTATCCGATACCTCCTGGGTTAGTGCAAATTAGTAGATTGTTTTCTATTGGTAAAAAGATTTCTCTTCCATTTTTTGAAAGATCACTAGTCTTCAAAGTGATATTTATTAATCCCAGGAAGAAATAAGAATCCAACACAGTCTAGATTTAATTCTTCTAGGTCCTGTAAAAGCAAAGACAAATATTGCCCTTGGATTCCCAGTTCTTACTGTTTGATATGAAGCAGTTCCCTGCATTACTTACTAGTTTTTGTGAAACTTATTCTCTAGCCATAAAAAAAATCAGGAAAGGAAAAGGAAGCCATAAGACAAGAAGAATCAGTAACCATAAATACAAACTGGTTGGAGGCTCTGTTCTCCAAGGAGTAGTTTTAGTGTATACTACAATCATTAAAGGCCGTTTAAACTGAAAATCTATTTACTTTAAATATATTTGCATTATACGCTTAGCTGATTCAATGCACTCAGGGTTCCCTGAACTGCATTCTGAAAGCTGCAATAGTGGGTTGCATAGTATAATCTTTTACAGTTTTGAAGGTCTACATTTCAAAAATGGGACTAGGTTCATGTGAGACAGGTAGAGTAGTTTCTTTATCCTGTCCCTATTGCAAGATGATAGAGATGCTTAAAAATACAAGATGAATAGTCACAAATTATTGCTCAATATTTTAAAGTAAGCTGAAATTGTTGTTAATTTACCTTCATGTACCATTGTGGTATCCCAAGAAATTTCTATTTGTTTTTGAACCAGATCCTCTATTCCACCTTGTAAGCTGTTATGTGTTACTTTATTCTCAATATGTACATGGAATTTGGACCACACCTCTGCCATCTGGGTTAGATGTGCTAAACAGCTCCCCATGGATCCATAGCCAAGTGGTGCAGAAAGCTGATGGCCTTTGTGCTAAAGTCCATGTCCTTCAAGGTAAATCCCAGTCATACTCAATATTACAAGATTGTTCCATGGAGTGAGAGCTATCCTCTCATTCTTTTTATATAGACTTTATTTAGGCTTGCATTAGCCCTGACAGTATGAATCTGCTCTGCCAGCTCAACTGGGAAATCACGAGCCCTGTTAAGATATTTTTAGAGGACTGCTACTATCAAAAGGATTCAAATCCAGCATAGGTCATACTGTATTTGGAACTTGCATCAGTCAAAGATGCTCTGGTCTAGCCTGAGTTACTCTGCCTTGAACCTGTTTGCTTCTTACTTGGAGCAGAGCTTGAATATGAAATAATATCTAATGGGGACAACTGGAGGACCAAGACCACAACCTAGCTGATGAACAGAATGTACATGAGCTTCACAGAACAGGTTCTCCCAAATAAGACTAAGAAAATGGCCTGATCTTCTGATGTGTTTGTCAAAGATATTACCCTTTGCAGCTGTTTTGGGGGGTTTTTTGCTCTTTTCTCAAATTTTCTTTAAATGCCTCTGTCACTTATATCTTCCTTTTCAGATATAACTCTTATTCTGAGGTTTTCTACTCAATGTGAATAGACTTAGCATCAACTGTTTAGTGGCTATACTTACTTAAATATGGTCAAATTAACCTTTTAAAAGTTTTCATTGCTAGAATGTTTCATTGCTAGAAACTTTATTTATAGTAAAAGTGTAATGAGAATTTCCCAACTAGGATCAATGCAAATATAGCATTCCAAAAGGGTGATGTCAAGCAGTTGCAATTGTGTTAATAGCTCATTATTCTTCCATCTTTGTTACATGCAGATACCCCAGAAGCAGTCTCTGGACAGTGTATGCATGTTTGACAGGAGGCTGACCTGCAGACATGCAATGTCCTACATATTCTGAAGGCAGTGCCCTAGCAGCGCCTGGATGCTGTCCTGCAGCTGCTGCTTGCAAACCAAGCACATCTTGTCCTGAGGGGCTCCTTCTCAGACAGTCTACGCATACCCAGCGGCATCTGAAATGTAGCTGGCTTCACCCATGACTGAAAAATAATTAAGGAAACAGAATTCTGCAAGTAAAGAACCAGACGTTGTTCTTAGGAAACAATCTTTCTGCACAGTAATCTTTTAAAAGTCTCCTATTTTTTGCGTTTTTTTTAAAGTCAATATGAGTATTTAAGACTTTTTGAGATGCATTTAAGTCTGCTTTATGTGACTGTGTATCATTCAGAATGGTTCTCATAACCAATCAATACACTTACACATTTTACAGATATCTAAATATATGGGTAGAAATATATTTTCAACTATAAATATTTGAAATGACCCCTTCAGATCAGTGGCTCAGAAACTCAGTATTTTAAGGCAGCGCACCATAGAAGCATAATGTTCCTAAATCTCACCATTGAAAACTGTTACCGAAATCTGAATGTCTTGGGTCAGAGGAAAAAAATCATAAAAACAGTAGAATGGAACAAGTAATAAACTTCTTGCCTACATGTAGCTAAGGTAGCAGAACAAAATATTCAATAGTAGATAAAAGTGCTGTGAGAAAACAACACAGCACCTGAGCACCAACCAGTGTATCTGTGCAGAACTATGAAGAATTAGATTTGTGTCAAGTTGATGCAAAAAGCAAAGCCCTAATAAATGGCTGTGAAAGAGAATTATTTAGGTGGTATGCATATTGTTTACACACTTTCTGTGAATTAGAAAACTCTTTGTATGTTAAAATACAGCTATGGTTTTTATACTGTTTCAGAAAACGCTAATTTGAGCTTTGCCAGCAAGTTAGTGTGTAAAGAATCTTCCTTAAAATCACTAACAGATTTTGCAGTTAGCATGTCACAATCATAGTCTCAAAGGTATTCCTGGATTTTCAGGAATAAAATTTTGTCTTTTTTTAAATATTCAAAAATATTTAAACACAAGTATTTAAAACAAAGTATAAATACAAATATAGGTAAAAAGTGATTTAGGAATATATTTTTCTGTTAGAAAGTATTATCCAATTTTTTCCCAAGGCCTTGACTGAGCAGGGGTTTTAAGCATCTGCCAGTGCTTAAAATAAGGACATTCTTAAATGCATTGCTGATCTAGCATTTCAATTACTACACATTAGTAAACTTTAACAAATCAGCAGCTACAGTTTATTAAAGAGCTAATCCCTTTCAGTTTAGAGACAAAGTGATGCTCTACTGGGTCCAGATAAGTAACCTCACCATGAGACTAAGGCCTGGGCACAATAGCCTGATACCTCCATTAAGGGGGGCAGATTGTCATTTGCATCCTTGCATTACAATCTGTACCTTAGTAATGCAACTCTTTCTTCCTCCTGCTGCAGCTTTACCACAAGACAGTAGTGTAAGGATATGTGGAAGGAGCATGTCTGAACCTTTAAGGCTGTCTGGTCAGGGACCTTCATCAGTACAAGGAGGGGCGATAATAAGGGGAGGAAAACATAAGCAAAAACATTCAGGGGCACAGACCTGACAGGCAAGGTAAGGATAAGGAAAGAAGTGATGAGACACAAACCTGATCAGCAGCACTAATTGATGAGGGCATGTGAGAGTGAGAGTAAGTTTATTCCAGTGAGGTTATCTGATCAGGGAAAATGTCAGTGGGAAAACTAAGGGGAAAAAGGGGAAACCAGAAAGAAAATCCAGAGGTACAGACCTGACAAAAACATGGAGACAATGGCAAGAATGAATCCCACTCTGATTGGTGGGCTATCAAGGCAGGCACCACTTCCAGGAAGACCAACAGGTAAGACTGTAAACCAGGGGAGACACAGCCTGGGAGGGGTGGGGGAATGGATGGAGCTGTAAAAACCCATGGGGAAAAAGGGGAGCAGAGGGGAGAAAAGTGAGAGGTAGACAGAAAAGGGTCAATACACTTGTCTGGCTGAGCCCTGTACCTGACCACCACAGTCTGTCTTGTCAGCTTACTAACTCATTTCTTAATGATCTCTCTGCATAATCTCACTCTCTATCACATGTGTATATGCACAGCAAGGATTAAGTTCAGCTGCTGACAAGACCTGCATGGATATGCGTGAAAATGGGTAGCAGATACTGGAGTCAAAACATAGGTGTGGATGCCCCTGCCCAAAAAACAGCTACTGGTGAGGACCAGCAGGAGTGAGGCAAGTAAGGGTCTCAGTGCCAACGGCTGGAGCATGACAGCAGGTCACAGCCCATATGCTGGCTGCTTAGGTGTGACTGTACCTTACCCATTCTTGGTTTGTGGGCAAACTTGAAGCTGGACCAGCTGTAAGTAAGGCAGCATCAGGTCCAGAACAGGGTTATCAGGTATGTAGAGGGCTGTGCTTGTACACCCCAGGGAGTTATAAATGTGGAAAGCAAGAAGAACAAATGTGTGAGTGTGTGTATGTGTTTGCTAGTGAGCATCAAGCTAGACCAGCTGAAAACTAGGGACATGTGGGGTGGGTAAGTTGGCCCAGAGCTGGGCAGGGCAGCTGGGTGGGCAGAAGGTGCATGGGGGATCTGCAAATATGTGTGTGCGCTTCAGAATATGGAAAGTGGTGCTTGTGTGCCTAGAGACCTGTCTCTGCCAGACAAAGGAGAACATGTCTTTCCGTGTTTTACATGAGTTCTATATGTAGGCTGAAGGAAGTGGCCATGCTTCTAACATTGCTTAACAGTCATCACCCTACGTTGTTAGGTATGTCCAAGCATGACAATGTGGTGAGCTGAAAGGCACCAGCAGACCTGACCCACAGGCAGCTTCAATCCATGAAGGCAGATCTCAAGCTTTTCTACCATTTATGATGAGGCCACCAACTTATGTCCCCCTTCAGTCTTGTTAGGCAGACTAAAATAAGTCATGAGGGATAATTCTGTTTCCCAGCATCACCTTCTGCAAAGCAAAACCAGACACTTAATCTGAAATGAGGAATTAAGAACCTAGTCCTTAGGCATAAAACAGAGTATAGCACAATTTTATCCATTAGACTAAGCTCCTCACAGTGCTTCTGTTGATCATACCTATATTATTTCTTCATAAGTGAACATTCTAATAATTGTTTATCATTTTAAGTGTGCATATTTTCTGCTAGTAACTTCGTCTCTTGAGCAGATTGCTTGTATTTTATTGTAGTTAAGGTGGCTAATGCCTGACTAACATAGCAAACCATGAAATTATTAAACAAGTGATAATTTATTATAGAAAAATATATTAAAAGTATGCTGAATTAGGAATAATTATGAAGTTGTTCATTCTGCTTTTTAAAAGCTGCATGAATAATTAACTGGTGAAAATATCACATCACCTAAATGATCCTATTGCTCTGCTATATATTCTCCTCTGCTCTTGCTGAAGATGTGCACCTTGTATTTGCACTGTGCTATCTCTAAAGGCTTTACGATTTAACGAAAAGGCAGACTTCTTATAGTGAGGTTAGACTTGTTAATTTATCCAGCTCCGAGGTTTCCTTAACAGCAAAGAAAACGTTCATGCTTGAATACGGAATATAATAGATGTCTACTATTTGAACTTATTGGAACAATAGCAAAAGTGACAGAATAAAATTAATAATCCTTTTATAATGATCTCTTACAGCAACAGAAAGGATGTTAAGAGTGTTATACGTGAAATCTGCAAGTATACATGTGAGAGCACTATAGTTTTTTTTCTGCGATGAGAAAAATTCTCTGGCCTTTCTCAAAGTATTCAGATTCTACTTATATATGAGCCTTTGATATTTGACACCCAAATAGATGTTATTTGAGTTATGGACAGGAAGGCAGAAAAGTTAATATATTTTACCAGTTCTTTTTTAATTCAAGTCAAAGAGCTGGGCAGAAAAAAAAAAGGTCAGACACAAAGATGCTTTCATACTAGTACTGTGCAGAATATTATTCCAGTTTCTAAGTATACTTTTCTTGGACCTGATCCACACTCCACAGTATTAAAGGAAAGACAATTTCAGTCAACACATTTATATGATGTCAGATTGGTTTAGTTTGAAATAAACCTGTGTTGATGTAGGGCTAATAGTCATCCCTAGGCTATGTGTTTTGTGACAGAACTGTCAGAACAAAGGTGGAGTTACTGATGTGTAAATAAGAAATAGGTGGGGATTCGAATGATTGAGAAGAATGGGAGGCAGCTGGAATAATTGTCACTGATGGATGTTTCTGCTAGAACAGTCATTACTGCAATCAGAAGTGCCACTGGCATTTAGTTTGTCATCATTAGGTTTTCAAACCAACAACTTAATAAAATTAATTTGGGTTATCTTTTATTTCACACCATCATAAACCTTGGGGCATTATCTTTATACACACATTTTCAAAGTTGCCTTCATGGCCTTTTCCTTTTGGACCAATGTCTAGATGATACAATACTCGATTCTAGAAAATAAAAGAAAAATTCTGTGTTCAGAAAATATTCTGAATTCTGAGCATAAATATTTCACAAACTAGTGTCTGTCTGCCACAGACTTCTCTGACCTCTTTTCCCAAGTCCAGCTGCAACTAACTGTTCATCTTATGCCCAGCACTTAAAGTTCCCAGAAGTTCCCACCTGCCAGGCTGTAGCTTGTTACAGAGCAATGACAGCACGTGGAGTAATGTTAGTGAAGAAGAAATGGAAAATGTCTGCTAAGCTCAGTAGGAGAAAACTAAAAAGGTATGATGAAAAAAAGGAGCTTAAGAATCAGCTTCAATTCTACCCTCTGGACCAACCTCCTGCAGCTCAGCTTGGCAGCTATCCTTTGTTTCTATGCCTGCTGAGATTTTCTTATTACTGTTTCTTACACGGCATCTGCACAAACCTGAAAGTCCATTTGTTCTGCAAGGATTTCAGGTTCTCTTTCTAAATTTTGGTGATCATTATCTGGAATGCTTTTTTCTTTTTTTTTTTAATTGTCACAGAAAAGATATTTAAAAGATGTGTAGATGTGTCCCCAACATGTCTCAATGGTGGGCTTGGCAGTGCTAGGTTAAGGGTTAGACTTGGTGATGTTAAAGGTCTTTTCCAATATAAACAGTTCTATGATACTATGATTCTGAGAGACACAGGCTTTATCTGGCAGCTCAGGCTCACTCTGGTCATGCTGACCACATGACGGCCTCCCTCCTTTCAGAGCATTAACCTTGACTTACTTTTGCACTTTATTCTCACCTTTGATGTTCTTCTGACATGAAGAACACTTTCAGGAACAGCACTTTCAGCAGCGTTCCCTAGTTTGTAAATTACTTTGGGTCTCTCTCTGACCCTTGTTCTCTTCTTGCTCACAGAACTCTTGTAAATCTCAGTCTGTGGAGTGTTATCTAATAGACTGATTCCTAATAGCTGTTTATTTTCTTTATTTAATTATTTATTTTTACAGCAAAGAAACTAAGCTGCATCTATTCTTAAGCCATTTGAAGCAGTTTCATACCCATGTGTTCACTGTTTGTATTAGCAAATGTTCTCATCTTTCAGCTGGTAAGTGGCAAATAAAATTTTAGGTATTTCATATATTGTCAGTCCAGTCATGTTACAAAACAGTTTAAATTCCTGGTCCCTCTACTTTCAAGACTCAAATCATCATGGCATTTTATTATTACTTTTATTTTTTTTCCTACATTAGATTTCTTCCCACCTCAAACTTCCTTCTTTTTGTCCCCTTCTTGTAGGTATATTATGAAATCAGGGCATACTCACAATTCATGGCACTAGTAGTGGCATGTTTGACGAAGTCCTAACTCCACTTGCAATTATGCTGTATATTTTATCTTTGTGTCTGGCTCAAAGCTTGTTGAAAACAATACAGACTGTCAATTTCTGTTGTAGAACTATGTTCCAGTTTATTTTTGCTCAGGTGTATTAAAGGACATTTTTCTATAATGAGAATTTATTGTACCTTCCTCTCCACACATCACTCTGAAGTGGTTGTACCTCATCAGAGAACCATAGATGTTCCACTTAATACCCTCTATAGTGTAAAAAAAATCAGAAGTTTGTGACAGCTATAAAACATTGCATGGAATAAGACACACTCCTAAGCATACCTGACAAAGAATTTGAAAGGTAAAGCAGGAATTAAATTGAATGGACTATTCAATACACTGATGGCATTGCAAATTACTATCCTGTCACTGATAAAAAGAACGCATTTTGCATGTCTATATCTGTGTATAAGTCTACAAGCAAATAAAAGTCTGCAAAATAAAACAATGAAAATTTTCATTCGGAATCAGGCAGACGTGTTTCCTGTACCTGTAGGATCTCTGGAAATTGAGAATGGTACTGCCTGGCTACTGTGACTTGAAATGGAGAAGCTTTCCCACTTCTATGTCAAAGGAAGCCACCATAATTATCTGAGCTGAGGCCAGCATGTCTTAGCACTCAAAAAAAATAGGGAACCATTGCCAAATATTCTGAAAAACATCTGAGGACCCACAACCTTTCTTGACTTTACATTTAAAAATGTTCTGCTCATAGACTCAAATGTTATTGTCAGAAGTAAGCAATTTTTCAGCATTTTGCATGGTGTTCTGGTATCTTCTCAATAAGGATTTTTAGGGCTGGTATGGGCTGTTTTTCTTGCATGTTTCTAGAAATCAGTTCTTAAATCTGGACAAAGAATTATGAAGAAGAAAAATATCTTAAAAGCTATCTGGAATCAGTTCAGTGTGCAAGTTTATAACAAATAATTGGTTTATTAAATAATTTTCAAGGAGACAATTCTCTTTGCTTATATCTTCTGTAGAATTTATGGCTCATTCAAGCAAAATTTATAATCTCACTTCTGGGGTTTAATCCTTTTTAATGCTTCCCGAAGTCTTTTCTATCTTCAGCAATTCAACACCCATGCATACCTAGCTGTTATGGTTTTAAGAATTTTTTAAACAAGTGACTATAACACAAACACACAATTAGGGCCTCACAGGGTAGCATGCTATATGAATATATCAGAATAACAGTTTTCTTGGCCTAACTAAGCACTCAAAAAGAAGAAAGCAATAAAACTGATATGTAGAGGAATTAAGATCACTATGTAAAATAGTTCCCAAACCAGAAGATCTTTAGCCATTCTTCAGATTTTCCAGTTTGAAGAAGTCCTATGGGTTGAATGAGTACCTTTTATCCATGTACCTTTACCTTGCGAGCCTCTATCTTTTTGATCTGTATCTTTTTCTTCAATGCAAACAGAAAAGCCAGTTCTTCGAGTATTCCTATTAAATAAGAAGGAAAAGACTAATGTTTAGCCTCAGCATATCCAGATTAATTTCTTTCCATCTCTCCAACTTTGTTTCTTCTCAGATATTTTTACTTCTACTTCAGGTGTGCCTATTCAAACAGTGATTCTTGTTTTGACCAAAATAAGCACTTTTACTTCTTTTTCTGGTACAGCAGAAAAATATAAAGATCTCCAAGCTTGTCAATGCATGTTAAAATATAAGCTTCAAGCCAAGAGCTTGTACAAAGCTGCAAAAACAATGAGCAGGGGCATAAGAATGGTGACGGTTTCTATAGCTGCTCTTCCCATGTAAATTATATCATCTGCACGGCTTCTGGCAGGAACATACAGAAGTTTAACAGTGCTCATCATATTGCAAATAAAAAAAAAAAAACACTCTGAAAGCTGAAACAGGTAGTTGTAAGGCTACATACTTTTGAAAATGGTCAGAATAAGGCTCTTCATTTACTATTTCTCTAAATAAATGACTCTTTGTAGTTTCTTAACATTTAACTGTGTGTATTTCGAAGTACGCAGGTAATATGGATTCACTCTTATCCAAAAGCATACTGGAACTTTCAGTGGAAGACTACTTTATGCTCACATGCTGATGTGACACAAGAAAGGTCTTTCATCAGAACTGCATTTTTGTGTGCTATTGTGTACTCAGTTCTTTTGCCAACACAAATATGGAGAAAGCAAACTTTCTTTTCAAAACACTTTTCAACTGAAAAATAACTTTTAAAAAAAGAAAAAAAAGATTGAAAAGCAATCTTGACAAAAAAAAAAAAGCCACCAGAAAACACTACTCTCCCTCAGAGATAACGTATTGTGTTGCCCCTGTTCCTTCTCTTTTCCTGTCCCCAATGCACATATTAACACATACTTATTTTCTGTCAGCCTGGCTACTTAGAAGATACATTAAACATGGAATTGAAGTATTATGTATTGAAATATTATGATATGCATAAAGAGTAAAATATTTCTGAGTTAACCTGTGGTAGCTTGACCTAGTCTGAAGAAACCTACAGTAAAAAAGAGTGTAGCAGAGCTTTTCCTCTTGAAAACCGGCTTCTGACCATGCCTTGACATGTTCTTCTGTCTGCTAAAGCTAAAGATTTTAAAGATGCTCAAAGCCATGCGCTTTGCCTCTATTTTTTACTATTTCTCTTATTTTGGTTTAACATGACCTTCAAAGAATTTATAAATTTCAACTGATGACACTGTTGAATGTCCTAAGATAAACTAGAGAATGTGAGCCTAATATCAGAATTAGGATCAGAAGAGGAGCTCAAGTAGATTATCGGTTACATTGGAATAGTTTGATTTTTTTAGATTCATCTACACCTAGAGAAAATACGCTGCTCTCAGCAAACGTGTCAGTGTTGCAAAAATCTTTAATTATCTTTCGTTTTTTATCTCCTTTCCTAAATGACTTCTCTTTCCAATGAGTCACATTCTGGGCATTGCTTCAAGGACCAAAACCAAGTAGGACTTCACTAGGTAGTGGCCAGAACCTGAAAAAACATCCACATGTGTGGAATCCTTTCTAGACTATGGATATCTTCCGAAGGTCTTTTGAAATTAGATTGAGAATGTTACACTTCATGAGTTTTCTCTTGGACTGAATGCTGTTACTTCTATTAACCTCAGGAGAAACTGACTGTTCAGCAGCACCACTTACCCACCCGTAGGGGTTTAAGAAAGGAAATAGGATTTAGTGGTTGAATTGAAGAATCCTAACCTTGAAATTGTTAGTCTAGACTGTTGATAAAGAATAAAGGTATTTTCTGTGCTTAGAACATCTTAAAGAAAGTTTGGGAAAACGCATTTCAGTTTCTGATTTCAGCAGTGACATTGGTGACCTTAGCTATATCAAGAAAACAGTATTTCAGTTCCTCCCTGTAATATGAGAATATCAATGCTTTCTACTCCCAGTAGTTATCCTCTTCAGACTGAAAGCCCTTCAGGGCAGAATACAGCTGTAACACTGGGTTTTTGCAGTGCCTATGTATTGTTGTAAAGTAAATAATTAATTAGATATCTACTGGGAGAAACAGTGTAATCAGTGTGTTGAGCACTTGAGTTGTCATCTTTTGGAAAGACTAAGTTGTGATGATCAGAATAGTTATTATAGTCTTCTCCCACGCAGTCCTTATTGGTGCCCCAATCCATTTTGGTTTAAGTAACTATATCTTTTTTCCTCTTTTTACTTTAAGCATGTTTATTTCATTAAAAAATTTCCATACATATTAAATTGTTCTCTCTAATGTCACAAATATTATATGTATGTATAGATATAGACTGATCTTATATGTATAGCAAAAGATAAAAGGTGTCACAAAGCAAGCATTTAATCATTCAGCAAACTCTTGACTTTTAATAAGATGTAAATGAAGCCTCTTTCATGGTGTTAAAAGAGTTTCAAGTTGATGAAATAGAAAATGCATGTCTAACTATAACAGAAATGACCCTGGTAAATTGATAAAACTTCATGTGGAATAAATACAAATCATGCATGAGCAAAAAAATGTCTGTTGTTATAAATAAGATTGTGATGAATACTTTATCTGGAGCTGTTTTATATACAAATTCAGTTAAGCTGCACAGTTCATTTACGTGACTCATGCCACTAACAAGGCCAGATTTGGAATTCATAACCTTACTGTCATTTGCTTATACTACCAGAGGTCATTTTAAGTTGGCCTATCTTTCAGTTCTTCTTCGACAATCCTCTTCACCAGTTCCTTAGGCAAAAGCTGTATAAAATCTTCTATGTACACCACTGTCACCTGGGATATTCTCCTTCCATACTCTTGAAAAGAGCTTAGCCCCTGCTGCTGTCCCTGTACCCAGTCGCACAAATCCTCTAACTTTAATCTTTGTACAGAAGCACTATCTCACTCATCTGGTGTCATTAATAAATGGTGTCCTTGAATGGACAAAACTAGGCCTCTGACTTTATGTACATATCCTACTGCGTTCAAAAATTATTTCAAAAGAAAGTGGTATTCTCAGAATTATGCGTATACTTGAGGCGTAAATAGTAACTTCCAAATACAGGAAAATAGGGAGAAAAGTTTAGAGGGAAAGGGAAAATCAATAAATAATAATATTTTATATCACACTAAAAGTCAATACTTGACATCTGAACAACTGAATTTTTTATAAAACCCTTTTCAGTTGCTAACAACTCTACATTTAAACTCGCTGTCCTCCAAAATGCTTCACTGATCTGAAAATCTTACAGACTAAGAGTGACCATTAAAGGGCAAAAATACAAAACACCTGCAGTTTTTATTTCCTTAAAAGTACAGAGAAGTAAACTACAGTTCACAGTAAACTGATGCTGCCAATATTAAGAAGATGTCTTATGTACTATATAGACTACACTATTAAAACAGCAAGAGGTAAGGTCATTCAAAAAACAGTATGCCAGAATTTCATTAACATAATTACACAGTTTGTGTGAAGGACTTCTTGTTTTCTTTTAGTTTTTTTTAGCTGAATATGTATATCTACATTTTTTCCCCCCATTGTACGTGGTGCATATCCTAGAATTTCATAGACATTGACGTATCTGTAAATTTGACTAGCTAAGCGTTGCATTTGATGCTTGCTCTTCCCACATTTTTTCAACTTTGTGGTGAAAGATTAATGTATTTATGAAGTTTCTATTAAGTACAAATCAAGAAGAATTACTCCTTGTAATACCATTTTAAAATACATCTAAACTTATTATAAACCTATTAAAATAATACAAAATTAGCGTAAATGAGTTGGTAGAGTTTTAGTGGAATGGAACCATAAGTACCCTTTCTCTTACTTGGAGGCATGTTTTATTTAGAAATATATATGCAACCCACAGATATGCAATTCTCTACCATATCAGTATTTAGATTGCATTAAAATGATCAGTTCCATGAAAATAGCAGCTCACTATAAATTGGCTGACAGCTTAATCAACAACAACAAATTAGCGCTTCATCAGCAATCATAAAATCTTAATTTTTACGCTCTTTGGAATTTTGTTTTCCATTGGATAATTTATTTGCAATGTATATTGCTTTGCAGAGTAAATATATCCATATTCATAGTAAGACTGAGAAAAACCAGACAACCATGTGCTCAAAACCAATTCTTAAATTATTAGTTTAGTCTCATAAATAGCTGAGAACTACATCAAATACTTATTTTTCATAAAGATCAGTGCAGTATCATATTAAAAATTATGACTGAATAGCATTTATTTATCTAAACTGCTAAAGATTCAACTGAATCTTTGTTTATGAATAATTAGTCTTGGAGTTCATTATTGTGTATCACTAAATTCTGTGAAGTACGGAAGCCAGCAGATGTCCTATGGTGAGCAAGGTCTCAAATTCAGCCTGAATTTCCCAAAGGGCTATGAGACCTCCCCACCATGACCACCCTGACAGGGGAGAAGCAGAGGCTCTGATGTATTCCTACCATAGGAATAGCCCCATTTCAAGGCAGAAATAATCTACCTTTATTAAGTCAGTTGAGAACAATGGAAAAAGGTAACAGATTTTCAGGAATACAATTCCTGAAAGTTAACAGCCTCTCCTAAATCATGCATTTTGCGCAGCTGTGGAGAGCAGAATACCCCAGTGCTTTCAGGAGATGCACTGTGTATATTTTGTATGCAACAGCAAAGCTGCAGCACTCAGGCCTGTGAAAAGATCCCATGCCAAACAGTGGCTATATTCCCCTTATTCTTAATTTTCTGCATTTTGTGGAAGAAATCTCTATATTGGCTCCAAGCAGAGTGGCGTAAGGTGGTAGGCTCTACCCTCCTGTTTACATCACAAATTTCAGGTATGCTGACCAGCCAGGGTAGGAGTTTCCTCATGTATGAAAATGTCAGTAGATTAATAAGAACTTCCTCAACTTTATTTCTGTTTGTGTTTGGGAATATATTGTTCCATAAAATGTTCAGAATTATGTAGTCACTGAAAAGAAAAGCTAAAGATGGCACTAGACTTTATAAGGCTTTGTGGTTTTGACCTATTTAGTCAGCTTCTTTGTAGTGTTTTATTCACATTTTTAAATATATGAAATTTATTAATTCTTTTCTACAAGCAGACAAATTGTAAGTAGTATGTAAACAATAAATTTCATCTATCCAACCACTGAGTCCAAGGTTTCCCATGACTGCAAACATTTTGCGTGTAAAAAATTATATTAATATCACCTTGTTCAGTCCTTTAAGCTGGTTTGTCAAGGTGTTTCATTTCCAATAAAGAAAACTAATTGCTTTCTATTTGGCAAAGGTGAGATTTTTCAAGCTAGCTATTGCTGCAGGTTTTATTCACGAGAGATTTCTTTATGCTCCTGTGGAAGCAAATGACAAGACCCTTATTAAACTGTAGCTCTGTGATGGAGAGGAGTAAACTGCTTCACCAAGAGCTCCTGCCTTCCCCTTCCTAGTCAAGTTCTAGTCACCGTAGCAGGGATCAGCCATAATAAATCAGCTTTGTGCTCATTTTTGCAATGGCAAACAATAAATCTCTGCAACTCTCTAACTCTCTCAATTCTTAGGAGAGTTTTAATCACAGCAGAGAGGAAAGAGTGTTAATGAGGTCTATAAATTACCTTAAAAGAGGGTAATTATGTCCAGTGTTGTAATAAAGGCTGAGACAGCTAATATCATTAAAGCAATTAAACACTTTTTTAGATTGTGAAGATAAAATAGAATTAAAATATTACTGTAAACAGGGGGGCCATTTATTATGAAGCAATTAATTAAATAGTGGACTCAGATAATATTGCACTGACTTACACAGGTTCTGTGAACTTCATTCAGATTTTGTAAAGTAACAAGGCTGCATATCACAAGTAGATTGTTATTACATTATCATCACATGAATCAGTGAACAGCATCTTTACTTGTGCTCTTAATTAGATTTTGTTCAATGCAATTACTATAATTTCTTCTTACCTATCTTCTGCTCATCCTTTCTCTCATCTAGATTTGTCCTTACCTTTCATCTTTCATTTTTGTGGTCTGCATTTGTAAAATAAAGAGAACCTCATCATGAAAAATAAAAAACTGGACATTCCTAAAGGCTAAGTTACTATGAGATTTCCATGGAAACATTCGTCGCAAAAACATTAGCACCAGAAGAGTTTTTCATGACAAGCAGTCATAAAATCTTAATGGTAAAGGAATTAATAAAGATTTACTTTCTTCTTTTTCAGCTAGACTCAATGATAAGCTGAAATCAAAACCTCAGTGTTGAGTACCTGACTACCCCTGCTTTTTTGTGTCCAAAACCAAAATAAAATATCTTTTTCTTACCCAATGCTTTTTCAGCATGATGCAGTGTACTGCTCCTTTCAGTACAGTGGCAAACTTTCTTAATCAGTGAAAGTAAGAAAAGTGCCTACAGGAATTTAGCTTATAGGTTTATGATTAGGATCATATTTTTCATAGGGAAATATAGACTGTTAATTTCATCAGTCCAAAGATGGCATAAAATGCAATTTTCTGGGTATCTGATCTAGTAACCCTAGGCTAATTTTAAAGTGTGTGATGGTGGGAAGCTGTTACCGAGGAGATGAAAGAGGTAACAATCTGGTCAGCAGTTTGTGGGCTACTCACGAAAAAAAAAAAAACAAACAGGGAAGAGTATGGTAGTGTCATAATGTTTTATGGAAGACTTAAATATTAACAGGGTCAGAGTGATCAAGCAAACATAAACACAGCTGACTACCCTAATTCATTTAATGACAGACCAATAATTTATGTAATCCTGGTCTCTGGGAGCTTTTGCCTTCCTAACTCAGTGCCCACTCTCAATGGACTGCAGACTTTTACTCTTTTGAGCTCAACAAATATTTAACTGCTTTGTACAAAGGAGAAAATCTTAATTCAACTGTTTTATAGGACTTCATTTCTGAAAGAAATGCACTGGGAGTCCTTCAAGCTGAGCAGAGGACTGGTAATGTGCTTTTGCATAAAATGGAGAGGAAGACAATGTTCTATGCCATTACTTTATTCATTATATCTTGTACATAGTTTCTGCTCTTCAATACTAATACAACTAATAATCAGGTTATAAAGAGACTGTCTAGTGTATTGCATAGAATCATAGAATAGTTAGGGTTGGAAAGGACCTTAAGATCATCTAGTTCCAACCCCCTGCCATGGGCAGGGACACCTCACAATAAACCATCTCACACAAGGATTTGTCCAACCTGGTCTTGAACACTGCCAGGGATGGAGCATTCACAACCTCCCTGGGCAACCTATTCCAGTGCCTCACCACCCTAACAGGAAAGAATTTCTTCCTTATATCCAGTCTAAACTTCCCTTGTTTAAGTTTGAACCCGTTACCCCTTGTCCTGTCACTACAGTCCGTAATGAAGAGTCCCTCCCCAGCATCCCTTTAGATACTGGAAGGCTGCTATGAGGTCTCCATGCAGCCTTTTCTTCTCCAGGATGAACAGCCCCAAATTTCTCAGCCTGTCTTCATACAGGAGGTGCTCCAGCCCCCTGATCATCCTCGTGGCCCTCCTCTGGACTTGTTCCAACAGTTCCATGTCCTTTTTATGTTGAGGACACCAGAACTGCACGCACCACTCCTTACTGGTCTCCAGCTGGACATTGAGCCAATGACCACAATGATTTGCGTGCAGCCATTCAGCCAGTTTTTTATCCACCAAGTGGTCCATCCATCAAATTGAGGTCTCTAATTTTGAGACAAGGATGTCATGTGGGACAGTGTCGAATGCATAGGCATAATAGATTAGGCATAATGGATTAGGCATAGCCTAATCTATTATTTATTCACTATTTATAAAACATTTTGTGCAGTAAAGGATGTGAATACTTAATTTCTAATAGTGAAAAAATGCTAAATTAACATTAATTTTGATAGTAAGATTAGTATTTTTTTCTTGCAGGCAGGCAAAATACAACAGTTTTAAGACAAAATCTGCTGGATCACATTTTCACAGATTAAGATGATCATAGAAAACAATATAAACTCACTGATATAAATTTAATGTATAATATACGCTGAAAGTATATGTAATAGCTGAATGCTGTATGTGTATTAGTTTTACTAAAATAGTGCATATATAACTGGAAAATTTAACAGTTCAATATTCTATTTTTTAAAAAATAATTTAAATAAAAGTGGTTTAATTTACAGGTTCTCAAAATGTAAAGTGTTTTTCTTAAATAACTAAGCTAAAAAGGAAGACAGTGGGTTTTGAAAAAGAAGAAAGACTGATTGCTATATAGGATTTTCCAAACTAAATCTGGCAATTCATCCATCTTGCTCTGTAACCTGCCTAAAGTAGTTATTAGTACCTTTTAGACTACCCCCAGGGGAAAAAAAAGAAGTAAAAAATCTCAGGGCACAATCCATTAGCCAGTGATGTACATTCAATCAGATCCAGAACGATGTTTTGCAAGTTTTGTTTGCTGTTAAGGTGCTTCACATTTTTAGTTCATCTAAACTATGGAAACAAATTTGAGGTAATTTATAATGTGTAAAAATTAGCCTAATCAAGCAATACAGACTATTTCCATTTCAGATACAGTTTCATGGCAGTCTCGCTAAGAATTTGTTTTGGTGGTTGTCTGCTATAAGTCATGGACCTAGTTTAGTTCTCATCTTGCCCAACCTAATGCTCAGCAATAATTTTCTTGTTATTAATTACAACTCCACATTATAGCAGGTGCCCCATGTATCTCACCCCATTTATATTCTGGCAGGCTGGTACACCTCATTCTCATATGCACACAGCACCAAAGCAATTACTGCTATAAACAGGTGTATTATTCATTGTGCTATGAAAAGTTCTCTTTCTGGTAGAAAGGTAATGAGTACTTGAAAAGTACTAATGTTTAACAATATTCTGTTAACAGATCATCTGTTAGAAATACTGATTAAAGGAAAGAGTGAATGCCAGATCCACATTTGGTACTCATTTGCATAGCTCTACTGAAATCAATAACCTTCTTACACAGAAGTCTAAATATCCAAGTAAAAAGTGCTGACCTTTAAGACTGACTTTTGATCTCTGATCATTGAGAAGCTTGAATGAGTTTTCAGCAGTCTCTGAAAATACACTTGAATTTCCCAAATATTAATTAAAGATATTTTTGAGAAACATTAATTCTGAGAATGAGACTGAATTACAAAGCTGAGACTTGGATGCAGGTACAGAACTAGGACAATCAGCATTCTTTGGATAGCACATTTTGGAATGAGTCTTAAAGGGAAAAAAACGGATGATTGAGATGTAGAGTGTGTACCAGCCTAGATAAGACTGTCTTCAAACATAAACATACACAGCCTGATTCTTGCCTACTTTTGTATCTGTAAGGTAAGACTGAAACCCTAGAGACATTTAATTCATATCCTGATTTAGACCACAACTTTCAGTAGCGTCCCCTGAGGTGCGAGGACCTGACATTGCTCTGTGTCAGTGCTTTGACCTTCATTTGAATGGGTTGTGGAGCAGGATACAAATGTGAAAACTGGCCTGCAGTTCAGAAGCATTATTGCCTGTATTCCAAAGGACCTACTTTTGAATTACCAAAATAGATAATATTGTTTATGAGAAGCTTCTCTTTTGAGAACTGAAAGGTTAGTTTCTCTTTATGAAAGATTTAAAAGGGAACACTTCTTGCTGATATCCCTCTGGCAATGGAAAAATGTGAAAGTAGCAAAACCTGTAACGAAAAAACAAAAAGGCATTTAAGTGAAAAAATGTTAGCAGCAAGCAGAAAGATTATTCAATGAATTGCAGTCACAAGCTAATAAACCAGCTAAAATTTTACAATTTATTGTATCAAATCCTAAAGGACTGTATTTAAATTCTTAGCTATATTCTTAGCTGTATTTTTGACCAGTCTATTCTAATGTTACTATAGATTAAAACATTACAAAATACTGGACAGATTCCTAAATTTGCTATATTCAGTTCTAAATTGTGAGTACCTTGGAGGCAATTTCAGATGTGTTAAGACTGCACGAATATTTCTTGAAAAAAGGTTATTGCTGTGATTTAGATAAAGCTGAGGAGGAAATTTTAAGTCCAATGAATGGTTGAAATACATTTACTTACTTTTACCTACAAACTTTCATTGATGTATGTGATAGCTATGGAGGTAACAGTCTCTTTACCAGGAGTAACTTAAATACTTAGAAAAGTGTGTGTCTGTAAGAAAATGAAGAAGAAATTCTTTTACCAGTTTAAACCAGAAACATTTTCAAAGTTGATCATGTTCCTTCCTGCTCTAGTGAACATTTATGCTCAAGGGAAAGTGCTGGAATTTTCCATTTTTCCTTCTTATTCTCTTAGCAGGGGGAATTTAAGATATATAAATCATTTTTGTGTGCCTTTATCTAGCTTATTGGTCAATGCCATGAGACCTTAGCGTGACATAAATCATTTTGTGTATATTTATGCTGTTTATGTTAAAAGACCGGAATTATGTACAAGTTTTACTAGCGACCTTCAAACAGAATAGATTTCCATGGCAGATTTTAGGGGAAATGCAAAGTAGCTGACAGTGTTTCTTCATGCAGGAAATATAAACAAATACCCAATGAAGTCCTGGGGATGCAAATGACTTATAAAATTGAATGGAATTACCCATGTGAACAAAGTTATGCACATGCTGAAATGACTAAGTATGGGAAGCTAATTTGTCAAACCCTTACATTTGCTGCAGTTTTCCAATTTATGTATGTTTTTCAGTTATTTCCATGTTGAACAGAGTCTGTGTAAAGAAAGCTCCCCATCTTGTCCAGTGTGAGAAGGACAATTCCCAAGAGTAGTCATTTGGCATAATTGAAAGTGTATTGTTTTCATATGGACCCATGAAAAAAATATAAATTATTGGTTACACAGGAAAAAGGCCCAACAATTTTTAGATATTCGTCTATGGACTTATACATTTTCTTCTTCTGAGGCAAAGTTTAACTTCTCATTTCCTTCAAGCATACCTACAAGGGAACATAGCCTCTAGAAACAGAAAGAAACATAGAGAAAGCAATATGTGTAAGTGCATTTCCTCAAATTATCATGATATTTTGCTTGTATTGCCATGTATTTCCAGGAGTTTTACTCTGTTTTCAATTTTTAAGCACCAGACAATTTTGTCAGAAATAATTCAAAGGTTTTTTGAGGTAGGCACCCAATCTTAAATATGACTAAGGCAACTTAGTTATATATATATAATATATATATTTATAATTTATAAATATTTTTATTTATAATAATATATATATAATAAATAATATATATATGTGAGTTTCCATCAAATCTGGAAATTAGGAAACAATTTAAGTAATTCTTTTTAAATCAATATGAACTAATTTCATAAACTTTTGCTGATCTCATAATTTTTTCAGATATATTTGTTAATGGTTATAATACTTTACAAAAAATTTAGAAGGGGAATATATGATAACAGATTGGTGATTATCAGATATAAGATTTGATTTGATTTGATTATCCAGTTTCCTTCCATCAAGACCATATAATATTCACATTCAGATGATTCTAAACGTATAGGGACTTTCTGGCCTGGGAAGCAGATTATAGTACTGTTAGATTCAGTCTGGCATCTATTAAGAGCTCCCCAGTTCTACACTGCCAAGCAAAGGCTGAGGTGTCCCATGTTTCTCTAAAAAATGTTCTTACTTATCTTGTTGCCAGCTTGTGGAACCATTATGGGAAAATATCAGAAGTGTGCTGAAAGAAATACAGTTGTCAGAAGTCAGAGAGAAAAGCAAGAGGAGGGAGGGAGTGAGGAAACATTGTAAAGCTTTGAAGGAAAAGGAAGCAAGCATAAGAAATAAACGCTCTATAAGAAAATGTGATAGAGAATAGAAAAGAACAATACAGAAGCAAAGATGAATCAATCTATAACACAGGGGCAGTTTTACTTCTCAGTTGTACTTTATGTTCTATGAACCTGGGTCAATACTGAGCTCCAAGGTGGGGTACTTTCGAGTCATGTGTAATAACATTTTGAAACGGTATTGAAGAAAAAAAGAAATCTTATGCCCAGGTGGTTTGGCAAGGCCAATGTGTTTTGCAGTTTTTCAGTTCCCTCTTAATTTATTGCAACTCTGAACACTTGGGAAAGTGAGATTGCTAATCTGCGTACCAACAAATGACTGTGTGCATGACTAAATTACTGTGCTTATGAATCTTGCACAGATATTTTTCTTCATTCATTACATGTAAACTTTCAGATTTGAGGATGGCTGACAGTACTAACCTTCTGGACTTTCTGTCTATTCTTTACCAAACTTTGATCATGGTTTAGGAGCTCCCCTGTGCAGCCATTTAAGAAGACCCTCTCTTCGGTTTACAGACAATTTCACCAAAAGCCTTATTTAGCTTCCAAGAAACTGAGAGCATCCTTCATCCTTGGAAAGCAGCAGATGGGAAGCAAGTTGGCTGCCAGTAGCCAGGGAGAGCTAAAGAGATATATAGCTCCTGAGTGTAATTTACTGAAGACTACTCTCAGTGGTTTACACTAAAATTCTTTGCTTAACCACAATTAATGCTGAAACCAGAACTTTCACATGGATGGGCTCTGCAGCAGCTATTAACATTATTATTCCAAAACACCAAGGGAGTAACACAGTGCCCTGTAAGGAATGATGCATCTTTCTTACAGTCTGTAATTCTAGCATTTCATTCAGATCCCATTCATGCACCTTAATGCTGTGGGCAGATTTTCAACAACCCTCAGTGAGAGTTGCAGGCTGCTGACAGAGACTGAAAATCCCACAAACTTTGTGTAGGTATTTGGCAGAAAATCAGCTACTTAAAAATGGCCATTAGATTTCAAATCCCAAATTTCTCCAAAACATTTGGGCTCATTACACAAGCAGAAACTTGAAAAATTGAAGGCGAAATACAGTCACAAGTGTTTCCTGCCCTGACTCTGAGATAGACTGAGTGTACCTGAGTTTGATTTTTTTCTGACATGATTGAAGCACCAGGTTCAGATCAGCTGGAGGATCCCTAGAAATAAAAGATGCCAAGCACTTTGCTCAAGGCCACAAAGGAGAACTCAGTGCTCAATGTAAGAATCTGGAACACAAAACATCTATCTGTCTATCTAGCTATTTATCTATATATATAAAAAAAAAAGAGCTCTAGAGCTTTAACTGTCACTTCTCTGACTGTCTCTTCACTTGTTTCTTTCTGTGTCACCAGAGGCCATCCATGATATAAGGTAGATGATTTTACACGCAATGAGATGGACAGACACAGAAGAGTAATGAAAAATATGTTCTTTTCTTTTATAAAGAACCATACTCCACCAAAGCATTTTAAAAGGCTATTTGATTAGTGTTCATAACAACCCTGTGCATTAGACAGTATCATAATCACTATTTGACATGTGCTAAATGGTATGGTCTGTGCCACAGTGGGGAAGACTGTATCAGGATTTAGGAGCAGGGGGGAAACATGTCTTCCCTGATTTGCTGTTTCTAGCCTTCTATTCAGTTCATTATCTGAAGCAATGCTAAATTTTGATGTCCTTGAACTTTGCAAACACATCAGACAATGGAACTCTTCCAAATCCAGCCTGAATACTCAGACATAAACATTAATCAAAAGCAAGGAATCTTTGTATCAACATGTAAAGACTCTGAATTCAGCTCTTTGAGAGGATTGTTCCTCATAGCAGCTAAGATTATGACCACATGGTGTAGCTTAATGAGCATCATAAACCAGCAAGCAAAATGCTGCTGCAGAAGTGCAGGGAGCAGTCCTGCCCACACTCCCTTTGCAGGCCTCCTTCTTTTCAAGATCAGGAAATTCTTTAAGATCTTCATCTCCCATAAGGTTTTTCTCACTTTTTTCCTTTGTTGCAAAGGACTTCTAATGCCACTGTATAAGTTCTTTTCTCTTTTGTCTTCCAAGGATTTGGCTTCTCTAGTCCACTTAGTGTATATTTCATTACACCTTCACGTACTGAAATCAAGCAATGATGGGTCACAAAAGTTAATAAAATGCTACAATGTCTGCTTTTCACAAGCCATGATGTGTGGCATATTCATTCAGGAGTAACACAAGCTTTAAATGTCATCACTGGCTACTGTAAGAAATAGGTTTCAATGCTGGTGTAGATTTTTTTTTTTTAATTATTATTATTATTAACTTAGAGGAGGATTTTTTGGGCTCTTTTCCTCCCTTCCCTGACAGTTTCTGGCACTGTTTCCTGCATAATCGTCAACTTTCTGTCTCTTCATGAACTGATAGTGGCTCACATTACTGGGACCGGTATTATTTAATATATTCATCAACGATTTAGATGAGAGAATTGAGTGTACTATCAGCAAGTTTGCTGATGACGCTAAGCTGGGAGGAGTGGCTGACACGCCAGAAGGCTGTGCTGCCATCCAGCGAGACCTGGACAGGCTGGAGAGTTGGGCAGGGAATAACTGGATGAAATATAACAAGGGGAAGTGTAGAGTCCTGCATCTGGGCAGGAACAACCCCAGGTTCCAGTATAGGTTGGGGAACGACCTGTTAGAGAGCAGTGTAGGGGAGAGGGACCTGGGGGTCCTAGTGGAGCCAACACTGTGCCCTTGTGGCTAAGAAGGCCAATGGCATCCTGGGGTGTATTAGAAGGGCGGTGGTTAGTAGGTCGAGAGAGGTCCTCCTTCCCCTCTACTCTGCCCTGGTGAGACCCCATCTGGAATATTGTGTCCAGTTCTGGGCCCCTCAGTTCAAGAAGGACAGGGAGCTGCTGGAGAGAGTCCAGCGCAGGGCAACCAAGATGATTAAGGGAGTGGAGCATCTCCCTTATGAGGAAAGACTGAGGGAGCTGGGTCTCTATAGTTTGGAGAAGAGGAGACTGAGGGGTGACCTTATTAGTGTCTACAAATATATAAAGGGGGAGTGTCACGAGGATGGAGCCAGGCTCCACTCAGTGGCAAACAATGATAGGACAAGGGGTAATGGGTGCAAACTGGAACACAAGAGGTTCCACTTAAACTTGAGAAGGAACTTCTTCTCAGTGAGGGTGACGGAACACTGGAACAGGGTGCCCAGGGAGGTTGTGGAGTCTCCTTCCCTGGAGACATTCAAAGCCCGCCTGGACACATTCCTGTGTAACATTATCTAGGTGTTCCTGCTCCGGCAGGGGGATTGGACTAGATGATCTTTTGAGGTCCCTTCCAATCTCTAGCATACTGTGATACTGTGATACTGTGATACATTTGAAATATTTACATTACTGATAGGTGAACCACTGTAGCTAAAATAACAAGGCATGTAAGTTTCTCACCTTTTGTGATTTCATTCTGTTTCATTTCTGAAATGACAATGCACAGTCAGGGTCAGACTGCTGGAATTATTATCAGACAAAAAGTGCATCCAGTGCTGAAACAAACATTATTTCTAGTGCTATTTTCCAATTGCCCTGGAAAGAGCAAAAAATTCACAGCAAGGTTTATTCCTATAATATATCTAGTCCAATACTGAAGGCCCCTGATGCTCCCATCCAGCCTCATATAAACATTCTTGCTGTGAAATATATTTATAAAAATACCACTTTTTAATAAATACAATCAAAGATATTTTCAGGTATAAAGACAGAAGGAAATGTGCAGTAATATAATAAATAATATCAATATCTAACAAAGAAAAATAGCATTATTCACACCACTAGTAGTCATATCATAAAAAACCTCCCAACCCTATCATAAAATACCTAATCAGGCCCTGGCCACTGGCATTAAAAGGAATGAATTGAAAAATAATGTTTAAGATTTGAGATGTATCATTTTAAAATGTAAAACGAAAAATTACTGAAAAGGAAGAATTTGTCTTCTGTTTGAATGAAAGTCTGAGGACAGTATAGCATAGAACTAAATATTGCTTGCATTAGCACCAAATGAACAGACTAGGAAACTGGGTTACAATAAATTGATTTTGCTCCCCCAAACTTTAGCTAAAAGGGTGAGAGCATTTTCTTCTCCTTAGGACATTATATAGAAAGGAACCCACATACAGCATTTAACTGAGATTCACTAAGCTTCTGTTTACAGGTTCTTTGTCCCTGTAAAACTAGATCACATCTCTTTAAGGGAGTATTTTGAAAAGCACATCGACATACTTTAAGAAGATTCTTCTTCAACTGTCCTCAGACTTAAATCATAAAGGAAAGCTATTAGCAAAGAGAAACTAATGAAACTCTTAATTCACATTTCTCTGCTTTCATTTCTTTCTGAGCTCTTGAATCTCTTCAGATTAGGTTAGTCTACTGTAGGAGGATAGCTCAGTCAGATCAATCTATACTTCAGTGAAAAGCAATCAGCACCTCATCACAGCACAAAACTCACAGTCTAAAAAGGTGCTTTGCACCCTATCTGGGATGCCTGAGCAAGTCACTGCCAGCCTGTGCTTCCTGGTAAGAAACTCTGCTCTAAAATTGTCAAGACATCTTTATGTCTGGCATCTAATATCCATTAGTCCTAACTCACTCTGCTTCTATTCTCCAGGGAAAAATGAGCTTTATCTTTGCAAGCCATCTGGATCTGCTAGCCAGATTAGTTCCCCTTTACTCAGTCCATGTAGATCTGCATGCATTAATGGAGTATGTACACTTCTATACTTACAGTTCCCACACAAATGTTTCTCAACCTAGGATTTTAGACAGAAATAACGCAACTGTTACTCAAGGGACCTGTGGAATAACTCTAATGAAGTATAAAGTTCTTGTATTAATCAATGTCAGAAGCAAATACATATTTCAAAAACATCTCTTGGAGGAATTGTGCTGCTGTGAGCAGTTAAAGGTATTTAGTTTTTCATTGGCTCTCAAAAAACACTTGCATCCAGAAATTATACCTCTTAGGATCCAGGGAAAATGATTGTTTCCTGTAGCAGAAAGGACTAGTGATAGACCCTCAAAGAGGTTATGTTTATAGGGAAAAGAAAAAAGAAAGAAGGGGGGGGGGGGGGAGGATATTTTTTTTTAAAGCAGCTTTTTTGTTGTTGTTGGAAAAGAAGGAATTATACAATTTTACACTATCAGCTGGTATTTTAGATGGGTAATAATTAAAGAACAAGATCAAAGGTGTAAAAGCAGCAGAAAATAAAACCAAGACACAGAAGCAAACCCCTTATTATTCAATACTCTCAGATGCTTTGTAAAGCAAATCACTGCAACCTCCATGCTTTTGTGCATCAAAATGGGAAACATGATATCCTTTCTGTGATACATTAACCCATTCTACATTACCAAATGAGATGAAACCATTTATCATATTTTTGCATCAGCTATATTTATTATAAAATTCTATTTCTGCATTTCTCTCCTTTTTTGTTTCTTCATTGTGCTTCTTTCTTTTTTTTTTTAATGTGAGATGGAAAAGGTTGGAGGTGTTTAAAAGAATACATGTAAACATCACTGTTGTTTTTGTTTCCTGTTCAACTGAGTGTTGATTACTGAGCTGCAAGAGAATTCACTCTTTTTCTCTCTCCCTTGAACATGTCTATAAAGAGATGTCTTTGATGAGCTTCTTACTGTGTTTTTACAGATGAGTTTTCTTGACCCTTAATCTAAATTTGAAACTTCATGACAACATTAATTTTCCTGCTTCATCTCACACTTTTTCATAGATACAATAAGGGTAATTTTTCTCACACTCAGGAATGATTTGGTTATGATTTCTACTGAGGCTCAATCAAAAGATGACAAATCAGAAGAGGAAAAAAAGTATAAAACTGAGTTAGAAACCTTAGTTTAAAACTGCATTTGAACAAGGAGGATTATTTGCCCTCACTGTTTTATGAGGTTTGTAAGCATGCAAGTTTTGCCATAATCATTAAAAGCAGAACTTAAAGAAAAATTAAAATTTTTATTTATCATACGAATTCTGTGAGATCCACCATGGAATCATAGAATAGTCAGGGTTGGAAAGGATCAAGCAAACCAAACAGGATTTTCACAGCACAGCTGGATTATACAGTAAATTAATTACAAACACATCAGCATAGTGGAAAGAAATCAGAATTTTGTAGTTTTATTTGTTTTTACAAAATTTTTGATAGATTAAGTTTCTCTCTCAGCTCTTCCCATATCAAAATTCTTCATTTTTTTTTTCACCATTTCAATGGGAGCTGAATGCCCTAGAGAGACAAGAATAAAATAAGACTTAAATAAGCAAATGTCTTCATTATAATCAGTTTAATTGTTCAATGACTATGTTTTTTCAAGATGTTTTTGCACCCCTGTTAGGACAAAACTTTCGCTATTTTTACTTGTGTTACCATGAATGATTTATATTTCATAATCTTAGAACAACACTGTATTAGACATTGTCGTTGACCTTAAAGTCAAATATAGATTTCAGATATAAAAATCAAAGATAAAGAAACTTGCCAACATCTTAACTAATCTTTGCCTTGAAATGGCTGTATTTCTAAACATTTAGCTTTACAGCATTCTATGTCTTGACGAAAATAAGAATAAAATGTTATGAAAATAAGAATCAAATGTTATGAAATTGTTCTTCCAACAGCCTATTCATTCACTCATTCCTAAGATATTCCAACTCTCTCAGATAAGAGTTCAACAGGAATCTGATTTTGTCTTCAAAACTGCAAATAAGGAGTTAGTAATTGCCTTTAAAACCAATGTTTTAGCTGTACAGTATAATGACCAGGGTGATAACAGTTCATCATTCGACATTTCATAGAAACTGGGGAAATTTTCTGTAGCATAATGGCATGTCAATTTTCTAACTTAAGAAACATAATGGCATGTCAAATTTCTAACCTCCAGAAAGGGGAAAAAATATCTCTTGTGCAGCCACAAAAATAACATAATGAGATCATCTCACTTTCTGAAATATTTTAAAATGTTTCTTTTAAACAAATTAATCAATTACAAGGCAAAAATAATATTTAGTAGAAGTTAGAAGAGCAGCCTACACTTTCCCCCAAAACACCTCGATTATTAATTAACCTTTACCTATGTCTCCGAAATAACAGTCATGATTTGCCCAGTGACTAATAATAACTACCACTGTGATTTTATTCTAGGCCTCTGTTAAGAGAAATAGAACAAAACCTGTGTGCGGCCAAGGCAGATGTATACAACAGCACAGATACTGTTTTATTTCTCTTTCCATAACAAAAGAAAAGCTTGTATCTTAGAGCAAATTATAGCCCAAAAGGAAGTCATTACTGAAAAAATAATATCTGGTGAAGAAATTCAGCTCCAACTTTCCAAATTCCAATTTGGAGGCAGAAGTTAAAAAAAAAAAAAAAAAAAAAAAGTTTCTTTTCCTAATTTCTTTGTTTGGCTGGTTTCTTTTGCTTCTGTACATAAGTCATTAATTAAAAAATAATAATGATTTGAGTCTCTGAGCTGCCCAAATGCTTCCAAGTTAGACTAAGTTTATCCAAAGTTAAGGGTTGCTAGTTCTTGTTTTATGCAGATTTAAATCACTAATAAACACAGGTTAATCATTACTGCTACTTTATTTGACTTTGGAAGATCAAGAAATTATATTTAAAAAATAGGAAAAAGCACAGCAACAAACCCCCTAGACAACATACATTTGAAAAAAAAAAAACAAACCCCAAAATAATAATCTAATATTCTTAGTCCCTGTCTTGAGAAGTCTTGCCTGGAGAAGAGAAGGCTCAGGGGAGACCTTAGAGCAGCCTTCCAGTACTAAAGGGGGCCTACAAGAATTCTGGAGAGGGACATTTTACAAAGGCAGGTGGTGGCAGGCCAAGGACAATGGTTTTAAACTGAAAGAGGGTAGATTTAGGTTACACATTAATAAAAAATTCTTTATTGTGATGGGGGCGAAACAGTGGAACAGGTTTCCCAGAGAAGTTATGGATGCCCCATGCCTGGAAGTGTTCAAGTCCAGGCTGGATGGGGCTTTGAGCAACCTGGTCTAGTGAAAGGTGTCCCTGCCTGTGGCAGGGGTGTTGGAACTGGATGATCTTTAAGGTCCCTTCTAACCTTCTTTTAATTTAACGTGATATATTTGCAGAAATGAATATGAAAGGATCTACTATTTCTGAAATGTTAAAGTAGTTGCTTGGAAACTTGATTGGAACTATCAGAGTTAAAAACAGGCTACTGAATAACACTTTCTCACCTCCTTAACTTTTCCTCCTCCTGTTCTCTTACCTTTTCTCACTTCCTTATACACTCTTCTCCCAAAGACCTAGGTATTTTTCATCTTTAAAGTTTCCCAAGTCCCACTAAGTGGAAGACAAGCCACTAATAATTCATTTCTAGCTTATAAACTTTCTCTCTTCTGGTTTTTCTTCAAAGGGGAACAGTTCCTGCCCTTACTGTTGTGAAGGATCATACAAAGCTCTTTTCATTAAAATAAATTATTCTGATTTACTGAAAGTTTTGTTACCATGAAATCACACTGCTTTTGTGGCTTAACAATATTCAAGAATGAGCTCTAATAAACTACAAATGAAATGTTATGCAAATTATACTAAGATTAAGCTTTTTTTTTTTTCAGATTTAATTGCCACTAACTGAATGAAATTTGTGCAAATTTAGAACTCTTCCTATTTTGTCAGTGGACCAACTGGGATGTAAATGAAACCAGGTTCCAAAGTGAAGACATGTCTAAATCAAGTATTTTATGGTGTTTTGAATCTGTTTCAGATTTTTTTTTTTAAATTGTCCCTCCTTAAGCAATTATGTTTTCTCATTCATGTTTTATCTTATACATGACAGGTTTTTCCAAGGAATCTCTGTAGTCATCTGTTTTCACTGAAAAGCTCTAGAGTTGTGAGCAGCAAATGGGCTTTTCTTAGTCTGCATAGAACATGTTAAAGGCGTGTGACACAAGACCAAATGAAAAGTATTAAATGCATGCTAGTGATATCAACTCATTCTGTGGCTCATACAGTATCACCCCACCACAGTTCATTAGTGAAAGCCCTCTTACTGCTTATCACCACAGCCAAATACAGGCCTAGGGATAGTTAACACAACTGCTCTTTGTGAACATGCCAGGCTGGATGGCACTTTGAACAACCTGGTCTAGTGGAAGATACCCTTACCCATGGCAGGGGGTTGGAAATAGAGAATCTTTAAGGTCCCCTCCAACCCTAACTATTCTAAGCCTGTAACCATGGTTAGGGTTGATCCACATCACCTTTTAAAATACCCCAGACAAAATAATCACAGGCAAAATGACAGCGTATCCCAAGCCATGTGTCCAAGCCTTTGAAAACTTCTGCCTTCCAACACTTTTATCTCTTAAAAGGTCACCATGCTAGGGGGGAGCAAATTCCACTCCCATCCAGGAATATTGTGAATTTTACTCAGAAAGCCAGAATATTATTTTTTCTCACCAAAGTCTCCTGAGATTCTAGATGAACTGCTTTTTACTGTCTTTCATTTTCTTCATTTCTCTAAGATGACTCTAACTACAAATGCATGAAGCAGTTACGTTTGCACTTTCAAAAAGCTAATACATGCCATAAAATAGGGAAAAGATCATTGGTGAACATGGGCAGGTTTTTTTCCATTCTTGTGGGAAGACTAGCAAATTGTGGGCCAGTCAATCATTAAGTTGGATCCAGCTATGAAGACAGAAAAGCAGTGGCAAATCACAAATTTCAACAGATCTACAACCTGGAATAATTTACACGTGTGAGTTGTATATCTCATTTCTCCATAGAATGCTCATTTGCAGCCAGTGAAGTCTGCATGTTGAGATGAGAACATTTTACGGCACCAATGTCATATTCATTAGCTGTTTTCTGAATTGGGATTATAAAAAATATATATTTTCTTAATAAAGCAGAGGCTGAGCATCCAATCAATGATTATGTTGCCCTGCACTATAAAACCTGGCTGATGACTTACATACTTCCCTTTTTGCTATAAACTGGTTTTTACAACATTATCTTTCATATACATTACGTGTGCAAGAAAGAAAAATGATGGCAAGAATTAATAGCAGTCAATATTTTCTTTAAAAAAGTATAACAGTGGTTAATCCCACTAAGCACCTAGTTCCTCCCAAACTACTGATGTCATAAATTACCTTAGTACAGAATTGACTGAGAAGAAATCAGCGTAATAAATTGTATGATTGCATTGATATCACAAACGTTATAGCAGTGTTGTATTATTTTCCTCAGATTTCATGTCCATCAACATTTAAAATGTTTTTTCACATTTTTCCTCCAACTCAGAATATAATTTTTCATTCCCTAAATGCTGTTTGTTTTCCAATTTTGTAATCTAATTTGTACACAGCATAAACTTAAATGTCTCAGTTACCAAGTAGTTCTTAACAGCACACTGTAGCCTGAGGTCATGATAGAATACACTCTTGCAAAAAAAAGAGAAAAGGTAGCATGGAAATACTTCTTAGCACTTACATCTCTTTATTGGATGCCCAGAATGGAAGGTATGGCCCATAAGACTGCAATCTTAGTTTAAGATGGGACCACAGTTAGTTTGGGTTTCTTTGGGGTTTTTCTAAGTTTTTTAAAAAATAGTCATTCTTAAAGATTGTTTTTACCTGAAATATTGATTTCACCAATATGATGTTTTCATCAAGGCTGCTAAACTTTGAAATAAATATTTAGCTTTTCCACCCTAAAGGAAACAAATAATTGAAATAAAACATTTATTCATCCAGGAATAGAAATATTTTTGTTTGGAAATGGAAGTTTGTGCAGTCTGCCTGGGTGTCTTTCTTTTAGTCTTGTTAAATAAACCTGAAAACCATTACTAGCAGGTATTGTAAACTAGGAATACAATAAATCAAGAGTACAACTGTGGTTTCTCAGCTTGAACATGGAAAATTATGTCATTCAGGTAATGTAAATAGATTGAAAATAGCACTGGACTTGAAGAATATTGCTGCAGGATAGTAGTTAACATTTTAAAGGGCAGAAATGCATTATTTCTGCTGGAGGCAAGAATCTGAAAGTGATCTGTCAATATCAAAGAACACATGAGAAAGATTGTTATTTCTTGTCTCTGTCAAAAAGCTGGTGGAAACAGCTGTCACCTAACTGGTAACAAATTGTTTTGCAAGGACATGCCACAGTGCGGTTTGGTCTTCTGACTTTTACTGTAAAAAATATGAGATTTTAATTGGTGATAAGAAAAATTCTGCAAGTAAAAATTAAGAACTGTGACACAGACACATATATAGCAAGGCTGTGAGTTGGAACACATGCAAAAAAATGGTAATCAGCAACAAACTTATGCCTGTCAAACCTGTTAACATGTCAAAGTCTGGTTTATAGCTTTCTTCAAAGATACATACAATTACATCAGAGCTGAAAGTGAGGTGTGCACTACAGAGTATTTAGAAAAGATAGGTAAAACAGAAAATGGGAAGGTGTTGAAGAAAATTACAGTTGGGCATCTCTGTGTGGTTACAACAGGATAATATGTTTCTTTGTGAAAAAAGGGATGTTACTTTAAAGACAAAAACAACAAAATATATATTATCCATAGTAAGAAAGAGAGGTCTTGTTTCTCTTGCTGCAACAGATACATATGTATCTCTGATAATTTAGTCCAGGATGTTAAAATTTATCTTGTTTGTGATGTGACAAGTGGTGGGTGAATCATTCTAGCATTAATGAAGAGGAGAATCAATCCCACATCTAAAAGATTTCTTGCATGGACATCTCTTTTACCACCAAAGACTACATTTGGATGTATTGGATGTTAAGTCCACATAATTCAGTTAACACACTCTGCACTTCCATTTAAAAAGAGGTACATAAGAAGGAAAAAAAAGAAGATGGTTGCTTTGGTTTGGTTTGGATTTTTATTAATAGCCTTTGGAAAGCACAGACAAAACCATTTGTACCCAATAGATGAAATGCTTTAAGAGACCCATAAATGCAAATGGCAAGGTATAGCTCTGAACAAAATAACCTGTGTGCAGGGGAGCCTGAATAAAGAAAGGAACTGAAAACTGATGGCTGGTGCAAAAGTCATCTTCTCTGGCCTGTTGTTTTTCAGCTGGTATAAACAAGTATTAACTATATTGTTATTTTATATGTGGTTATGAGACGCCTGCCCCAACGTCCATTGGTCCTTGCAGTCTTCTAGGATCTGACCTAGCTGTCCAAAAAGTTAGCCCTGAAAACACAGTAAAACGTATGCATAATAATTTTAAAATAAAAAATTATAATTAAAAAAGAGAATGCTTAAAAGGCCCAGAAAAGGTAACATACAAAAATATGCAGTTAATGTAGTTAGCATTTCTGTGGACAGCAGCCGTGTTCCTCCTAGCACACCATGGACATGATCTAACTGTATATATATTTAAAAAAAAAAAACATGTTAGGGAATATATATATATACAAATAAAATATAAAAAGACAGATTACTGAAACTACTTGGTGATGTATGATAAAATATTCATACATTAATTAAACATAATTAGCATTAAAATCTAGGCATCATTTAGATGTTAATTAATTCTTTTTTCCCTTATCTGACAAGAGCATATGTGGCATGTCTCACAGCAAAAGATGTTATACTCAAATGTCCTCTGGAAATATATTAAGAAAATACACAGATGCTCAGAATTTTTTTCTAACTACATCATCCATTCTAAGAGCTCAAAAAATTGTTGTTTTATTTGGAACAATGGTAAGTGTATCCAGAAAAGGACATGAACTTGAGACTCTAAGGGATCAAAGGAAAACTTATTTATTTAATCCCCAGATACCAGGTTGTACTTGTTTCTTGACACCGTTTTTGTCTTAAATGTTTTTAAAAAGCCATTTCTATTGTTCCCTTTGTGCTCTCAGTAACAACAGAATAATGCGTACTAAGAAATCAGGGCTCATGAAGTGTTTACGCTTTCCCTGCAAAGAAAGTTGAAATAAACAAACTTCATAGGCATTATGCTTTGCTTTCTCAAACAGGAGATTGGAAAGACATTTCAAAAACTAATTGAAACTGATATCTGTAAAGAAAGTAAATAATTTTAGAACTTCTTAGTTTCTTAACGAGTACTTTAAAGCAACAAACTGAGGCCAATAATATTTTCAATCATAACCCTTTCCCTTCCCCTCCTAAAAAAACCACTGACATTTATTTGTAAAGACCTAAATCACCTGAAAGTATTTGGATCATATTCTGATTCTGACAGTTCTCAATTCAGATTATCAGTTAATGTATGGAAATAGTATTCTTCCAAATCCACATAAACAAGAGATACAGGCAGAAAATAGGTGATGTTTGACATCTGCTCCAAATTGTCAGGTACCTGAAAAAAGGAAGATTTGGAGTAAGTTTAAAAGGTAAATTTTAATTATGCATCTCAACTAGAAGTCATAAAGGCTTTGAGTACTCTGTGATCACATTCTTATTTCAGAAAAGATTTTTGAGATATTTACTTTTATTTGATGTCAGTGGGTGCACTATTATTCTTATGGCTCATTATGTGTTTTAAATAGCACATTTCTGAAAGAATAGAAGCGTTTCTTTCATGGAAACTTTTAATTCAAAATTTTCAACCAGAACTGTGCACAGGACTTTAGGAAGAACACACATAAATAGAATAATCTTAAAATTACTACAATTCAAGATGTTTCAGACACACTGTAAGAAGTAGGTATCCACCAGGATAAATGTAAGAAACAGTGGGCACAGAATGTATTGGTATTCCAGAAAGACAATTAAACTTGGAGGATGGCAAAGCCATGGATATGTGCAGTAGCACTGCAAAGCATTTTATATTCAATGCAGATTTAAAACATGAAATATGGTCAGTGGAAATATTTCCTTTTAACCTTGAGGTCTGAAAAATGATAATTCAGCTTGATTACCATTTCTCTGCACACTGTATTAGGCTAGAATCCAGATATTTTATATTAAATGAGGCCATATTTGCATAAAGTTGCCAGGTTTTTTTGTAGGTTTTTTTTTTCAGGAAAGCAGTTGGAAGAGCACATTCTTAGGAAATATTGCAGATACAAAAAGGAAGGCATGTATTTAACATTTTGAAAGTCCATTTGTCTTTATAATACGTGAAGTACTCTAAAAAATATTTTTTTTTTTACTCCTGTTTTCTTATCTGGAATGCCTGAAAGCACAGAATTTTATTTTTGTTTTCCTTTTTTTTTTTTTTTTGTGACAAGGCTGAACAACAACAAAAAAAAAAGTCAGCATTAAATGGTACCTCTTTCCTGCAGTCCCACGTTCATCTTTTCTTATCAATCACTGTTTCAAACAAATTGCAGTTTGATACTGAAGAGAGCTGAAAAAATCATGGTAAACAAACCACCAAAGAGAAAGACTTAAGTGCCACAGAATGAGCAGAACATCTGAACACAAAAGTGGTCTACAGGGCACTTAGGAAAATTAAAATGAGATAACGTTAAAAATACTGCAATTGAAAATATTAGTGGGTCCAGTAAATACAGTATTGTCTCCCAGACAGTAACGAGAAACAAAGAATTTAAAGTATTTTCTTTCTTTTTCCTTCTCTCTTCTCCATTTTTCGTTTCCTTCTTTTTACCTTCTCTGCCCTTCCTCTTCCTTCTCCTTTTCCTCTTTTCTCTAAGGAAAATACAAGAAAGGGCCAAGGGTATTTAAATTGATTTTATTTACAGAATAAAATATATTTATAAAACCTTTTTGTACAGGTTATTAATACTTAAAATAAAAAAAGAAAATTATTAACAGTATTCTTTCAATTGACCTGAAATATATTTAGATATTTTCATTTTATGAATAAGATTTTAACTCAGTGTTCTGAAGTAGCAGGAAAAAAAATGTTCTGAAATCTCAAAAATGCTTGAGAAAAATGGGTCCCTTTCTAAGTGTTGTTTAGATTCAGACTGAAGACTTATAATGACTTAGATTTTGGAATTTAACTTATATTTGTTACTTATTTCTTTACTACCTGAATGTTTAACATTCATTTACACAATTATGAATTGATACGTACTTGACAAGAGGTATTATAAAAAAAATGCCTGATGTACTGAGGTTGTTAGATCATGGAAGATAGTAATAAACTAATTTTAAAGAGCAAATTTAAAAATTACAAGTGAAAGTGGAAATAAAAGTCCTGACTACTTATGGCTATAGAAATCAACTTGAAGGATTTTTTTTGTTACTATAGAAAACCATGAAAATTTAGCTAGTAAGAATGAGCTATCTTTTCAAGTATACTTGTCTCTCTTGACTGAGCTTCAATTGTAATATTCTCAGGTCTGAAAGGATAACTGTATTCCTGTTTTTTCACCTGCTTTCTGCAGTCACATCTCTCTTTCCTGTAAGTTTACCTAGTGTGCCATCTGGTTATTGTCAAAATGAATTCTTCTTTCACTTATTCAGTCCTCTGCAAAAAAATATTTACTTATACTTTACTAATTCAGAGTACAATGGGGTAACGAATGTGAGGGAGGTGGATGAAGAAGGCTAAAGGGATTACCCCAAACCACATTTTGAATACTCTTGCTTCTTTCTAGAGCAGAAGGTAGGGTCAGGTTCCTGTGAAAACAAACTGCATCTGTGGTATCTACAAATATCTCAAAATTTACCTCAAGGTTCCTTCCTTATCCTTTACAATCTGGTTTGTTCAATAATGACTTCCTCTTCTGATGCTGAGTCACTTGTGACTCCCAACAGCAGTAGGCAGTTTCACATCCTTTCCCTACCTGACTGAGTCTAATTCTTTGTTTTCAAGGATAAAACATTGTTTCCTCTTGCACATGATCACCTTTAAAGAGTTTTCTATATCTTTATCCTTTTGGAATGTAATATTTTTATTATAAGAATTTACAGACAAGATAAGAAAAGATGAGGTTGCAGCCCTCTGGAAGGCACTATCTATACAAACAGTGGTCTAAGAGCAGGAAAGCAGGTTGTGGCTATAATCAAAATGGAGATAGCACTTTTAAAAATTACCTCTGGTCACTACGTACAGCTGACTGTCCTGCCCTTCCAATTTGTCTCATTGCAACTTATCTAAAAGAGTATTTAGTTGTACTTTTATTGCCTCTAAATCTTGCTGTTTTTTCTTTCAATTTAGTCAATCAAATTTTATGCTGCTCTATATTGCCAAAAGTAAATACCAATTGTTGCCCATTTATATATCCTTCACTTTGTCCCTTCATTGCTGCTCTCTACCCATTTGCGAAAAATGTCTTACAAGAATCACCTTAGAAAACAGTATTTCACGTATTGCCACTAGATCCCGAAAGATAATGAACAGTGAAGAAATAAAGAGGAACCACTGTTTATCTGAGTTTTCTATTAAGAAGTCCAGAAAAAGACTTAAATCGATAGGCTGCACTGATAATGTAAACTGAAAATATTTATGCCTTCTAGGGAAGAATTATAATATTATAGTAACTAATAGAACTACTACCATGGAAAAACAGAGATTAATAAACCTCCTTGATTCAGTAACTGTCGTGGTCTAAACCCAGTCAGGCAACTCATTCACTCACTCCCCCCCTTCTTTCCCTTCCCCTACTTCCGGAGGGATGGAGAGGAGGATCAAAAGAATGCAACTCCCACGGGTTGAGATAAGAACAGTTTAGTAACTAAGGTATAACACAAATCACTACTGCTACCACCAATAATAATAATGATAAAGGAAATAACAAGGGAAAAGAATACATCACCTCACCACCAGCCAACCGATAACTCGCGGGCCCCCCCCCCCCCCCCCCCCGCCCGCCCCCCCCCAGCCTGACCAAGCTCTGACCGATACCTCCTCCAACCCTGCAGTCTCCCAGCCCTTCCGGCTAACTCCCAGTTACCTCCTGGGCATGGCGTGCTGTGGTATGGAATACCTCTTTGGTCAGTTTGGGTCAGGTGTCCTGTCGCTGCTTCCTCCTGGCTTTCCCTCCTCCATGGCAGAGCATGAGGCTCACAAAGTCCTTGGCCAAACCAAAACATCAGTGTTATCAGCTCTGTTCCCAGTCCGAAAGTCAAAACACAGCACTGCACCAGCTACCAAGAAGGAGAAAAATGACTGCTGCTGCTGAACCCAGGATAGTAACTCATAGATCTATTTGGCAGAGCAGTACTGATGGTTAAAGCCAAAAGGACTAAAGCCTCAATTTCTTAATATCTGATGTAAGAACTTCTAAAGTCACTCGGTTAATCCAGTGTGAAATGATCACTCCCCAAATACCATGTCCAGTAGAGGACCCACAGTAGGGCCTCACCTTAACGATTCCTTTTGTCCGTGGGAGAGCTAAGCCTATGCATAGAGCACATACCAGGTACTTCACAACAACCCATATGACTGTCACATTAAAGGTAGTAAAAAATTAAACAATGCAGAGATCTATGTGCCTAAAGTCTCATTCTAGAACCTCATGTGAATACACACATCACTCCTTATGAGAAACCATTATGGGAAACTACTAATCAAAAGTAGGCATCTGATTGAAATATTAATATTGTTGTCTGAGACAAGAAAATTAATTTTGGACTCCTAGGTTCAGACATCCTTTCTGAAAGAAAATGCATCATGTACAGAACAAAGACTGCACAATTAGTACCTAGACAGACATGATTGAAACTGCTAATGAGAATTCTCAAAATCAGGTTAATAGCCTTTGAATTTACATTTCAGTGGCTCAGTTTTTTACAGTAAAATTTCAGATTTAATACAGTGAGTCCAAAAGAGAGAAATTAAGTCCCTATATATTTTCTAGTAAAATTAACATACACAACACCACAGAGTCTATAGAACTGCTAGGGTTTAATGTTTATCACTTAATTTGACAGCAATTAATTTTAGAATCAACATATGAAACATATGAAGAAGTAAATACAGTATCTAAGAAACTATCTGTCTTAGGTAAGCTTAGATTTTATACAATCTGAAGATATGTACTTGGCACACACAACCTGATTTTACAGCAATTTAGCACTGCATATGAGTACAGGTTTGGGTTGTAAATTTGTAGAAAATTTGTGAAAGATTTGTTTTACAGATAATGGTAGGAGCACAAACATTCCATTACAGTCTGCAAAATCATGCTACTTACAGAAACACTGCCTGGCAGAACACCCCAAATCCTACAATTTTCCCTTTATTTATTCATTTAAACATAAGAATTAGAAAAGGTTAACAGAAAGTGCTAAAATGAAACGCATGAAATCTATCATTTTGGTTTAACCCTGCAAAAGCAGCCCCTGAAGAGCAACCCAGGTTTTAACACAGCTGGACACAGTTGAAGTCACTGATAACAAGCTGCCAGATTAAATCAGACACAGTCTCTTAAAACGTGGTGCTGATTTGGGTCAGTCCAGTCTGGCTGACAAAGACACAGCTCTGCTTTACCATTAGCCAGAACTGCAGTATAACCCACAGATCACAGACGACTTAAAACAGCCTTTCTCTTAAGCACAGCTGTAGCAAATCTCACTGAGGTCCACTCCTGGAGCTCTCATCCTCTGCCTGCCAATATACAATAGCTTCAGGGATGGGAGCAGATGAGTGGCATTCCAGGTTTTAACAGACAGATACCCAGGGATAGTTTCAAAATCATCTGGAAGGACTGTGTCTAAACCACGTGAAAATCAGTCCAGTTCCATGTAGCTCGGCAGAATCTCTTCTAACCTCATTAGGCTCTTCTGAAGGTCTGACCCCAGAACCTTCTCTTAAGATCATCTGTGAACAAATATATGAGACCATCAGAATGATTTCTCACTTCTCTAACAATTAGTTTAATGGGCTTAACTTTGAAAAAGCTACTGCCATACACCTGTATTCTTGAAGCTAACAGGACACAAAAGCTAATGGAAGAGCATTTGAAGTGTAAAACTAGATGAAGAACAGATGCTTCTTATGTTATTTTTACAGACTTTGTATTGTTTCTACATGTTTTCAATCATGATCGTGAACAGCAATGGAGCTGCCAGAAAGATATGAACAAATTATGTTAACACATTTTGACAGATACTTGGGTTAGAATGTACTTATGCCACTTTTTCCTTTGTTTTCCTTTTGCTCTATAGAAGGATTGAACTTACTGGAGGGACTGCTTGCAGACATAGCAAGTGTTAAGTGTAATATAGAGAACGAACACAGATACTAATTTTGAATTTGAAAATATGAACACCTGGACTTTTATGCCCCTTCAGTCAGGGAATACATATGTATCATGTGGCATTTAGGTCTAGCTAAAATTGTGCCCACTGAGCATAATGAGGGAGAAGAAATGCTCAGTTCTCTCTTAGAGACAAAGAATTATTTGCAGAATCATTTAGGTGGAGTCTGTTTCTGAACTCCTTCCTCCTCAGTATGAAAAGATGCATGTGTATCAAGAGTCTCACTGACAAAATAGGACTATACAGAGGGAGAGAATTATGCTGTAATTACAGTACATTCATGACATACTAAAATAATAGAATTATCTTTATGGATAAGCTTTGGATAAGACCTTAACTGTTTAATTATTATTGTTGGATTTAGTGAACATTTCAGCATTTTTGTTCAAGAATGAGCTTCTGGAATTGGAATATTAACAAAAAAAAAAATTAAATTTTTAGGGAAGTTACTTTCTGTGAAGTGTTTGACAAAGCTAGAGGAATCCTCAGATTTCTGTGATTTCCCAGACGTAATCACCACCAGTTTATCAATTCATCATTAACTTAAAGCAATAATAAAATAGGTGATGGGTGAAAACGGCATGTTTTATTTTCAACCCTCAAAAGCAAAGACCGCATTTTTAATACCACCAGCTGCCTACTATTGAATATATCACCACATCTTTCAAATGACACACTATATGCTGTTTAAAGAGTTTAAGTTTAAAGAGTTTTAAGAGATCAAACCTCAGTTTAGGATCTGCATTACACTATATGCAGGACTGAAAAATCAAAGTCAAGTAACACATTTTGGAAGATCATCCTCCAAAATCCTTAAATAGTTACTCTCACTGAAACTCTGATATCACCTCAACTGAAATTATTACTATATGAAAGCAAGTAAAAAAAATTCCTCACTGCAGATACCTGCTCTAGTCTTCAACCTGTAAGCTATTATGTAGAATGAATTATGTATAGATCCATTTTCAACCCTTTTTTGTGATTTGTGGGTTCCAAAGAAATTTTTTAATGTATGAGAGCTAGGTTTAGAAAGTTCATCTTACTCAGACTGCTGTGTAGCACACATTAAATTATTTCTCTTGGTCAACTTTGCAAATCATTGAAGAGTGGTGGTAACTCCCTGGAGTTTGTGAATCACAGGCTGAGAGCCACTGACCCGTAGGAGAGTTGGCAATGACTGGTGAGGTTTTCAGGCTTGCTTCTTGTCATATCTCCTACTCAAGTAGCTTGACATTGAGTGGTTGCATTTGTCCTGATAGCTATGCACTGGGCACTTCTGCCCAATTGCCTCTGACCTCTCTGCTGTACCATTGTGAGCCAGACTTTCTTTAAAGTGCTAGGAAAACGGGTGTCATGCTTTAACCCATGAGTCAGCTAAATGCCACCTGCTATTTGCTCACTGTCCCCAGTGAAATAGGGGAGAGAACTGGGAAAAAGGTAAAACCTGTGGGTTGAGAAAACAACAGTTTCACAGGACAGAAAAGGAAGGGAAAACAGTAATGCTAAAAGAATACAGAAGTGATGCACAATGTGGTTGCTCACCACCTCTTGACAGATGCCCAGTCACTCCCTTAGCAGTGGGATGTCACACCCTGGCCAACACCACCCCCCCACGCCCCACCCGCAGTTTTGTTGTTCAGCATGACCTCAAATGGTATGGAGTATCCCTCTGGTCAGTTGGGGTTGGCTGTCCTGGATGTGTCCCCTCCCAGCTTCTTGTGCACCCCGACCTCCTTGCTGGCAGGGAGTATGAGAAACTGAAAAGTCCTTGATCAGGGTAAGCCCTGCTCAGCAACAACTAAAACATCAATGTGTTATCAACATTATCCTCAGACTGAAGTCAAAACACAGCACTGCACCAGCCACTAGGAAGATAACTAACTCTATCCCAGCTGAAACCAGGATAACAGGTTAGGTTTTAAATCAGGTAAGTTTTTTCTATGAAACTGCATGTTAAATATTATCTCAGTATATAAGGGAAGAGGCAGAGCTGGTAAATCACTGGTAGACATTACAGGGGTAAAAAAAAAAAAAAAAAAAAGACAAAAAAGACCAAAAAACAAAGACCACCAAACTCCAAACTTTTGCCTTCTGGAGAGAACTGTGAATTTTTTTATTTTCTAGACCAAAGATCAGCCCCCAAAATCCCAGCCTTGTCGTATTATGGAATGGAGTTATTAAAAATTACAGGAAATATTCTTAAAATAATGGTATACATTATCATGGACAAAATCACTTCATCATAACTTAAAGCAATAATAAAACACATGACTGGTGAACATGGCAACAGCCTGCATTTTGATAATGGGTCAAATCAATCTAATTTTTCCTCATTGAAAAATATTAGAAAATCCGATTCATTAAAATAATTTTCATTAGAGTTCACTCAAAGGTCACTAAGATCCCTGGTTAGTAATGTAGACAGGACTCCACTTAGTTCCAGTGAGAATAGAACTACATTTCTTTATTATCTATTATAGAAAGAGAGGGTGTGCTATCAGATCTGATAATATCAGCAAAGCTGTAGGAAAATTCTAGAAAAGAAACCATTAATCTAACTACCTTTGAATTATTTCTATTCATTCCAGCAGAACCTGAATCAGATAATTTGTGAAGAAAATTATACTGATTAAGGCAGTAGTCTCCTCCTCCTCCTGCACGGTATTTCACCAAACAGCAGATTACAGTGCAAGACAGGGACTGGAAAGAGCAACAGTTTTCAGGGCAGACCAGAGAAGAGCCCATGCATCACAAAATCAACATCATTGGACTCAGCAATATATCTATGTGAACACAGACTACAGCAAAAAGCCCCAGCTAATGCTACATCTCACACAGCTACATCCTACAGTGCTGCTTCTTTTAAAGCTTGCTGAGAAAACTATGAGACAAAAGAAAAAACAATTGCATGAAAAAATGTACAGCTCAATACAGTCCTTATAATGGATACAAAAAAAAAAAAAAAGGCAAAAAAGCATTTTGAAATTAAATTCCTGAGCTGAGTATAAGGACATCAGTTTGAATTTCTTGTTGCCTTTTTTTCTTTTTTACTGTGACCAATGGATAGAGACAAACAATGATTTGCAGCCCTACAATAGTCATCTATGTTTTCATGAACTACGATGCTTAAAGACTATAGACACAGACACAATGGATGACTGCAAAACACCATTAATGCTTTCTTCAAAGCTATTTCCTTGAAGAAGGAGGACAGTTGCAACTATAACATACTAACACCCTATCCATACTATGACAAATGAATTTACAACATACTGCCAAAGAGTCTCCTGCAATGTACTTTGAATTTCTTTTATGCCAATATTGCGTTCAGGGAAGTTCAGCTTTATTTAAGTGCTAAAGTTTTGAAGCCCAGGGTTGAGTACAAGTATTACCAGTTCCCTTCCTGCTAGAACAGATACTAATCCTCCCCCCATCCCTTGCCATGAGCATTGTATGGCAGTTCAAATAGTTTGAAATCCAAAATACTTCACTTCTTGAAAGTATAAGGTGAATATCAGTCAGAATCAATTTAGAAAATGTGAGGTTACTACAGCAAGCTTTGAATTATAGGCACTGTGTCTTTCCTGCTCAGGATGTTACTGTGCCATATAATAATATAATATAATATTACCATGAGGTAATACGTAATATAAAAGCTAGCAAACACAATGTTACTATGAAAATAATATCTGATCTTTTCTACTGAGGAATAAATACTGAAGTGGAAATAAGGACAAATAGTACTAGACAGCATAGTTCTGGCTCCTACTACATCTGATCTGTCAGACCTGATTTGCCTATGTCTCTGTAACCCACCAGAAACATTTAGGGTGCTCAAAGTTATAATGTCTATAGCCAAATATTCAAACATCTCAGTGAATAGTTCAGCCTGCTCTTCTTGCTTTTTGTTCTCTTCCCACTGTAATTCCCTCCCTTCCTTGACCCCCATCTCAAACCCTAAAAGCTGATGCCATTAGCATCAAACTGGGAAGTGCACTTGGGAAGTGCACTCTACACTTGGGCAGCATGATTATGTTATCTTTTTCTTCACTGGGGTAGTAATCCTTTAAATGTATCAAACGACCACCAAAGAAGTGAAGTTAAGACTGACAGGAAGGTGCAGAAACACTGTTCATAGTCTAAGGTTCATACCGGTTATGAAGAACAAAATCTCATTTAGTTTTGCTCAGCAATCAGTAGCAAAAAAAAAAAAGTTATTGGCCTCTTAATGCTACACTAGAGTCAAGATCAAACACACGGCTCAGGGAAACTGCTATGCTTTAATCTGACATTAATGCTGAACAGCCAGAACATAAACAGATCAATAGGTAACACAATGGGCAGAAAAGTGTTTCTGTTATAAACACCTACATTCTTAAAAGCATCCTTCATTACCAGTATCAAGGCAAAGTGTGTGTGCTGCCACAAAGTGGACCAAATCTGTGCCTGAAAACGTAATGCAGGTAGAGCCACTGAGTCACATTTCTTCAGGAGTGCACATGGAATGTTATTAAAATATAGGAAATAAAACTACCCACAAAGGTTGCCTATCTCAATTCCTCTCTACAAAAAAACTTAACTCCCTCTGTCTTTCAGGAGTAATATACCTGTGCCTTTATTCTCCCTGAATCTAAAAGAAGACAATTTAAAATCTGACAAAAGAATCCATATGATTTTTATAGGCTGAGCAGGCATCTTAATGTGAATAGCTTCAAAACCAGATCTTTTCAATAAAGAATGCCATCTACTTCTTTTCTAGAGGGGTTTTGTTCTTTCAAAGATGTACTGTAATTTTCAACCAGCAGAAGCTGTTGCAGGTGCTGAGGAGCAGACAGTTTTCACATTTTGCAATGGCAGCAATCAGCAGCAATAACATACTCAATATCTTCCTCTTGGCACATGAGCAGCATTTCTTTAGGAGTTTCTGACAGCTGATGTTGAACCTTATTAGTCTGCCATGTATGGAGTCACAGAGAAAAAAGAAAAAAAAAATCAAAGCATTAGGGTAATCATGATTCTCTGTGCTTACACATGACTGACATGTTTCCTCCTAAGACCTCCTCCAAGAAACATTTAGATAAATTTCCATAGAAATCTATACTAACACTCTGTGATAAAAATAAAAAATGGCATATTTTGGATCCTTCCTCCCTTCTCCATCAGCAATCCTGTATCTTTTAATGACCACCATATTTGTTTGTTATATCTGAAACTGACTTTAGGATTTTGGAGAATGAAGTCAGTAAGATTATTGGGATCATTAAAATTTAACTAAAATAATTTCTGCAATGCCCCTCCTTTATAACCCTTTGAGCCACCCACTCTTTCACCTGACTGACTGTTATTTTCCTCATGTTCTTCAGTCCTGCTTTCTTATTCTTTCTTCACTTGATCAAAAACAAACAAGCCCTCCCTGTATCAATAGCAGAGCTATCCTATTTTCCTTAAAGCTCACAGAATTTAGGGTGACATAAGTATATGCAGCTGCAGGATCTGTATGATAGTTTGTCAGTCACTGGATTGGACAGAACACAAATCCTCGAGAGGCATTTGAGCAACACTGACATCACCCAACAGTTACAGAACATGGCAGAAGAGGAAACATTCTCTGCCTAAAACAAGGGCGAGAAGCCCCCAGATTGCAAAATATAAATAAAATGGGTAAAAGTGTCATGGTGATCTTCAGATATATCAGAATTACTTGTCAGTTCTTCACAGGGAGTTTGCAACAGGAAAACTGAAAGAATGGGAAACAGGATGCAAAACAAAATGCAGGAGAATAATAAACAAAATGATAAAACATCACAAAATATTTCTAAGCCATTCTCTTCTAAATTTGTTTGCTTTTTCAATTTCTTTCCAATTCAGTGGTAAATCTCAAATCTGTCCATCAAGCCAGGTACTTTATTAGTATTTTTAAGTCAGCTTATCCTTCAAATGTATTCATATTATAGCTTATAGTGTTCTAGGAATTTATCTTGTACATTTGCAGCACTTTTAGTAGTAACCTTAACAGTTCATACATCACCTTTTACTTCCATGCTGCTGTATGATCTCCCAGTTTAATCATGAAGCTGTTATAAAGGTATACTTGATTCAGTCACAAGGCAGCATAACTTTTTCTTCACAAGCTATACAAATCATAACTTACTTATTCAGCTAGATATGTTCAATCCAAAGAAATAAAATGAAAAAGAATACATCACTGTGAATACAAGCATGTATAAAGCAGTCCTATAAGTGTTACGACTAGTATAACAAATGATGGTGGCAAAAGCTGTTTTTAACAGTAGGTAACAACACTGATGAGATTAAATTGAATTAACCTGGAAAACATTGTTGGTATCTAAGCAGCTGTCAATACAAGGCCCACCAATATTGCTAAGTGAATTCAGGTTAGCTAGATCTAGCCAGCTGCTGGAAGGCCTTATCGGTGTGAAATCCCAGTTACTGAGCTCAAAAACCTTTTCCCAGAAATCCCATAAAAATGCTCTGAGTCTCTTTGAAAATTATATGAGCAATCAGTGTGGACAGACTCTCTATTTCTTGAAAGAGATAGAGAACTCTGATTAAAATTTCTTATGAAGTAAAAAAAAAAAAAAGTGAAATCTGCTAATAATGGAGCATCTTTCAAAATACTTTTTTCTTCAAAGACTGGGTTCTTTTCCCTTTTGTTCCAGTTTTATTTAATTATTATACCACATAAAATAAAAAACTTTGAAATGGAAAAAAACTTCTGAACAGTTGAAATAGGATGTGCTGGAATATGTTTCTTGGATTTTCTACCCCTAGGAAATTTCCACCATATTTTACAAAGTAGTTCCATTTTGACCTACCTATATATTCCACAATGTGATTACACTTAATTTTCTTATGCCATCTTTAAGTAATTAAGAGCAATTCTATTTGATTGTGTATTTTGCCATTTCAAGAAACCTTTACATTCCACAAACTTCACACTCACCAGTTTATCTATTACAAAAATAGCTTAAAGAAGTGTCTTCATTTTCCAAACACAAAATGCAGGCAGGGAGAAACAGGCACATAGTAAAATGGTTCAGAATTTAAGGAAAGAAGGCTGGAGGACAGTTCATGGTGCCGAGTCTGGGTTTTCAGAGATTTATAAAAGTTCCTTAAGACTCTTTGGCTAATCTTCCCAGATGTTGACTCTTAGTTTGACATGTATGAATCTGACTTTTTTTTCCTATGTACATGGGAATGTACATCAATTATACCTCTAATTTTTAGCACAGGGTTATCTGCCAGTGGATATCTACAACAGAAACTGAAACTGAAGTTTGCTTCAGGGAGTTGAATTGTGAGGAATAGTAAAAGGGAAAAGATCTGCAGAAGCTTGACAGAATGGATACATGAATTCACAGATGATGTTAAAAAGCATATCACTGACATGAAATTTTATGTTACATTTGCTGTCCTTTTTCATTACAATGGGATGGAGAAGCAGCTGGTCCATTTTTAAAAATACAGCAAATAAGTAAACAATAAGTCCAAGAGAGGTATTTGTTGGGGAAACTTTTATTACATGTCTAGGCCTACTGTTGTTCCTCTCCTAAAATAAGAAAAAAAAAACAACAAAAACCAAAACAACAGAAAAGCAAAAAAATTTAATGATATCGAGGTCTCTTCCTCACACACATATTTAAGGAGGAGTAGGAAGTCATCATGCAGGCTGTATGCTTCTAAGGACAAGGAAGCCCACTTTCTTTTCTATAGCTGTGCACCTCTGAGAACCTGTATCCATTTCCGGAAGTGATAGATGACACGATACCCATACCTCTGCCATTGTCTTGATGTTGCCTGCAAATATTATGCTATTTAACTGTCCTAACTTTGGGCTCTGTGTCAAGTGCTTGTGTGTGGAGCTTGTGTTTCAAAAGAATCCTGTGCCCCATCTGATCAAACACTGTCTGGGCCCAAGAAATACTAGTAGCTTCTCTTGAATGTATGTTAACTGTAGACATAACTGTAGTGAATACATTTTTCCGCACTGTTGGAAGTACCTCTGCTCCTGGAATTTCCACTTCACTATGTTTATCAGCCAAAAAAAAAAAAATATCAGTCTATGCCACTGCATGTGCTGTTCCATTGTAGTTTTCTAACGTACCACTGAAGGGAATGAATGGTTGAAAACCACAATTATTACACTGCAAACATCTTTTTAAAATGTTACCATGAAACATAACCTTAGTTTATTTCAACAATATTTTTTGGTTTAAAAAGTACTTTATTATCAGTTACTTTTGCAGTTTTCAAAATCAGTTACCATGTTTTTCTTGAGATGCTCCTACCACCACAGAAACAAAAACCTGTGATCTTGTTAACTGTTTATCAAGGCTTAGCAAGGCCCTGCTCTCGAAAACATAGAAAAGTATCCCATGTCCCGTCCCTAAATAAGCTAACTGTGCAGACTGAAGGAAACTGGGTTAGATTGCATAGGTTTAATTTGCTTAAAATTACACAGTGTAGGTGCTCCTTTGGAAATTTTTCACGGAACATCTGTGATGCTGTTTATCTAAGTTTCCAAAAGATAGCTGAGGAAACTATACATAATGATAAGTGCTGACTGCAGGATATTTGGTTTTATTTATTTTAGTTCAAACAAAAGAAAAGAAACTAGACCCTGCATTCTCAAAGGTACTTAAAGCTTTAACACTCATACTGCCTAATCCTTCTGTCACCAGTATATGAAAATGTACCTTGCCTTGATTACTATTCTATTAATACATGAGAAAGTACCCATATCACTCACACACTTAACTTTCTCAGCAAGTTCCTGAGATATGCCTCATTAAGTGGATTATTTGTTTAATCTGAACACTGTCATACCATTCAGTTGACAGCTATGGTGCCTCGTGCTAGACTGTGCAGTGAATAGTCTTTATTGGCGCCTTCATGTAATGCCTTTCTGAACCCTCTCCTCTGATGTACGGGAGGTTGACCAAGGTCAAAGAGTTTGTGATTAACTGTGAATGTAAATGTTGGTGTCTTGCCCAAGTTATCATAAAATTAATTTAACTAAACTTTGATCTGCTTTGAGAGAAAGGAAACATAAAAAAGGATGTTGAATAATTATTTTTTTTCTTCATGGAGTAAAAAAGGTATTTTCCTCTAACCTGACTTTTTTTCCTTATAACTTCTGAAGGCATTTAGTGCTGCTTAGAGGTAGCATTCTAACAGCCCTGAGACCAAAACTCTCAACTAGTTACAGATCAGAAACATCATGGTCAACAGCAGCACATGTTTTTTCTCATACAGAGCAACTCTTCCAAATGGAGTAATATCTCCCATTCCCTAAGGCTGTCTGCTCTTTTTTGATTTTACCAAGAACTCAGTCAAGGTACAATGAGTTTTTATAACTTGCTCATACAGCAAGTGGATCAAGACCCACACCAACAGCCTTTTCTTTCTTTTGTAGCCTCCGAGTCTCTTTTAAACTTTAATTGCTTAATGAGATATAGACTTCTCTATACCCAGAGCTGTATCTTTAATGGAAATCTGATTCCAGAAGAGGGTTAGAAATCAATTTTGTTCCTTTTCTCCAAAATAGAGGGAAACCCCTCATTATGCAGACACACTCCACCACCCCCCACCCTTCTGCCCCAATATTTAGATATTTGACATTTAGATCTGGATGCAGTTCTATATGATGATATTTTCAGAGAATTAATGGTTTGGATGCATTCTTACCCAGTTGATTCTGGCAGGCTGGAAAATTGTCTAGCCTTTTCTCAAAGTTAATTGAGAAAACTGGTATCCAAGCATAGTAGTTCCAGCTTCAATTGACGCAGTATACAGAAATCAGTCTCACTAATTCTGAGTCTATTTACTTATAGCTGTTTGTCATTCTACATATTAAGCATAACCCCCCTACTGCTCTTATCCATAATTCTCTTTAATTTTACTTTCATAAAAATAAAAAAAAAAAAACAAAAAAAAACGAACCCTTGACTAAGTGCAATAAGACTGATAACAAAATGATTTCCTGACTTAAACTCTTTGATATTTGCAGAGGTCATACAGTGTAAACCACTTGAGACTCTGGCGATAAGTCAAAGAAAGCAAACATTGTTACATTGCGTAAGCATCACTGACAGCCTAACAATACTTCTGCTTCTTCTATCATGCACTAGGTGCTATTGGACCTAATGAAGCACCCACGTATTCTTTTTAAGACAGGTCCATTTTTTATTCCATATTTCAAAACAATAGTTGAAAACCTCTATCTGAATAAAGTCTTTTCCGTAGTGAAGTGAAGCCACATGTGCTCTAAGATATATAATGCAGTTAATGAACAGCTTGAAAAACAAGTCTCACTGCATAATGTAAACTATAAATTTTATATGGAAAAGTTGTGATGGCATCTTACAAACCTGAGTATATATAATTTTGTATATATTCTAAATAAAAATTAACTCAGTGTTCCAAGGTAACAGAAATTATTTGAAACTGGGACCAACAGAGCTTCTGGCTACATTGAGGTGAACAATAAAAGTCTCAATGGTTTTGGCTAGGTCAAATTGGCTTAATGTCATTAATTATTCTGCTTCAAGGTGAGACTGAACAGATAAGTAAGGCATGAACTATGTGCAATACATATGCATGGAGACAGATGGTCAGCCACCAATTTGACTTTGATCCTAGCAAAGTGTTGTTGACAGCGTAAAAGGATTTGTTCTTTATTAATAACCAGCTGGATATAGAGAAAGTTTCTCATTTCTACTGCACATTATATAGGTTAACCAACCTTGTAATGGCTATAGACACTTTTCTCCGCCAGAAAGAAAATTATCTTGGCCAGAGATCACAACTACAGAGATCAGAAATTAATTGAATTTGACTTGCTTGCAGTATCTCAGGTAATGTTGCCAATGGCAGAAGCATAAAGAGGTTGATAAGCAAGCCCACTGGATATTATTATTAATAGACTATACATAAAAATCCTTATACTGAGCAATTTCTTGTACTGAAAAAAACTGAATCCAGCAGAGACAAAAATGTGTGTTTCAGTGTATACACACAGAAAAAAAAACAGCAAAGCTGCTCCAATTACAGTATTTCAGGTAAGATATGTCCACATTGCTGAGGCATAAAAAAATAACTATATGTAGGATGATTTTAACAGATGGTTCTAGAGAAAATGCATGGAAAATAAACTTTTGAGAGTAAAGTTTTCCATTGGCTGTGAAAGTTATACAACATCTTTAAGAAACAAGCTTTACAAGGAAATTTTTATAATCATTATATGGAAAGCCACAGTGTGTCAAGGCTACGAGATACCTGGTATCTCAACTATAACATTTGGTTATGACACATTATGCATCAGACAGTTGGTAAATGTGAGAAAAAAGAAAAAAGACTATCATAAATTTTGCCTGTTTTCATATCAGTTGGTTTAGATAAATTATTTGGTGGTTTATATAAATTATTTGGTGGTTTAGCTTAGTAAAGCCACTGTGAAGATTTACTTTGTTCACAGGTCAGGATCTAATGGTAGTCTCCATCTCACTTTAAATCAGACGTGATCTTTATTAATTTTAAAAAACGTATAGGTGTTATACTTTATAACCCAGAGTGACTGTTCTTTAAGAAAGAAAAAAATGTTTTGAAAGCCCATACAACGTAATTGAATAGTTCAGTGTGACCATTTTATATGTAAAATATTTTCTAAAGCACATACTAACCTTACAATGGCAAGTCATTTCTTTTTCTATGAATAAATAAAAGCTAGCCTGAATACTTATAACAACATTGGCTTGTTGTTATACATAGGCCAGGTTAGATGGGGCTTTAAGCAACCTGGTCTAGTGGAAGCTGTCTTGGCCATGGCAGCAGGTTGGAACTTGTAGATCTTTAAGGTCTCTTCCAAACGGAATCATTCTATGATTCTATGGTAATAAAAGAAATCCTTTGCTTCTGCTTGTACAAACCATTAAATATCAGAGGGAAGCCTAATAGCGATCTGAATGTTTCTTTCCACTCCTAAGTTTCTTAAGATTGAAGCACAACCCCTCTAGCTACTTCTTCCGTCATTGTAGTTCTGACTTTCACACAGTAATTGCACCTGTGAGCTCAAATTCATTGCAGGGTGAGCGTGGCCTTGCATGCATATTCATTATCTAACTCTGTGGTGCTTTCTTGTAAATACTTGCAGTTCTGAAGAGATAACCATGAAGCATAGGTTAGCAATGTTCTGTAAAGCATGATGTCTGCATCATTAATTTGCACCCTGTCAAGGCTATCCAGGCATGTTCAGGATCATCTGCAAAGGAGACTAAGTCAGTCGAGCGTGGTATAACCAATTAAAATTTTGAATAAATAATTTCCATGTAATGTCCAATAAAAACCAAATTTTCTTAGACTTATCTTTTTGCTAAATATGAATTAAACATATCCCTAAAAATAAATACTGACAGAGTGTCAACCCAAGTGGAAGCAACCTGAATTTCAACCAAAAGCTGAAGCAAAACCAAGCAGAGACTGTGAAGCAGAGGATGATTGGTTATTACAGTTACATTATATTTATACATACAGAGGGTGTTTCAGTCTCAAGGCTCTATATATAAATTCCTGAGTAATCACCATGAAGGGTAACAGTGTGAAGCAACTAACATTTTAGTAAATATAAGAATGTAACTGAACTGTAGCCCTCAGATGCTATGTTGTTAGGATTCTAGAAGACACTGCAGTGGAGCACTACTCTCCTTAGTCACTGTCATCTGCATACACAACATGGAATTTTTATTCCAGAATCATATTATACTAGAAATATATTGAGGATCAGTTCCTGTGATATTTTCATCCTAAATAGTTATGTCAAGGCATTAGGTGAATAAACCATCTCATCTCAAGGGACCTGCCTGAATGAAACTGCTCTCTGTTCTTCTGAAAATAACTTCTCATTAATGGAAAAACCTTCAGAAGTCAACACTTCCTACTGTAACAAAAACTATTAAAAGTAAATTTAAGAGAGTTGGTTTCTTTTGTGTGTGTGTGTGTGTTTTCTGTTTTCTAGTTGAAGGAAGCTTCATAAATACTGGATTTCTTACATCTTGTTTACTGTTTTCCAGGAAAGAAAGAGTTTTTATTGTATATGCGCAAAATGCTATATGCCACTGAACTTAACAAAACACTCGCTTTCTTTTATGTAATCTAGGTAGTTGGCTATAATGAATTCCTGTATGCCTGTATGAATATTTTAATAATCTGAATACTATGGCAGGGCTACTTTCAAGAACTGTCTTAGGCTTTCTTTTTATACTTCGCTACAATTTTTATCATAAAATGTGCATAACAAGGTACATTCCATTTTTGTCTAAATATGTACATGAAAAATACATTTCTCATCTTTATAACTTGTAGTTCACTTATTAAATAGCTTTCACTTCACTATCATTGATGCTTTTAGCTGTGCCTGCATGCAGACAGTACTGAGCACCAGTTATAACTGTAGCTTCCTGTTTTCCCACAATGACCTCTTTATTTTTGCTTTCTTCATTTTTAGAAGCTGTGAGCATTGAAGGGTTGCTGATATTTCTCAAGTGTAGGCACTGAGACTGCCTTCCTTTTTCATAGACTTACCACTGCTGAATCTCTCTTCCCTGCTGAAAAGAGACCTATATATGTCCTGTGTTTTAACTTAACAAAAATTCCCACTTGGTCTGGCCTGTGATCTTTTGCAGTAAAATGTTCCTGAGACAAAAGTATTGCATCTAAGTTATCTATCTGCATCTCTAAGAAGGAGATATTTTTTTTTTTTTAATCTTATGCATATACTTCTAAAATAACTGCATAGAGTTCTTTAAAATGTAGACTGACACTTCTTCCTGCTGTTTCTCCCAAATTTGAAAATGTTTTTAGAGTTTATTCAAAGAAATCTTTATTTCTAATTTTCTCATGGTTTCTCAAAACAGAAGAAAAACATATTTCCTTAAAATTTAACTATTTCCAAGCTATTAAGAAATTCTTTAAGAGAACACCTTTTGTGAATGATATAGCTTCTATATAATACTACTATATCATCACACTCATGCATTTGTATTTCCTGCCTAAAGCAAATGCTGGTTTTATACTTTGTATGCCACCTTATATATGCCAGACATTCAGGATAGGTGGTAAGGGACAGTTCCTTTCCAGCCATGAAATAGTGCATAACATGGTAACTGCAGCTCCATCCTGGGTGATTGTTACACCGCCTAAGACAGATAGTGCTCTAAGAACATATTACAACATGAGATAAAATTTGTGGACAGCTCTGCCAAGACATCTGATTATTGAGGGGAGTGCATCACTTCAAATTCTGGATAGAAATGGATTACTCAGCTATCTGCTTTTTAAAGTATGGATCTATGTTTGTCATTTTGGCAGTTCTTCGTGTCTTATTTAGAAAAGAAGCTTCTCATGGTCTACCATCTAACTCTAAAGAACTTAATTCTCCTATACTCCTTGTATATATATATGTACAAACAGATGCGCATACATGTGAATGGAGTTTGGGTGCTTAGATTAGGACAATAGCTACCACTAACTGAGATGTTGCTTATGTGGTTTTTGTGCATCTTTGCAAATTGGCTGAAAATGTATGAGAGTAGTACGTTCTATCAATTTGCATAGAGAATCTAGGATGTATTTTCTGTATTTTTTTGTAGAAGCTCTGTGGTGCCCCAAATTATGCCTAATTCCAAGATGTAACAATTCTGAATAGCTACACTGTCCTATACTGCTGTCAACCCAGAACTATTCCCTTCTCTAAGATGCCAAGTGCAGAATAAATGTGCTTTCCCTTCTCAGTTTGTGCAAACTAGTTATTGTGCCCTTTTAGTAAAGGTCTTTTTCATTTTCTAGAGCGCAAGATTTTCATTTAGAGTAATTCTCTGGTTTATTTAACTCTTTAACTCTTACTACTAATTTACTTGTACATCAGGCATTTTATCCTGGAAAAATAGATGTATAAAATTGAAGCCAGAACAAGTGAAACTGTTGGACCAGAGATTATAAGGGTCTAGGGATATCTAACCGGCCCATTCATCACTGTCACACATGTTTTCAGAAAATACTCTAAACCTCCCAGGCTCAATGTAGTCTCCTAGGAACTCTTCATTGTTTTCTGCCAAAGTATCAGCAAGATAATCAACTCATATTATTTTCAATTAGGCTGAAAACAAGGCTGCTGAAGAAATGAGGCCTGCAAGGAAAGCTTAGTAGTTCCATGTTATCTATGGAATAGATTTTAAATTAAAAAGTATCACAACACATTTTTATATTTAGTCTTTGAACATATTTAAAATAATAATGACCTCAGAAAGATGCAGAAAATGTAAGAACACATTGTCTCTTTTCTGCTTTCTACTGAGTTAAAGCTTTCTATTCCAATCTCATGGGAGCAGATTTTTAATTAAAGTACTTACTTTTTTCAAGTTATTTAATTACCATTTCCTTTGGCAAAAGACAGACATCATGAAAATCTGTGCTTTTCAAAAGATTCAAATTGGTGCAGTGTAGAAATATTTGCCATGCAAGGTAAAAAGTATCATTCTAAGATTTACTTATTTGAGCAGTTTTCTCTGGATTATGCTTGCACATTTCTTTGGTGCATTAAGTATCACAAGAAAGGTTTATTATACCAGGTGAAACCCTTCTGTTGATAATGTGTGGTGTTTTCTATTTATAAATGGGGAACAAAGCCTTTTGAATGCTGAAGACCATCAAAGGACTGTCAATAAATAACTAAAAATGGAGCTGAGATGCTCCAATTTCCAGGCCAGTATTTCAACTATAACATATTAATAGGTTCATGCTGATGTGTCACCCATCTCTTTTTAAATAACAGTAGCATATGTATGTAGAAATATTAAGCGCTTTTGCCATAGGAACTGAAAAGTACTCTCTAATATATCAGGGCTTTCAGCTTTTGAAAGCACCATGTGCATCATTTGCAGATGAATCCCTTCATTTTCTGAGGTGCACTGGGCATATATGACCAAAACTGTAGTGCTCCTTTTTAGAGGCTCAAGGTGGGCTGGCTCTTATTTTCTCAATGACTTATATCTTTTGCCATAAGCAATGAAACCTTCGTGAGACTATTCCTGTTTTTTTCTGAGTATTTTATATAATGATTCAGATCAAGTTCCTAAGTTTCAGAGCCTTGCCATTATTGCTAAAGCTTTTGCGTTTAGCAGGGTTTTAGGCTGACTGGTGCTGAGAAAGTTGGGGGCAATAAACAGAAAGACACTTTCATGGATTAAGCACAGCCAGCAACTAAGTACCATGAAACTATTCACTTGCCGCTACTCCCGTGGTGGGAAGGGAAAGAGAATTGTAAAAAAAAAGGTAAAACCATTGGTAGGGTATTAGAACAGTTTAATTATTGAAATAAAATATAGCAACAACAATAATACTAATAGCAATAAAAAGGGGGACCACAAAAAGAGAGTGCAATAAAAGCCAAGAAAAAACAAGTAATGCTCACAAATTGCTGACTGACGTGCAGCTGACCCGAGCAGTGATCATTCCTTTCTGAATAACTTCCCCCAGTTTACATACTGGGCATGACATGCCGTCATATGGAATACACCTTTGCCTAGTTTGGGTCAGGTGTCCTGTCTCTGCTCCCTCCCAGCTTCTTGTGCCCCTCCTCACTGGCAGAGCATGAGAGACTGAAAAGTCCTTGATCAGAGTAAGTGCTACTTAGCAACAGCTAAACATCGATGTGTTATCAGCATTGTTCTCAGACTAGAGCCAAAACACAGCACTGCACCAGCTGCTAGGAAGAAAAATAACTCTACCCCAGATGAAACCAGGACAGATTGTTTCAAGAAACGTCAGAGTTGTTACTGTTTCTGTACAAACACACATGAGAAATACAGTCCTATTCAGATTGTCACTCAGCTGCATTTTTGAAAAAAAACTTAATGCAGTTTTTAATCTAAATTTTCATGCACTTTACATTAGTTAACATCTAAATTTTAGAAATTTTATTGTTACGTACCCACTCGTTGCAGCAAATTGCGATGGTGAAAAAACATCCACTTCAGTTTTTTACAAATTGCTTTTCCTGTAAAATTATTCATTACACATTAACAGCATGTCATGCTTCACTGAATCAGTACAGTGATCACTGCATGCACTAACTTTTCACATATGTTACATCATGCTGTAGTTTAAGAACAGTTTTTCTTTTCTTTTTCTTTACTCTAGGGTGCACGTTTCCATGCGTGCTGGCTATGCACTGACTATTCGTTTCGGTACTGGTTTTATTTCCATTTAAATATAGGTTGCATGGTTCAGGTGGTCATAACTCTACATATTGCTTTCTGCGTGGCATATTGCCCTTATAGTCAGAATGGTATGGCTCTGATATTAATTTGTGCAACCTTGGACATTTACAGCAAAATGGGCCCAATTTTCATAACTTCTAGGCATGCAACATTGGCTTTGAAAATGACCTCTGAACTAAGAATTCCTGTACTGACAGCTTCTTTCCCCAATAGTCTTTTTAATGTTCCATCTTAAATACTATACTTCATTTCCAGCAGTTCTTTCCTTTCTTATGACTTACTTTATTGTAAAGGAGACAAAACTTGCAACATGCTAGACAGTAGACAACTGTCCAAGTGCTAATCCATAAACAATCTGGATTTAATATTTTTTCACCTAATCATAATCTCTTTCCCAGCGGGCACAACTTTAATTTGCTTTAATAATTAACCAAGAAGCTGACTTAAAAATATAAAACTTAAAAAATCACTCAGATGGGTCAATTCCTATGTCTACATACTCAAAATTATAACTTGTAAGTTTCTAAGTAGAGTTTTGTAAATAAATAACAGATAAAATACCTTCTGTTTTCCAGTTTAAAACAGAACATAATTTACAGTGTAGAAGTGTATGTATCTTAATTTGGTTATCTTCCTGCGGGTGAATATTCACTAAGTGATATCTAATGTCCACAGTAAACTAGATAGAGGAATGACAGATTTTGTCTTATTATATCACTACCATTCATACATGCTGAAAATCACAGAAATCTTGTGAAATGGCAGTTTGAAAGTATGTGATTAAAACTGCATCATAAAGCATTCATGTGCGAGGGGCAACCTAAGGTTATCTACACAAACTGAGCCTTGATTTTGTTTCTATTCACATCTCCTCATTTTATGCATTTGATTTGCTGGGGTTAACACTTCTTTATGTAATTTTTCTTTGTACAGTGTCCTAAGTCTATATATTTTTCTTTTAAGGAGCATGGGGCAAACAATTGCCAAGACTGTGACTAGTGATAACTCTAGAGGGCTGTGTAACAATTAACCCTAAGTGCTTCAGCACAGTGTGACAGATGACAATTTCCATCTTCAGTGTGTGCCAACAGGAGATGAGGGACACATTTCTGCTACCAGCTTCAGGAATAGTTTGATGATAAGAGAAAGGCATGGCAGTGGCAATGCCTGGAGCGTTCTAAGTGTCTTGGTTGAGACGTACTGACTGAAGGTGTAGCACCTAAATAGAGACCATTTTTGCTTGACTTTTTCAAAGTCAGCAGGGGACATTTACAAAATGAGATTTTTCAAAGTATATAACCTCACTGAACTGGGGCAAACTTCAATGACAGTTGAAGGCATTTCATTAACTTCATTGCTCCACTCCCTCTTTGACATATTTCAAATCCCTGTTTCACCGGATGTGGTTGTCAAGAGACTCAGGGACCTGAAAACTTCAGATTTCTCTTTCATGTGACAAGATAATACTTTTATCTAACCTTTTGAGTGAAATTATATTTTTAAAACTCTTCAGCTTGAAACAAATGCACAGCCAGAAAAAATACAAATTTTTTAAAACCTAACAAAGTATTAAGCAAACTGAAAGTAGATCTTATAATTGCAAATGTTAGCTAATTTTCTGCATTTTCTCACTATTTGATATCCCCTATAACGTATTTTTCATTACAGGACGCCCTTCTTAATTGCTCTAAAAATGCCATACTTTTAAACACACAGATGCATATCCAGCTGGGAAAGTCCTTTGTTTAGTACACTAAAGAAGAAAATAGTTATGACGTTGCTGCAGTAATAGTATTTCATATTTCCTTAGGACTTCACACAGAAGATCTCAAAAATGTTACAGTTCAAATAACTACAGTCTAGAAGTGATTTGAACCCATGCTTGAAAACGGAAAAGCCATATCATGTGTAGCAGCAGCTCCCAGCCTGGGGTATTACCATTGCCAGTAATCTCACTATAGCTGCCAGTCAGGGAATTGACCTCGTTAATCTATTCAACATATTTATCTAAATAATGGCAAGGTCTCCCTAACTTTCTCAGATCAGCAGCGTACAGTGCTTTACTATGCAATAGCCTCTAATTATAGTAACCCTAGATTAAGAATCTTTTCAAAACAGAATATTGCTGAAATTCTCTTTATCTTCTTCCAAATGTGGAAGAAATAGTCTCATTTCCTCCTCCGTTTAATTTGGTTTGTAGATTACCTGTGTGATTCACATATAAATTGGCAGAAAAATTTGAGAGGACTACTTCTTCAGTTGTCTCTAAAGAACAACTATATGCCCTCTAATATGTAACAGAGAACAGAAAAAAATCAGTTTGCCAATAGAAAACCAGTGCAAATGGAGGATCTGAGCCTGCTTCCACAAAATTAGTTTTATATGAGCAAAATCTTGTCTTAGCACCTTGAATATATGTGCTGATCAGCAACATACAGCTCTTAGAAGCACAAGCTTGTGCAAATCCTACTCTTTTGTATGTCTTTCCCTCCCACTTCACAAACTCTTTAAAGATTTAGGATGGACTCTTCAAGATTTAGGTACAACTCTTCATCTTAATATCAAAACATCCTTAGTCTCACAATATTTCTCCAAAATGGTGGGTAATGAAGAAGGTCAAGTAAGTACACAGGAATTATGTGTTCACTGATAGATCCTGTGTGTTACACAACTGCAAGAAACAAGGAAGTATGCAGAGATGTAATTAAACTACGTGGCATCCCATGTCTTTATAAAACCAGGCTGTCATTTTGTTTATGCTTCTAGATAAATTGGGAGGAGGAAAAACACCCAGCTTGTAATAATTATAGCTGTACAAAGATTCAATTTGTAGTACAGTGAACACATTAAGCTTGAAATGCCTATAATGTTTTGGACATTTTCAGAAGGAAAAATAATAATTAATATACATATGTATTTACATTTAACATAAATTTATATTAAAAGAACAAGAGAAAGTAACCTAGCTTTTGAAAGATAATTGTGGACATACTACATAAAACATTTGCATTTAACATAAATTTATATTAAAAGAACAAGAGATAGGAACCTAGCCTTTGAAAAATAATTGTGGACATCATATTACATAAAACAGTGCTTGTCTCCCTCCGTACTAGGACACCTGACATTCACAAATTTTACCTAGTAAAGCTCTGATTTGATTAAAATTTTAGACTTCTGCTTCAGAGTAGTTCCCTGCCAGTTTTCACATACTATAACTGCTGTCTCACAGGTGCTGGCCATTTTCTTTCCTTTCTCATCATCTTTCACAAGCCTTCCAGCTCCTGAGGTGAGCTTCTCACATCATTCTGCCAATGCATGTATAGGAGTTATACCCCAGCCCTTGGTAAATGAGCTGCTACATACTGAGTTCTGCTGGCAGCCACTGCTCTGCTGAAGGTCATGCACCTGGGAGGGACGTCTTTTAATCCACTGTATGCTGAGCTCTTTGAACAGAAATGCTCTTCACATGTTTCAGTATCTGAGGATGAAGTGGATGTCAAGTAGGCTGGCCTACCTTGGCCAATTTAGGAAAGGAATAACTGCAGGCTAGGATAAAGTGAACACAGACATTGGGGAAAAATAATGCAGAATAAGTGCTACACTACTGAGCTATATTTTGGGTAAGTGTGGATGGGAGCAGTAGTCAGTTTACTCACATTTAGTCTAGAAGTTAACAGATAGGCTGGGAGACAGTGTTTTGTTTGTTTGTTTGCCTTTCAGCTTGTGATAGCTTTTTTCCCAGCTCAGGCTGTACCAAGCAAACATGGCACTCCAAATTGAACAGAAAACTTTTTCTTTTTTAATGTTATCCAAAAGGTATAAGCAACAAACATGCTTTACAAATTACATAAGATGGTACACAGGTGCTTGCAAAATACCAGAAACACGTTGTATTGCACTGTGACGACTTACCTGTTACAAAACAGTCTTGTGAACTAAGGCAGAAATATCAGGCCAGTGTGTATAAAACATGATTTAGCATTTTGTACCATTACCCTACATAAGTAAATTCTGGAAAGATTTTTTTTCTTTTTTATCAAATAAAGTTTTTCTCATCCCAGTTATTCTCCTTTGTATTTCAATTAGCTCAGTGGAATTAAACACTAAACCCTCTCCTATCTCTTCCTGTTTTTGCACACGCAAAAATCCAGCTGTCATATTCTTGTGCTTCCAAATGTACTGGTTTTGAAGAAGCTGTATTATTTTTATAGAAGTCTGGTGATGATTTCTGTGTGCGTTTTCTTGAGCCAAGATCTAATATTTGGTAGATGTACCATAGCTAGGCTCTGCAGGCATGTGAAAAGAAAACATGTACGTAGTAGAATCATAGAATCAACTGGGTTAAAAAAGGCCTTTAAGATCAAGCCCAACTGTTACCTTAGGACTGCCAAGTCCATCAATAAATCATGTCAACTAGGTCCTCATCGACACAGTTTTTGAACACTTCTAGAGATGTAATTTCACCACTTCCCTGGAAACCTTTTTCCAATGCCTGACTAGCCTTTCAGTGAAGAAATTTTTCCTAATATCCAGTCTAAAGACAAGACATACCCTGAAAAACTGGGAAAGAAAATTAGTCTCTTGGATAACTTAAGATTACTCAGAGCATGGAATTTACTGCTATTGACTTTGTCTAGTATAATGTCTGCACATTTTCTTTTGGTATATAAAATCTAGTCTCAGCTCATAGAAGGTAACACAATGCCATAGACCTACTGTCTTCAGGTGGCTGGGATGTACACTTTGGCAGTGGCTTTCAGTGATCTCTGCTGACATCTGACAGCTCTGCCCTTCTAAAGGTTGCAGCTGGAATGCTCTTAGAAGCACAAGCCTGCAAAACTCAAAATGGATGATGGAGACCACCTGATTTTTTCTATCTGCTTGCTCTTGCCAGAGTTATGCAAAGACAGAGGGTTTTTGTTGTGTTTTTTTTTTTCCCTTAACAATAATCTTTGTAATTACAGAAACTGCTGATATTACTTTTAATGTTCTATCTTCAATGTCAGTTGCTGTAAGAACTAAACAACATATTATTGAACATTTTTAAAGTGTTAAATGGAATCAATTTATTATGGAGCCCTGTGGATTTATCTGTATAAACTTCCTAGGGACGTGTAACTCATAATCTCTCTGGGTCTATGATAATTCAACATCTGCTGTTTTCTTATAATGCTCTAAGTGCTCTACATGCCAGCCTATGTAAGGTTATAATATCATGTACTCTGGATTAATAAAATTTCCAGTTTTATTTCACTCACATACAGAAATATGAAATGCCTCTTAAGCACTTTTGTATCAGTGAAAATTATCACTGTTTTTCCAATTTAAAAAAAAAAAAGGAATAGTAATTTTTTGTTTCAAAAACATGAACTAAAACAGAGGCCCTGCATCACATGAGCTGACCTTACGCAAATAAACAAGCACCATGTATGCAGCAAGATGAGTGTTTTTAGAAAAAGACTACTGCCATCAATAACTTTGGATTGTAAATTCCTTTTATTTTCTGATAACAGTCCAGAAAGCAGGTTTATAAGATAGTTATTGGTGCAACTTTCCATGAGACCAGGGTGCAAGAATAAGGGTTCCAGCAAAAAAAAAACAGATGCCATTATACACAGCTAGCAGGACTGCCAGAGGAGCATAGTCCTCCGCAGCAGTGAAGAGATGAGAGCTGGGACCTGGCTGCTGCTGGTGAATACAGCTGGCTCAGCCATCTGCAGGACAGGGGAAACTCTGCAGGCATCTGCCATGATACATCACAAAAGTCTCTGATCTGGAAACCTCTCTTTTTGATTCCCACTGCTTTCTGATGTCTCGACCATAGGCCAAAGTAGGTCTGCCTGCTTCCTGCAGCTGTTGTTCTCTAAGCATGCTGTAATTCTTAAGCCATACAAAATAGAAGGGAAACATGTTTATTTGTTTTTATCAAAGGAAAAGGTTTTCTTTTGCAGGGGTAGCCATTCGACTAATTCGGTACAAGCAGGATCAAATTCCTGGGTAAAATAACAGAAGCATATCCTTACCTGGAGATCAAGTATAAAAGAAACCCAATTTTATTTATTTTATTCTAATAATTTTAAAATAATTTTTACCACCAAGGAAAAGCTTTTCAACATCTAATTAAAAATATAAGTAAAAGAATCCTATTCACTAAGGAAATTTCTTCTCAAACTTAGAGAAAATACTGGACAACACTGTATAATTATTAGTCACTGTAATATCTGGTGATACTATAATTGTAATAGAATAGGATTTACCTACTGTATGATCAGTTTGAAAGCTCCAAACCTATGTGGATATAAATTATTCCAATGAGTGGTAAGTCGACAGAGAACATCTGCTGTAGCTGGTGAACCCGCTAATGTGATCCACCTGTCACTATTTGGTTATTACGTAGCTGTAATTCTGAACTGCTGTAATATTTTTAGCACATATCAAAGCCCCAAGTTGCACTAACACATTGAATGGAGGGACAGGATTAATATACCCTTTATTTTTTAATGCTGTCCAAGATGCATGCTTACAATACTCAAATCCACAAAAAAAAAAAATGGCAATGAATTTAATACAGCATGATTTTGTAGGTTTCTCTTTTTTTTCAGTTAGAGGTATTTTAGAAGAAATTTCACTATATTTGCCAAAAAGAAGAGGACAAGTGTGTGAAGGTAGTTGCTATGAAGTATATTCAGAGACTGGCTTCAGGCACTAGTTTCCACATTGCGTCTTACTATATATTTCGGCTGGGATAGTTATTTTTCTTCCTAGCAGCTGGTGCAGTGCTGTGTTTTGGCTCTAATCTGAGAACAATGCTGATAACACATCGATGTTTAGCTGTTGCTAAGTAGCACTTACTCTGATCAAGGACTTTTCAGTCTCTCATGCTCTGCCAGTGAGGAGGGGCACAAGAAGCTGGGAGGGAGCAGAGACAGGACACCTGACCCAAACTAGACAAAGGGGTATTCCATATGACAGCATGTCATACCCAGTATATAAACTGGATGGGGTTGGCTGGAAGGAGCTGTGACAGGTTGGGCAATGGTCATCAGGTTGTGAGCCACTGTATTGTGCATCACTTGGATTTCTTGGGTGGGTTTCTTGGGTTTTATTTCTGTTGCTCTTCTTTCCCAGAATTACATACATTTATTTATTTATATTATTGTTGTTGTTTTTATTATCTTTAATATTATATGACTTTTTATAAATTATAAAAATATTGTTCTTATCTCACCTCTTGGGTTTTGGTTTTGTTTTTTTTCTTCAAGCCTAAAAATTTCTTAAACCAAAATACTTTTAGCAGTAATGGCAAGGCTCAGAATGTAATCTGAATCTTTATATGAAATATTCAGAAAAAACAGGAATACTCTCACTAAGGTTTCATTGCTTATGGCAAAAGATATAGGTCATTGAGAAAGTAAGAGCCAACCCACCTTAAGCCTCTAAAAAGGAGCACTACAGTTTTGGTCATATATGCCCAGCACACCTCAGAAAATGAAGGGTCTCATCTGCAAATGACGCACATGGTGCTTTCAAAAGCTGAAAGCCCTGATATTTTAGAGAATACTTTTCAGTTCCTATGGCAAAAGCACTTAATATTTCTACATACATATGCTACTGTTATTTAAAAAGAGATGGGTGACACACCAGCATAAGCCTATTAATATGTTATAGTTGAAATACTGGCCTGGAAACTGGAGCATCTCAGCTCCATTTTTTGGTTATTTATTGTGAGTCCTTTGATGGTCTTCAGCATTCAAAAGGCTTTGTTCCCCATTTATAAATAGAAAACACCACACATTATCAACAGAAGGGTTTCGCCTGGTATAATAACCTTTCCTTGTGATGCTTAATGCACCAAAGAAATGTACAAGCATAATCCAGAGAAAACTATTCCAAAGGTTTTACCGTACCAAGCTGTAAGTTGCTTATAGGAAGTATTTTAAATAACTTCCTACCTAGCTCTAAAGGGTGCACTTTGAATTCTTGGTCTGTTTAGAAGTTAAGACAAGGCAGACACAGACAGACAATGGTTTCTCCTTCTGTCCTTTGCATTTCAAAGTCAAAACTCTGTATCTCCCATGTTTCTCCATCTTCCAAATATCCAGCTGTGCAGCTGTTCTCCTTTATCCACTGATAATAAAATATCTATGATCTGGGCAGAGAAGATGTGAAAGATTATCAAAGCAGAAAATTTTGTTCAGAGACTAGCTAAAAAAACAAATTGAGCTACCCTAGCTTAAATAAAGGAGAATGAAGCTGCTCTGCACTGCCAGATCCCAGAACTCAGTGGGAGCAATAGAAAGGGTTATAAAGAAAGCATAAGTAGAGGGAACTCGGCGACTCTAATTGGACTCCAGGAAATGTCAGCCTAATGCTTCTCCTAAAACTCAGTCTTGGAGCAGGTGGATTTGAATGCACTGGTACCTAAATGTCTCCCACTGAATCCCCATTGTAACCTCACAGAACAATGGGCTGTTTCACACACTCAACCTCCTAGCTCTTGTCTTTGGAGACATATCTCTTTCTTCCTGTGGCATTCCTCTACGATGCCATAAAAAAATCTTCAAAAATCCTGGAAAAGACTTTTAAGATCATCAAGTCCAACCATTATCCCAGGACTGCCAAGACCACCACTAAACCATGTCACTGAGGTCCTCATCTACATGGTTTGTGAACACTTCCAGGGACGGTGATTCCACCACTTCCCTGGGCAGCCTGTTACAATGCCTGATCACCCTCTCTATGAAGAAATTTTTCCAAATATCCAACCTAAACCTCTCCTGGTGCAGCTTGAGACCATTACCTCTTGTCCTATAGCTTGTTACTTTGGACAAGAGACTGACTCCCACCTCAGTACAACCTCCCTTCAGCAGTTTTAGACAACAATAATGTCCTCCCTGAGCCTTCTCTTCTCCAAACTAAATTCCAGTTCCCTTAGCCATTCCTCATCAGGCTTGTGCTCCAGACACTTCACCAGCTTTGATGCCCTTCTCTGGACCCACTCCAGCACCTCAATGTCTCTCTTGTCGTGAGGGGCCCAAAACTGAATACAGGATTTCATGTGCAGCCTCACCAGTGCTGAGTACAGGGGGATGATCACTGCCTCAGCCCTGCTGGCCACACCATTTCTGATACAGGCCAGGATGCTGTTGGCCTCCTTGGCTGTCTGGGCACAAGCTGGCTCATGTTCAGCTCCATCAACCAGCACCCCCAGATCATCCCTTTCTGCCGAGCAGCTTTCCAGACATTCTTCCCCAGCCTGTAGCATTGCATGGGGTTGCTGTGACCAAAGTCTAGGACCTGGCACTCACACCCTCATGTCTCCTTTAGGCATGTGCAGCACACTTAGAGCACATCTGGTGACAGTTTAGTTTACTCCAAAAGGAATCCAGCTGGCAGGAGCCAAGAGATCTCTGCAAATCAAATCAAGAGTATTCATCAAGCAAAACTGATCAAAGGCTTCACACCAGAATGGCAGCGCTGCTCAGAATCACCATGTTGTCCATGTTGACATTACGCACTTAGTCTGGATCTGGAATGAGTGTCCCAGCTATCCCTTCTTCCTCATTTTGCACATTGAAATAATCTCAAGGCAACTGGATTGCTTTCATATGAAACTAAACTAGATGTTGCTCTCCAACTGCAAATGGATGTTTAGTTCATATGATGAGTAATGATATGAGTAAAAATAAATCCCTAAGATACCTACAGTATGTATATCGGCTTCTGAGCACCACAGCTTTGTTCTAGAGCTGTATTATAGTAATAGTTTCAAAGCATTAAAATTTTACCTGGAGGTTGCTCCTTGCTGGATGGCATTATGGTTTACCAGAGCTTCAAAAGAGATTATCCTTTTTTTTGCACCCCTAAGATGTCTTTCTAATGAAAGCTATTTTGTGTCCCTTAGCAATAATCTGACAACTGGTGGGTATTTCTTATCACTCCAAAGTCTTTTATTAGTGGTCATACAAATCCATTAGTTTTTAATCATTTCTAGCTACAAGCTCTTTGTTAACATAAAACATTGAAATGTTAGTGAGATAATGATTTCTCATTTTAATTAAAAACTAATTAATTATACATTTCTTTTTCAAAATATAAGATAAAATACAAGATAAAGGTAGACTTTAAAAGAGTATATGAATTGGTAGACTTTGCCTTCTTTCTAAATGTTATACTACTCTTTAGGCCAGTAGCAGAAAGTTTACTAAGACATTTATACGTAACACCTTTTGGTATGTTTAAGTTGGTTCTGATGCTATCTTGTTTCATTAATGAAACAGACTCTTAAATCAAGTTTTGCCATATAAGTAGAGGAGTCCTGAGTTTTATACAAAAAAATAAAAAATCAACAAGCTCTATTTTGTTGTTTTAAGGGACCACTTTAAACCTGGAAATTACTATTCTGCATGTAACACTAAACATATCATGAAACAATACAGTGAGTTGAGTTGTATTAGCGTGAGTTATTATTCCCTCCCCCTTCTTCATGTTGTTTAAGCTGTTTCACCATTATTAATTGATCTGTATAATGCTAGAGTCCACCTGACAACATGACAATTAGATATCAGAATAACTTCATGTGTTTTGAGTTGTCCTTATAAATTCAAAAGCAGTGCCCATGTGCAAAACATACTGAACACTTGTCTTTGTGCATAACCAAAGCATTCACTGGCAGTTTATATGTACTTTAAAGACCCAGGCAGTCCACTCTCGCTCCTTTTTCTTAATGCAGTCAAAATACTGCTATTATATAAGACTTTTTTTGGTTTGCTTTGTTTTTCAAATAATGATACATTTCTAAATAACCTTGCATTGGGTTTGCACAGCAATGTCCTGGTAGCAGGGTGCGGCAACAGGGGCAGCTTCTGTGAAGCTGGTAGAAGGTTATTGAAGTTTTCCCAGTGTCCAATAGAGCCAATGCCAGGCAGCTCCAAGACAGATCCACCAATGGCAAAGGCCAAGCCTACCAGCAACGGTGGTAGTGCCTCTGCGATAGTATATTTAAGCAGGGAAAAAAAACCCTGTCACATGCAGCTGGAGAAAGGAGTGAGAGTATGTGAGAGAAGCAGCTCTGCAGACACCCAGGTCAGTGCAGAAAGGATGGGAGGAGATGCTCCAGGTACCGGAGCAGAGATTCCCATGTTGCCTGTGGTGCAGGCCATATGAGGCAGGCTGTACCCCTGCAGCCCATGGAGGTCCATGGTGCAGCAGATCTCCACCTGCAGCCCATGCAGGATGCCACACCGGAGCAGGGGGATGCCCGAAGGAGGTTGTGACCCTGTGGGAAGCCTGCGCTGGGCCAGGCTCCTGGCAGGACTTGTGGCCCCATGAAGAGAGGGGCCGACGCTGGAGCAAGTTTGCTGCAGGCCTTGAGACCTTGTGGGGAACCCACACTGGAACAGCTTGTTCCTGAAGGGCTGCACACATGGAAGGGACCCACGCTGGAACAGCTCATGAAGAACTGCAGCCCATGGGAAGGACTGACATTGGAGAAGTCGGTGGAGAATTGTCTCCTGTGGGAGGGAACCCAGCCTGGAGCAAGAGGAGTGTGAGACGTCCTCCCCTGAGGAAGAAGGAGTAACAGAAACAGTGTGGGATGAACTGACCTTAACCCCCATTCCCTGTTCCCCTGCCTCACTGAGAGGGAGAGAGGTAGCAAATTTGTGAGTGAAATTGAGCCTGGGAAGAAAGGAGGGGTGGGGGAAAAGTGTATTTAAGACTTGGTTTTATTTCTCATTACCCTAGTCTGATTTGATTGGTAACAAATTAAACTAATTTCACCAGGTTGAGTCTGTTTTGCCCATGACATTAACTGAAGGAGCTCTTCCGGTCCTTATCCAGACCCACAAGCCCTTTTGCTGTATTTTTTTTCTCCCATGTCCAGCTGAGGAGGAAGACTGATAGAGCATGTTTGGTGCGCACCTGGCATCATCCAGCCCAGGTCAAACCACCATACCTCTCTGTGAGGATGGAGGCATGGACCCAGAGGTAGAGTGCAAGCTGGATCATTTATTGAAAAGATTACACGATATCTATATGCTTCCAAGCAATTAGGAAAGCACATCTGTGTTTGCTTTGTGGTTACATCAGGTGAAAGGTCTGTCTGATTTTCTTATCGACATCCTCTTTCCAGTTCCAACGTCCTTGATCCTTGCCAGTTCCAAGTACCAGTCAGGGACAGGTCACTCTTAATTGCCTGCTGTAGCTCCTTCTTCTCACGGTCACTCTTAATTGCCAGCTGTAGTTTCTCCTTCCCATGGACTCTGACAGCATTGATACATTCCAACCCCCACACCTCTCTAAAATATCTAACTATCTATCTATAAAATAACAACAGTCTCCTGTGAAGTGATAATATTTTTACCACAAGATTTTAAATCTTCAGGTATAATAGTGCAACTTGCCAAATATTCTATTATTTTTCATTTTATTATTATTTTTAATTATCCAGTCTTTCCAAGAATCGAATGAACCAGTGTGGAACTGAGAAGAGATACAAGCATAATTTATTTTGACTAGTAAGTTGATTGGTTAAACGACAGTGGAAAGCCAAACGACATTTTTGGTGGATGGAGAGTTATTAACATTACCTTTATTAAATAGAAATTACTTTAAAGCAAAGCCTCATTTCTTAATGAAAAATCTTTTAACTTCAAAACTGTTGAACTAAGATGTTTCAACTTTTCCTAGTATCCCCTTTGCTGTTCTTCAGCTGACGTTCAACACCTTTTTGCATCAATTGTAGTTTCAGTTGGCCTAAGCATGTTAAAATAATTTCCCATTTAAAATCTTCCTAATTCCTAGGTAAGCAACTATAGCTCTCTACTAACCTATCATAAGATTAACTTTATTAAACCATATATAAGGTATATGCCAATTACATATCAAATAAGCAGCTCTGTTGACTTCAGTGGGAATTTTTACAAAGACCTAGAAACATATTGCTGAGCAGTGACCACATATAAACGCAAACCCTAAGTAAATATATTGATTTTAAAGTGCTTTGATTCCTCCTGAAGTGACTATGTCATCAGTACTTAACTTTTTCCTGAGAAAGGTTTGTGGTTCGACCTCTAATATATTTATGGACTCCTATTGCAGTATCATTAACAAGTGCGAAAAGATGACACCTATGATGGCCAAAAGAAATCCCTCAAATATTTCTTTCCTGTTATTTTTACATGAGAGAGAATTTCAGAAGATCAAACCATATGAGATCTTCCCTCATAATTATATGAAAAAGAGGTCTAGAAGGATGCTAAAGGAAGATAAGGTATCACCTTCTCTATGCTTAAATTTTACCTTTGAATTTTTCTTTGTATCTGGGGAAAATTGATTTGAATAAATAAAATGGGTTGTGCACAGGTCATTCCTTTTGAGATTCCTTTTGAGATTCATAGTGTGCTTGAATCATCATGCTTCAGTAATCAGAGCTGTACAATTTTTAACATTGATTATCTGTTTACTATATCAGCACTTAATTGATCCTTCAATGCAGTATTAAGTGTTTGAGATGGCTGTGTTTACTTGAAGCACAGGCATAGAGTCATAGTGCCCCATTTTCCTGAGTTCAGAGTGTTATCACCCTTTTGTATCTGAGAGAGGTGCTTTGCAAAGGAAAGGCATTCCAGAATTCTAATTTAACATCTTCTTTTAAGTATCAGATTGAGTGGGAGCATCCTATGACCTGACCCTGGTATTTCTGCATTATACAAACGGGTTTTGGAGGAGAGTGCTTCCCAAGCATCTGGAGGACTTCAATTCTCTAGAATTTAAACTGAAGTTTAATTTCTTCTTTTCTCTTGAGCATAAATGCCACAAACTGTGTTTCCACAGAGGTGATATCGGTCCTATATTTTGTTTATAATTTCATTCAGATTTTATAAATTTATTCAGCTACAGGTAACATAATTTGGCTTATCTGGAATAAAAGTTCAGAGACAGTTTGAAACAAGCTATTTTCACTACAAAACAAATAAGGTCCAGTAACTAAAAAAGCCTACAGTGTAACAAGGATTGATAAAGCTCCTACCTTTGCAATTCATGTTTCACGGTGGCAAGAACCTTAACATTTGCTGTAAAAGCCTGGAAAATTATCTTCCTTCATTTTGAATGGAAGTCAATTAGAATAATCCCAGGGGAAGAGAAAACAAACCATTATTCATATTTAAAGTTGTAGGATTGGGGAAAAAAAAAACAAAACAAACAAACAAAAAAACCCCACCACGTATAAAGAATCCTGATAGAGGCAATATTATTTGGTCTTCAGTTATTTCTATAAAAATCAGTACTGGAAACCCACACATATTCCCCTGCGAAAGAGCACACACAGTTAGTAGAAATGCACTGCAAACCAGTTTAATGAATGGACAAAGAAAAGGGAATGAAAATAACGGAAAATTAGGCTGCATGTGAGCTGAAAATTTTGGAAAACAATTTTTCCCCTGTCGCAACTGAAAAATCACTGCATCTCTCTCTGTCTGACTTAGCCTAGCTGTCATGGTGGGGGTGATGTCTTCCATTTGGTAGCACAGTATGTGTGAGCCACTTAAACTCCCTAACTTGCATGATGGCAGATAAGTCTTGCTATTTAACTTCTCCATGTTATTATCTACACAGGCAGACACCAAACTAAAAAATACAAGTGCATACTCCTGACTGACTTCAAAGGAACTGGTCCATGTGATAATTACACAAAAATGCAGGAAAGAATGCAATTTCATCACAAGGATGAAAGACTCCCTACCCATCTAAAGTCTTACTTTTTCTTTGTTAATCCTCTGCATTGCTATTGTCCCAGGTTCAGCAGTAGCAGTCATTTTTGCTCCTTCTTAGTAGCTGGTGCAGTGCTGTGTTTTTGACTTTCAGCCTGGGAACAGCACTGATAATACCAATGTTTTTAGTTACTGCTCAAATGTTTAGTCTGGCCAAGGACTTTGTGAGCCTCATGCTCTGCCAGGGAGGAGGGGAAGCTGGGAAGAAGCAGAGACAGGACACCTGACCCAAACTAGCCAAAGAGCTATTCCATACCACAGCACGTCATGCCCATGATGTAGAACTGGGGGCAGTTACTTGAAAGGGCGAGATCGCTGCTGGGTCAGGCTAGGTATTGGTATCGGTTGGCGGGTGGTGTTGTATTCTCTTCCCTTGTTATTTCCTTTATCACTGTTATTATTGGTGGTAGCAGTAGTGATTTGTGTTATACCTTAGTTACTGGACTGTTCTTATCTCAACCCGTGGGAGCTACATTCTTTCAATTCTCCTTCCCACCCCTCTGGGAGCGGGGGGAAGAATGGGGGGGGGGGGTAGACTCTGTGGTTCTGATTTACGGTCCGGGCTTAAGCCACGACAGCTATTAATAAACTTACTCACTACACGTCATCAGTATGATTCTGAGATACCTGTTGTTTCTCTTCAGACAACCAAGTTATGGACGTGTCTTAGTTCTGATGTCTAGAAACTGGGCTAAGATCCCACTTCATTTTGTATAGCCTATTCTGTATTTCTATATTATTATACATATTTTAATTTTTATATATTATATATATTATATCTATTTTTTCCTCTTTTTTTTACATTTTTACAAAGATAACATCTTGGACAGAAATGTACAGCCTTCTGCATATCAGCATTTTTTATTTGACAGTCTAAATAGCTTAGATTTGTGCTATTAAAAAAACCTAAACAACAGCTGGATAAATCGTAACTGCTATCATCGAAGTATCTCCTGCTTTTATGGGGATTCTATCAATCTTAAAAGCATTGTTCAGCAGTGTATAGAGTTGTCTCTTTGACATTCTGAATTACATTGGTTAAGATTTTTCTAAGCAAAAAGAGTAGATTTCTCATCTGAAGACTGCTATTTTTATTATAGGTCTATAAAATAATTCATTCCTGGTTCCATAATGCAAGTTATTAATTTTCTTCTTCAATAAATCAATTATATAAATTAAATATTTGAACATCTGTATTACATTCTGTAACATTTGCAGGCATTACCGAAATAGCTTTCTACCTTGACCCAGCTGTATAATGTCAAAAAACAGTAAAACTATTTTGATTCACAAAACTGCTGAACCAAAATCCATCCTGGAATACCTGGTGCCATATCTCTGCACTCTGTTTAAGAAAGTTTTATTTTTGATAACTGGTACATATGAAGTCCTCTGACTAGAAGACTGGATTGGATGATGCTGCAGGATTGATATCTCATTGACTGGATATTAAATATTACCATTGAATATTTAGCCAAATGGGATTTCTGGGTATTGGCTTGATTGTTTTGACAAGATAATGGTGAATGTACACTTTCTATTCACTTTTTTGAAAGCATATTGTGCTGCACAGTCAGATAAGCTGTGGCTGGTATGCTGCAGACATTTTCTACCGTAAAGGAAGCTTTTTGCAATCAAATGCTGCAGTGAACAGATAGAAATGTTGTAGCTCAATTGAAATCATCTAGTTCCATAAGAACAGATAGTATACATGCTTGTGATATTTGGAATCTAAAATATCCATTTAACCTGAAAAATCTATATATAAAGTTATAATATTTCTGAATAGAGTAAAAAAAATTACTATTTTTTATCTCGTAAGGGAGATACATACATCTGTTTCAAACAAGGTCTGAGTACCTGCCTTTATTTTAAGCTGAACATATTTTACAACCTACAAGCTAAAGCTGTGTTGTAGCATAGACAAGAAGTTATCACTGGAAACATTAAATTCTTGGGAGAATGAGCAAAAATGAATGAGCAAAAAGCCCTTTCTCAGGTGCAGAGGGCTCCTGGGAAGTTTGAGGGGACGTGGAAAATTTGGGTGCCCTCATTCAGGGGAAAATACATAAAAGTTGGTCTTGAGAGTCTTAGAACAGGTAGACTTCTAAAGTCAAAGGGAAATACCAGTCTACATTTCTTTTCTGTTAAGAATATTTTCTGGAATTCAGAATTGTAACTAAGCTGTTGCTTAATAATGCCTGGGGAAAGACTTTTGCCATACTGTGTGATATCTGCGTTCTCAGTTACAAATGGAAAACCAAAGAGGCCATCGAAAATATTACTCGTGCACAGAATGTTAACTATGCAGAGAAATCCCTATACTTCATTCATGCTAGGACAAAATGAACATCCACTAATTTTCTGTCATTAATTGCTTTCATGCCACAGTGGTTTTATCCTTGGTTAGCAAGCACATTTAAAACATTACTTAATAGTGAAGAAAAACTTGTAGATCAGTTTGATATAGAAGACTGGTTTCTATGAAACCATAAATTTAGAGTATCAGTCATACAATAGACAATATCAAAATAACGTTTTTTCTGCAAAATAGTTTGATCATACTGTATTTTCTTTATTTGTAGATGATAATATAAAAATAACTGTTGAAATTAAAAGTGGAAAATAAGGAAACATAGTTATACAACATATCAAAGTCATGCAATAAATGATTGTTGAATGACTTTTGTAGTCCACTGAAATTCAGAATGTTAAAGGTTTTTGATCTGCAGCTTTTCATCTTGTAGATAAAAGGTGGCTCTTCAAAATTTTGTCTTACCTAATAAAACTATCATTAAGTGTGAAATCTGTAAATCACAAAAATATACTGTAAAATACTTTAAACTATTTCTAATTTTAAGAATATAAAATATATTTTCCACCAAAACCATTATATAGCCATGACTGTAAAATAAATGATAACCCAAGCTCTCTAATTGGGGTGTTTCATATGATGAGTGCACAAGACTTTTGATCATAGCACAAAGAAACTTCTATTTAAACAATGATCTGAAGATGTGCTTTCACTATTATCTGAAACTACAGTTTGTAAATTTCACTATACAATGATCCTTTGATATCTCAAGATTCTTGATGAAGGATACAATGACTAGAAAAATGGAGAAAAAGACACTGAACTTCCTGTTCAAAAAGGAATTTTCAGGAAGATGCTTTTACTTTGGTTCAAAGCTATCTTACAGAAAAATAGGATCTATGAGCTCTGAATTTTAATAATGAATAGCCATCCCAGAGGCTACTTTTGTCAGTCCTTCTTGTTTCTGGCTACTTTATGCAGTTCTGAGTTATTCAGCACATCAAGGTGAGTATAAAATCTTGAAATACAGTGCATAATCTCAGTGTTACTGCTTGATTTTTGTAACAGAAATCTTTCAGGTGGTAATTTCTATTGAACAAAGATAGGAGGAAAAGTGAAAAGGATGTGTTCAAAGATGTGAAAATGGTTAAAATGCTACAGGAGTGCATCATGATTCTTTACTGAGTTTTGCAAACTTTTATTCTGCTGAATGCAGCTGAACAGCTTTTTTTTTTATTTATTATTTTTATTTTTCATCATCCTCTGGTTGAATTACAGCAAAGAAACAAATCGCAGTTAGGAAAAAAATCAACCCTTAAGGGGAAACAAAATACTCCACAGAATCTCAGTTCTCCTTTGCTATCAAAACCACCTGCTTTCATCTCTCTCTCCTAGCCTGCATATAATCAGTGCATAAACTTTGAGGTTCAAGCTCAACAGAAAACCACTTCATGTTCTTTAAAGGCACTGAACAGCTTTTTTGAGCAAAGAGGCACAAAGAATTAAGAACTAGTTTATGAGTTTACCGATAAGCTCTGTGCAAGCCCCAGATCTTTCAGCTCTGAGTAGAGCAACTGAGGTTATTCAATAATTACTAGAAGTTAGCCTGAGTAATCAGTTTGGTACTTTGTGCAAAACATTCCAGTGATAACAGTGCCTATAGATCTTTTACTCATTGCAGAGCAGTAACAGGCATTCATTTTGCCTTCTTAACATAAACCTCTAGAAATGGACAAAGTACCATCCTATCTCTTCCTGTGGTTCCGTAAGATGAAACAGCTTACTTTTCCAAAATACATTGCAGAGGCTGGCCACTAGCCAGGGATTGCTAACACTCCAGAGAGAAGTTGTCCTCTGCAGACTGATGGCTGAATCCCCTACTGAGGTAGTTATTGTGTGCCACGTAAACATTCAACATCACACATACACTCCTGGGAGAATCAGAGAAGCTGACCCAACATTTAAACAAAGTATAAAGAAAAAAAAAAAAAGACGGTTGCAGCATTTGTTTGTCCTGGTTTTAGTTGCGGGGTTTTTTGTTTGTTTGGGTTTTTATTGGTTTTTTGGTTTGTTTTTTCTTTTTTTTTTTTGCAGTTGGAAGTGCTCCTCCATGAAAGGGTGTCCCAAGAACACAGTTGGAAACCTGATCTCTCATCTTTTCTGCCCTCTATCCAGAAAGTCAGTCAGGATTCCCAGTTACTTGCAGCTATTATACTACTCTCAAGGGATTCTTACCATTTTAATTCTAACACAGATGAGAATAGCAAAAGAAAGAGCTGTTGCTAATTGTGAACTTTCAGATACATGACTTTTTCTCTAGCTCCAACAGTATCTTGAAAGCAGGAAAGGCTCAGTAACTCCTCAGAACTCAGCTGGATTGGGTCAGGTCCTGTATTATTATCCTCTAGTTACCCAGAATCAGCTGAAGCAGACTCATTGAACACTGAATATTATCCTGATTTACATTAGTGAAGTTTTGTGGTTGCAAGAGTAATCACAAAGCCATAGAATACAGAAAATGAGAAGAGCAGCTGTGCAGGTCACACTTCCCATCCTCTAGCTGTACTGATGAAAGTTAAAAATTAAAAGAAATTAAATCTGGCATGTATTCAGTTCATAGTAATTCATCATACTAAAATTTATTTTCCACAGAATGCAATATCTGTTTAAGTACATGAGATTTAGTGTCCCCGGCTACCCAAGCCCTGAGACTATCGCTTGGATACTATTAGGCAAGTATTACTAAACTACAGTCCCCTCTAGTCCTAAAACTTATGACAATATTCAAACTATTTTGGCTTAAATAAAGGAAACAAAGCCTTCCAGAAGGGCTTTGTATCTTATAAGTAGTTTGAAGAAGAAACGATTTAAAAAAAAAAGAAAACCATCTGCTCCACCTCTGATGGTTGTGGCTTTGTGTGTGTACAAGCTCAGCATGAATCCTAGGATAATTAATTTTATCTGCCTACCTGGGTGTCTGTCTTATATCCCTATGGCACTTTCAGGATTAGATTTTACTTAGGTCCAAGGCTTTGGCTTGGCACTAAACAACAAACCAATGTTTTATGAGTTGAGATGGGGTGGGGGAGAAGTGTGATGAATGTCCTAATCAGCTCTTGGGATTGCTAATGCCTTCACATCTACTTAGAGCATCCACATTGAAGATGCACACAGATGTGCTTAATGTCTTTGTGCGCTTTGGTAGCATAGTTCCCATAATAATGCAGCATCTGCGTGGTGATAAAGACACTTCAGTAATACAGAACAGACCAAGAAAAAAAAAAATCCCTTATCTTTTAGTTGCACAAAACACTTGAGAAACAGCAGCATGGTTACATAACCTGCTTGCAGAAAGGGGAAAATGGTCAGGTATAAACTGCCTGGAACAATTATCCTGATATTATATCATGGTCCAGGGAGCACATATTACGAGACAGGGAAGCACCTGGCAACTGCTATGCAAACTCAGCAGCTTTGCATGCACATCTGAAAAAAGAAAAAAACAATAACAAAAATAACAGGAAAAAAAAAACAAACCAAAACCCAAAAGCAATCAAATAGGAAAAAAAAAACAAAAACACAAACAAACAACAAAAACAAAACAAAACAACAAAAAAACCCAAATAAACCAACAACTTCGGCTATTTTTAATCTGTCTGGCTGAGGACAGAGAGTGAGGACAGGGTCATAAGAGTGAAAAAATATTTCCAGCGCATATTTTGGGAGTCATAGCACTCTTGATTTCTAAATTTACGATGGTTGCACAGATGCCTTTTTGAATCCCACAAAAGTATCATGCCATATAAAAATTATCTCTCGTGTTTGCAGCAAATGTGGTTTTATGTCTGATTAAGTATTCAGTAACTACATAAGTAGCTACGTAAGTGCATAATTTCCATTTCCATTCAGTCCCTTTATAAACTTCTTTCAAAGTTTGGCTGTGTGTCTTGCTTTATCAGGAAAAGTATCTCTACTTCAGCATTTTAACTATAATTAATGATGATGCTCACCTTGATTGTTGCCAAGTTTATATTCCCTAAGAGATGGAACAAAACACACAACGTGTGAATTATTTATACTTCCATATGGAGCCTTACTGTTAATACTTTCTCAGTAATTCTTAAGCATTGGATCTTAATGAGGAAATGTAGATCACTGATGCGTTTAGTTCAAAATATAAATAGAAGTGCGTATCCAAAGAGATGAAAATGCTATTGTACTTTAAAAATGAACAATAGAGAAACCTTTCTTCCTGTCAAAATTGCTGTGACAGCTTTCATCTATACATGAACCTGGATACCCTTCTCTGCCATATAATCTTCCTTTGAGCACTGACACAATGCCAATATTTTAACAAGGAGCTTCTGTAAGAAAAAAATATTATAAATCTCTGTTGTCTTGTGGTATCCCTGAAATTCTGGGCAATCTATGATCCATGTCAGGGTGAAGAAATGATAGGGTATAGCTCTTTGCAGTCTAATTTAAACAGTTTGCACATGAAGAGGGGAGGGACACCAGCATCTGATACAGAAGCTTTAGTTTATATATTAAGTGGAACTGGTGAGGTATCTTCAAAGTATTACCTCAAGTGGGGTTAGCAGCAGCTCAGATGTGTTCTGGATTTCCTGCAGTTTCTACAGAGGCAAACCTGGACACACTGCATCATGTTCTGCTAGGTATCTGTTCAAAACACTGTTAATACGTGGCTTCATTTCTTAGATCAAAAACAGAATCATACAGTCAATGCTAACATTTTCTTTACATTGCTCTTCAAAAATATCAAGGTGTGTGTTAGTTCATGTGGAAGAAGAGGAAACAAGCTTGATCAGAAACAGGAAAAATTCTACTTTCTGTCCTTTGTATCTATACATAGACATCTAGATATATCATCATATTTATATAATGCATATATCTGTCGCAAGTATGTATATTCTGTCTCTTACATATGTGATTATATACTTCCTGCAAAACATTCTTTGTTCACAGATTTCTCTGACTAAAGAGAAACAATCATTTTTACTTACATTTTTCATTAGGGTTTCATTTCATCCTCTCCATGGCAGGGGGTAGAACTACATGATCTTTGAAGATCCTTTCCAATCCAAATCATTTTATGATTCTATGATTTCTATTGTTTTTAAGTGCTTGGAACCTAGAATAAAAGAGCACATAACTTGTCTAAAAAAAACAACAGAGCATGTGAAAGGAACTGCAAAGCCTATTTGAAGTCCCTGCAGAGGAAGAAAGCCTTTGGAGAACTGTAATTCTCAGCGCACATGTGAAAATCACAGCCAAACACTTTGCACAACATATACTTGCTATATTGTCTGATTTATTGCCAATGATATTTCTGCAGATCTGACCTTTTAAAATACACCCCAAACAATAGCAGAAAAAATTTAAGAAAAAGTGAATGCAGCAATTCTTCTTAGACTATAGGACAAATAAAAGCCTTTTTCTCTTTCCTGTACTTTTCCCTTCCTGTCTTTGTATTTGCAGAGTAACGCACTCTCAGAGTAGAACTCAGATGTTGAGAAGCAAGGCACTGTGTGATTTTTGCATATATTTGCTGCCATAAGGTGGGGCAAATGAGAGGATTTACACACTTAGTCCTTTCCACATCCTGGTTTTGCCCCAGCTACTAGAGAGATGCCAAAACCATACAACTAAACCTAACTGACTGGCTCACTCCTCTTGGGTACTATTTAATGAAGGTGGATTGCATGTTGTCTCATCCAAGTGGTTTCTCAGCTACTCAGCCATCCATGCAAAAATGTTCTAGTTTATTGTATAGGAAGGAGACTCATATCCTATAGTAGCAGCTGTGGGGAAGCTTTGGGAAGGAGTGGCATTTCAGTCCTTTTTTGTTCCCCCTTTTTTTTCTGTTCTCCTTTCCTTTTTCAGACAACATACTTAAACAGAACAAAAAGACACAAAGCTTTCTGCATATCTCAAAGCAATGTTTTGTTCTCCAGCTTCAATCAAGCTCTTTTGTACTCACTATCTGTGATAAAAAGCAGGAAATGAGATCAAAAACACGTCAAAGTGAAACTGTCCTACTGCAACTGCGGTAAGAATCTCCATCCATATATGGGGATATCTGGACATATATGAATATGTCCCAGAGCTCTGTCTTAAAATTGACTTAGTCTCATGTTTTAAATTTCTATATTCATTTTTATATATATTTATAAGTTATTAATTTGTTTTCATGGCCCAGTGATCATTTCCTGGTTATAAGACCTTCTGCAATTCAAGAATACTTTAGAAAATGTTTAGATAAAAGTTGGAACATTAAGATGGAATCTTGTCTCCTTGTTGAATTTCTAGAGAGGCAGACAGAACCTGAAACAGTTACTCATTAAGAAAATAATTTCCCAGTCATTATGGAATCCACCAAACTTGGAAATGCATTCTAGTCAGCATAGCAAAACTGTTCGTTCAACTCAAATTCTTACATTAGAAACTAGCAAAGTGTATACCTTGTAGAAACCAACCTCGTTGTACGTTATATTTACTAATCAGAAAGTCTAGTGAAAAGTGGGGGATACATTTTTTCTTGATCAAAGGTCACTCATTTTGACACATTTATAAAGGGGACTGACTTTAGTCTTTGTTTTTTCTAGGATCTCTATTTCTTTCTAATGTCAAAGTACTTTGACTGTTCTACACTGCATGTAGTTAACACATCATCACCCTGCTAACCCTCACTGTAACTATGTCAAAATTCAGACTTAGAATTTAGATTTCAATTTTACAGTCAATAGTATAACATCCTCTTTGTTTCTCTCTTCACCTTCTGTGTTGCTCTTATACTTTGATTTTCCGCAAAAGCGCTTTACTTCTGTCCTAAGTAGAAAGTCCAGTCTCATAAAGTAAGAAATGCTAAATAAAAGTTTGCATGTTTATTTAAACTGTAAGAGAACTTACAAAACAAGCTTGAATGGCACTGGCATTGAGGATTGTCTACAAATGGGAGCTATGTATAGCACTTTAGAAATCTCAGACTGCGAACAAAGATTGTCAAGGCTTAAAGACATCTGCCTGGGCTCCTGAAACCACAAGCATTTAGTTAGGATTTTAGTTCAGATCACAGCTGTGCTCTTTATGTGAGTCCCTTTTAATTGTGCCTTGGTTTACTTGGCACAGAGGCCATGGAGGGGGTATGAACTGCGTTCCATATATAGATGAAACTATGCTAGGAGAAACAGTTCAGGAGTGTATCTAGTGCTCCAATCAGTAATGGACATTCAGCTCAAAGGACAAGTTAGAATTAGCCTGTGAGATGCAGGCTGGATTTTTCACTTGCTCTATTTATTTGGCTGGTTTTTGGATATTTTTTTTTAATTGAAGAAACATTAATGTCATGAAGTAAGAGAGAATGTATTGAGAGAAAAAGTAAATTGAACTGAGTATGTCTGCCCCTGTGCATGTAATGTTCTGTCACATTAAAAAAAGAATTTAAAAAAAAAAAACTAATACTGTTTTAAGTGGAAAAAAAACCCTAACCAAGTAAGTCAATTTTCTTGACATTTTTTGACACTTTTCTAGAACTTCATAACCTGTCTAGTTTTAAAAGTCTTGAGAAGACTTCTAAAGGGAAGGCTACCACTACTTTCTGTAGTAGAAGTTCGAATGACTTTTCCCTTCCTTTTTTTCTTTTGTCTTAATTTTATTTTGTGCTCTTTGTATCTTTTTTACACTCTGAATAATTCTTCTCAACACAAAATGAAGATATTTGTAGATAGTTTTCCACTTTTTTTGCTCTTAATACTCTGTCATAAATCAAACTCTCTAATCTATAAGTTTGTGCTAGGCAAACTCATTATTTGAATGCAGTATTGCCTGTGTGATCTCATCCATTGCACTAAGCATTATAGAGCAGTGATTTATTGGAATAGGGAAGCCAAGTAAATTCCCTGTCTAGACTAATGTAATTGTTCTCTTGTTCCAAAGATTCAATGATTTCACGGTTAGTCATTCCATCTCTTTTCCTTACAAATGGATGCAGATATCCAAAAAAAACAGCAGCCTTACACAATACAGATTTAACTTAATGGAAAGATTTTCTTGACTCAGTATGACCAAGCCCTTAATCCCTGATCCAGTCAGGAAATATACATATTTTACATATGTATGCCAACCTTCCACCATGCATACATAGAAGAGTGAATCCATAAATATGAGTTAAAACAACTGTAATCTGTAGACAAAATTCATACAACTCTTGCATTAACACAATTTTAGCAATTCAGTGTAGCTAAAGACAAAACATACAGTCCTGAAGACAGGCTGATACGCAGCTTTCCTATTCCTGTCTCCAAAGCTTAGAAGATAAATGCCATTCACACTGAGGCCAAACTTTCTAAAAGAAAGCACTGTGTGCATTATAAATCCCATTTCCTTGTGCAGTTATACAATTTGTACCTCCACATCACACAGTATCACACACAGTATGCTAGAGATTGGAAGGGACCTCAAAAGATCATCTAGTCCAATCCCCCTGCCGGAGCAGGAACACCTAGATAATGTTACACAGGAATGTGTCCAGGCGGGCTTTGAATGTCTCCAGGGAAGGAGACTCCACAACCTCCCTGGGCAGCCTGTTCCAGTGTTCCGTCACCCTCACTGAGAAGAAGTTCCTTCTCAAGTTTAAGTGGAACCTCTTGTGTTCCAGTTTGCACCCATTACCCCTTGTCCTATCATTGTTTGCCACTGAGTAGAGCCTGGCTCCATCCTCGTGACACTCCCGCTTTATATATTTATAGACACTAATAAGGTCACCCCTCAGTCTCCTCTTCTCCAACCTATAGAGACCCAGCTCCCTCAGTCTTTCCTCATAAGGGAGATGCTCCACTCCCTTAATCATCTTGGTTGCCCTGTGCTGGACTCTCTCCAGCAGCTCCCTGTCCTTCTTGAACTGAGGGGCCCAGAACTGGACACAATATTCCAGATGCAGTCTCACCAGGGCAGAGTAGAGGGGAAGAAGGACCTCTCTCGACCTACTAACCACCGCCCTTCTAATACACCCCAGGATGCCATTGGCCTTCTTAGCCACAAGGGCACAGTGTTGGCTCATGGTCATCCTGTCGTCCACTAGGACCCCCAGGTCCCTCTCCCCTACACTGCTCTCTAACAGGTCGTTCCCCAACCTATACTGGAACCTGGGGTTGTTCCTGCCCAGATGCAGGACTCTACACTTCCCCTTGTTATATTTCATCCAGTTATTCCCTGCCCAACTCTCCAGCCTGTCCAGGTCTCGCTGGATGGCAGCACAGCCTTCTGGCGTGTCAGCCACTCCTCCCAGCTTAGCGTCATCAGCAAACTTGCTGATAGTACACTCAATTCCCTCATCTAAATCAAGTATTGGTGAATCTTAGGATGCAAAATCTATTAAACAAATATAATGATAAACAAGAAAATGCCTTAATTTCTGAAAATGTTATTCCAGTAAATACACCCCTCCCCGTCTCCAACTTTCTACCAACACAGGTAATATAGGTCAGTAAGAAAATATCTGTATATATGTAACCAGGCCTCAGAAATTATTTTCTCTATAATTTCTGCAGAAGTGGCTTCCAATGATTCAGCTCACTCTCATACTGATACAAATTCTGTATTAGAGACACCGGCTATTTATTCCACCTAAAGATTTTTCAGCTACAGTAATAAAAAAATGCTAAACTATAAATTGTTTCAGATAATAGAGACGACACTTATAACAACATTTATTATTTAAATTTTCTCTTTCACCTAATGTTCTGCTTATATATTAGACAATATGACACAGTGCAAGTCTGTAACCATTTAGCTTTATGAACTTCAAGTATTCCCATCATGCACAGTATGCCTGTTTGTATGTGTAAAGTTAGTAGAAGTTGTTTGCTAGACAAAGAATCAGTACAAGAAGACAGTAAATGACTAGTGACTCAAAAGTCATTTCTTGCCAGTCTCAGTTTTACCTTTGCAAATCTGTATCTGTTGGACAGATGAAAGTGTCCTAGATGTACATGGAGGGAAAGCAGAACTTAGACTTTAGTCAAATTTTTCTGCACACTGATCTGCTCTGAGATTCAGTCACTCCCTGAAGTAAATTCGTAACGTAAACTCTTAGCTGAGTACTGTTACAATTTAATTAGATCACTAAAATTTTGAACTTTATTGCTTTCATCAAATAAATGCACTTTTGAAAATACATCAGCAATGGTCTAGAATCTGTATTTAACTTCAGCTTGCAAATTCCAAATGCTTATGTTGCCTTCTGACTTGACTAATCGTGCAGACTCTTTCCCATAACTATACACTGAAGCTGAGCAATCAATGGAAGTGATAAGGAGGCAATTCTTCAGTTACCTAGCAATACATCAACCTTTACTACACCAAATGGTAAGCAACCTGAATGCATCACAGGTTCTTAGTAGCAAATAAGCTAAATAAGAAGACAACATCTAGCATCCTTTCAGTCTCACAGAGGATTCAAGCTGATTAATAGGAAAACACATAGCAAACCAATTGCCAATATCTTCAAAGCTGGACAAGGTTTAGCAGTCCCACTGTGCCTTTTGTAGAGTAGCATTCACAGCACAACAGATACAGTACATTATAATTAATTCAGTTGAAAAGAAAAGGTGAATTTTAAAATGCATTTTATTTTCCTCTCTTTTATGCTTCAGCCTACCAGAAAATTGAAATCTCTATCTCTGGCAGTGTTGTGGCAGACTTTCAGCTTTATCTTAATGAAGAAGGAATTATTTTTGACAGAGTTCTGGTTTCCAAGTATCCTGAAATCCTCTAATTCATTTACATGAGGTAGAGAGCAAAAGTAAGGATGGGAGGAAGAGCAGTGAAGCATAAAAGTATTACTCAAAAAGGATATAGAAAATTCTTGTATGGGGTAGAAGACAGGAGTATTTTATAGTAGAAAAGTACTTAAAACACATTTCCTTAAATGTAATGCTTAAAAATTCACCATTTTATTCATAAATAACACTATCAAAGGAATTATAGGTAAATGTCACCAATTTTTAAAATAAAATGAGACTGAGAGGACGTTGGAAACATAAGTGCTTTCAAAAGAGATTAAGTATTTATGAACTCATGTTACATCCAATCAGAAGAGAATTTTTTTCCCAAAAAAAAACCTCTCAATCCAAGCCAGTAGCTACTATAAGGAAAAAAACTCATACTGAAATTTAGAAATACTGATTTGGACAATTTTCTTTAATTTGATGTATGGGCTGTTGGTCTCAAGCAGGGCATTACATAATCTTTCCGTTATATTTACCTAAAAATTCTATAGTGCAATGTGGGCCCGTGATAAATTATGAAAGAAATTACAACAACATCTGTGTTCAAAGAACATTGAAACTCTGATTGAAGCAAAGAAAACATAGGTGCCTGAAGACCAAGAAAGCAGGACAACAGTTACATCACTTTGTCCTTTAGGCCTAAGGTCTCAGTATTCCACGAGTTATATATTCAAGTATTAAGTATATATGAGTCTTAGACTCCAGAATAAAAAACTTACTGAACTGTTTCAGTTGAGAACCTATAATTAGCAAGATCTCTTAATAAAGTGCCAGGACAAAACAATAATACTAAAAGCTTGGCAGGGTGCATTAACCTTGACCAACAGTAAACTCCACCCAGCTGCCTCCTCACTCCCTTCCTTTTCCTCAGTGTTAGGGGAAAAAATGGATTAAAAAAATAAATGAAGAAAAAACATTCCTGCTTACCTATGACACAGTTAAAAATATATTTGCTCAGAAAAAAAGAAATTGATAGCAACGGTTCTTTTCTCCAAGGGTGACTCTTTGATCTGCTTACTATCCAAGTTCACGATATATAGGAGATACTCATTAAAAGTTTAACTAAGGATAATTTCTAGTGTACTTATTCACAATTCTGCCACCGGCTTTGTTTCCTAATTTCCAAGTTTATATGGAAAGCTGTACTGTTCAGAGGCATCATATGTAAAGAGGGAGGTTTAGAAAAAAATGAATTTTACCTTTTCATCCTTGTGCTTTTGGATACTTTATGATTCCTTTGTTCTGTTCTGATGAATTATGACTTTCCCAATGGAGCATTTTATAACTGCAATATGGTATAGATTGAAGAAGTTTTTGTAACACATCAAATCACTAGTAAATGGTAATTGAGTATCAAGAACCTAATTTACTTCTTACAATGGCAAATAAAATAAAAAATATCCCAGTGATTTCAGTAAGAATAGAACCCCCAAATCTCTTAATCAGGCTCAGATAATCACTTAATGACCTTTCATAGAATTCTGCAGTATTAAGAATAATTCATAAAACATGACACCACATATTTTTATTTCAGATTTATTCCCTTTGTTCAAACAATTAACAGAACATCCCTTTTTAGTGCAGTTTCAGAATTCCTCTTTAATGTTCACTGACCCTAACAGAAAGGTGTCCTGTACTGACGTATGCACTACAACCCTTAAATTCTGGGATAACACCATGACCTATGTGCTAATCACACATCCGTTTTCTATTAAGTTTAGTATTGTTTAAGGCAAGTGAAATCTGGTTTAAAATTAAGATTCGACAATATTTTCCTTATTCAATACTCTCCTTTTGAAATAAGACATTAACACTCATGACTTCAAAATGTAAAATACACAAGCTTAAACACTCCTGAGAAAACCAACAGAAAACCAACAAACAAAACTACGTACAAAAGTATCAACAAATGTACAAACAACAAATGAAAAATAATATCACATGGCTTATCCTTTATCATCTTAGCAAGAATCAAGCGGGATAGCTCAAGTTGTCTTGTTATTTGAAATGTCATAATGTTGGGAATAAACTTTTTAATTTTCAAAATAATAATTTTGTACCTGTTTCATTCTCTTAAAGTGTCTACTTTTGGTTGAACTAAGGCAATAGAAACATGACTGCATTGTGAGTACTACAGTTGGATTTGCCCACAATGCAGAAAAGTGTTCACGCCACAGAGAGGTTATTAACATAAAGTCCAATTATGAAACTGATTGTCATCATTTATGACTCTTTTCAAATTATTTGACAGATTGTCAAGGGAAATAATTTATGTAAATTTATTAATGCTTATGCAAATTAAGACTGAAATAAGACTATGGATCCAATACCCTTCAACATTTACAGTGAAAAGCTAAGGATATGCATTTCACTTAAACTTATTTGAATTAATCATGGTAAAAACAAAGTAATCTTATTTCTAAAATTGCTTTGATTGGAAGATGTTCCTGACTCATACAAACTGAGCAATTAATCTAGCAAAGTATTATGTAGATTATGAGAGAGTTCAGTTTGGATGTGATCATGGACACATTTTGACTTAAGATCAGGAACTGTTCAGAATGCATAAAAATGAAGTAGTTAATGAGGGGAAATTGGAGAAGGATGTTATGCTGTACTTCTTAACTGCATTTTTTTAAGTCTTCTGATTGCTTGTAAATTTTGATTTAAAGTGCTTTACGTAATCATGTAAATACTCAGCAGGCTTTACCCAAGCCAAGTTACTTCTGCAGCTGCTTTGCAGATTTAGACAGGAAGACACATCAGACTACATTTGAGATTTGACCATCAGCTTTTTTTGCAAATTGAAAGTTTGCTCATTAACAACTTTCTTCTCTGAAATCATAAGGAAAAAAGTAAAAACCTGTTGATGACAAGCTTTGTAATTGCTATCATAGAGAAAAAAGGACAAGTATGTCCAATGGGCCAGTGATAAATATCTACAGATGCTTCTGCCAGCAAAATCTTATGAACTTTACTGATTTCATGATTAAACAGAAATATGCTTTCTGTATTATAGGTTTAGTTACTTGCTAATTTCAAAGAGACCATTACTCGTTCAGCATCAAAACCAATAAAAAAGTAAGTAGCCCCAGTAAAAGAGAACAACATGTTGCCTGCTCACACTGGTGAGGAATGAGAAGCAGTAAGAATATTCCAAGATACTATTTCTGTATCCTTCCAGGAAGATAATCCAAAAAGTAAAGATAATTTATGCATGTCTCCATAGAACAGCTCAAGTTTCTCTATTCCTTGTCCTTTTATGTCTTCATCAACAAAATGTGCTGTTACTCAACCCTTAACCATCCCTATGGCCAAAGAAGTAGGCCAGGTGTCCATTTGGAGTTAGTCATGTTCACTTTTTAGTCCTTTAAAGTATGTGCTTAACTATTCCTCTCTAGTACTGCCCAAGAACTATCTCTTGTTGGCAACTGCCTCAGTAGTGATATGTCAGTTCAGGGTATGGAGGCCACAGACCCAACCCTGCATGAAGGCGGTTCAGGACATTGGTTGCTCGAGATTGACCCAGGAGATAGTCTTGTTCGGAAACATCCTGAATGACCAAGCAGCCTTTTTTCCAACCGGATTTGCATATCCCACATTGCCCTTTTAGTCCTCATCACAATTGTAGTAAGTGTGGGTAAAGCCCTTCCTAAGTCTTTGTTCGCTAAGCGGAGCCATCAGTCAATCAATCAATCAATCAATCAATCAATCAGTTTAACTGTGGTGAAAACTATCAAATTTGTACTTAAATATTTGATAATTAGAGAGTACACACATACACAAGGACACTAACAGGCAGTTGAGGATGGGCTTTCTTTCCCACAGATGCAACAGAAAAATTTGAAGTGAGCATTATCAGTTTATAACTAACTTTGTAAGCCAAAAATATGAAAAATAATAAACTTTGGAAGAGCTATCTTTGCTTTTCATATTAAATTTAATTTCAAACTTTTGCTTGTAGTTATTAAAGCAAAAGAACATCTAAGGAGTAGTCAATTAACTTTTAATTTGTCTGTCACCACTTATTATTCATTACAGTATACTTAGAAGTCTCAGCTATATTCTGAATCCTAATTTCTCCATATCAAAAGGCTGAATATCAAAAAGGTAGTGAAAGAAGTAAACCAGAGGGCCCCAGAATATGGCTGAGGCCTGGAATTCCTTCAAGTCCAAGATACTAAAATTGTCAGCAGTCTAAACAGAGGGAATAACAAGAAAACAAGGATAAAAAAATCTTCTGAAGAGGGTCTAATTGAATCAATAGATCTCTCAAGAAGGATTTTTATGTAGGTAGAAAAAAAACAAACAACTTGATCATCCAGAAAATTTATGCTTTAGGAATCAAGAAATAAAAAGATAAGAGACAAGTAAGTCGGATGTAGGAAAGGATATCAAAAACGTAAGATTTTACAGGTACAGAAAAAAAAACAACAAAAAAAAAACTTAAAAAAGATTACTATGAAGAAAGTTTTAGGTAGAGATTAAAGACAAACTTAATGTGGCTCCAAAATCACTGGTTTTGTAGCTGTTGAGCTACAGACTAAGAGGAGATGAACTTCAAAACAGCAGGAAAAAAGAATCCATCAGAATGAAACTGGAAGCAAAACTCGAACAGCTTAATGACCCCAGATTGTTTGGGTCCAATCATCTCTCCCCACAAGTTGTTCCATATCTTACACACAAAATCATTTTAAGAGTCATAAAATCATTTATGTAAGGAAGACCCTTAAGATCATCATGTCCAGCTGTAAACCTAACACTTCAAGTATTCATACAAAGATTTTTAAGACAAGTCTTACTTTTGTTTTTAAAATATAGTATATAGTAAAAAAGATTAAAAAAAAAAATCCAACAAAAAAAACCCACACTGTTTGTTTTAGAAGAGACTGGCATATCAAGCTGGAAAAAAAAAATAACAAAAAAACAGGCTGCCTCAATGATCAGTGTAATAATAATGGCATGAAATTCAAGAGAAAAAAAATAGGCTTGCATAGCTCATCAGAGGATATGAAAGTCGCATCTTGCAAGAGAAGCATAGATGAACATTTTTGGTCCTGTAAAAGTAATGATGAGAAGAGATATAACAACTACCCATAAATACCAGATGCTGCTGGAGTGAGAGCGAATTTAGGAGCCTGATCAAAAAAAGGTCTTATTCTGACTGAAATTTCAGACAGAGAACCAAGAGCAAAAGGCAGGCATATCCTGAAATGGAGCTTCCCACATGACACTGTGGTAACAAGGAATGATGCAAGAGGTTTCTGTTACTGAAATATATCATAGTCTATGAAGACAAACTGAAATCTTGCACTGAAACTAAGACCGATATGCTTTATTTACCCATGCTCATATAGCTAAGGAAACTGGAGAGATGGGAAAGTACTTTTTATTTCTTAATCCATTTTTCTAGATTAGTGTTCTGCCTCTCTGTGCTCTATAGAAAAGCTAGATCTCAGATAGTGGCATCTTCCCTACTCAGTCAGCTCCAGAAGCTGTACAAGTGTCCCAGAAATTTTGAAGTGCCCAGCTAAAATGCACATTCTCTTTAATATACTAAACTGTCTTTTTCTCCCTCTGTTTAGTCTTTCTAAAGTTAATCTGTTGTTTTCTACTAGTTTGTCAAACTTAACTGTTGCCTTTTCTCACAGGTAGGCTTCTGACCTGCCCTTTTCCCTCTGTGGCTATGTTCATAGATCAGACCAAGAGGAGCTGCAAGTCTCGAAGAGCAGCAGTGGAACAGCTCCCCCGATGGTATTGCTCAGCACAGAGATGTCTAAGGGAATGCTGTTTAAATTCATGAAGATTCTTGAATGTTTTAGAAAATATGACTTTCATCATAGCTACAAACTTATGTTTCTTACCAAAAACCTTACTGAAAACCATATTGCCCAACTGCTGTAGTCTTTGATGCCCAGACGTATACAGGTCATACTTTGGTGCTCTGTGACATTTATCATAGGTGAGATTCTGAACACTAAAGATGTTTGAACACTTTGTGAACCTTGGAAGACAGGCAGCTTACCTCCCGGATTAACAGAAATTTATGGCAGAGAAGGGGTAATTTTTTCACTGTTAAAGCAGCAGACAACCAGAGTGTGATCTTCCAATAGTGTGGACAAGACAGTAAAATGAAAATATCTTGACCTGTCCATGGAATAGTTTGAACCATGCTGGCTCAACAATAATTTTTTTAGCAACAGAGGAGGGCCACAAAGATGATTAGAAGACTGAAGCCTCTCTACTATGAAAACAGGTTGAAAGCTGGGCTTGTTTAGCCTTGAGAAGATAAGGCTGAGAGAAGACATCATAGCAGCCTTCCAAAACCTAAACAGGGCCTACAAGAAATCTGAAAAGGGACCTTTTGCAAAGGTATTTAGTGACAGGACAAGAGGGAATGACTTTGAACTGAAAGACGGCAGATTTAGCTTGGATATTAGGGAAAAATTCTTCACTATGAGGCTGGTGAGACATTGGCACAGATTGCCTAGACTTGTAGCTGCCCTGACCCTTGAAGAGTTCTAGGCCAAGATGGATGGGGATTTGAGCAACCTGGTCTAGTGGAAAATGTCCCTGCCTGTGGAAAAGGGATTGAAACTAGATGATCTTTAAGGTCCCTTCTAACGCAAACCATTCTGTGATTCTATGATTCTATAAATATGAAAGTTGGTTGCTTTTGTTTCTTAAAGTTACTTCATTTTGCCCTTCAGGCTTCTTAGTAAGTTCCCACTTCATAATGCTGATTTGTTAGGGGCCTAATTAGATCAAAGCAAATTGAAACAGAATTTCTGGAGAAAAATTAAAAAAAAAAAAAAGAGGACATGTAATTGCTGTAGTATTTGACATAGATTTTCAGCTCAAAACACAGTATGTCAGGCCCTCAAAATGCTTTTATGCGTTGCAAAAGTGTAGATTGATCAATTTCTATATTTAAATATCCTTGCAAGTTTTTGATTTGCCATCTGTTCTCTGAGCCTGTAGGCATCACATTTTCTACCTTTTCTCAAAAACAAAAAAAAAGGAAAAAAAGATTAATGATTTTTATTATTGTTATTATTATTATTTTAACAGTAAAATTAGTCTTTTCCTAGGCAGAAACTCCAGGGATTGGTACTTAAAGACTACCTCCAAGTGATCTAAGAATCATGATAAAATTTTGGCAACACTATGCCTTGCTTCTTTTCACCGTGTTGGGACACTTAATGGTAAATCATTGCAAAAGTACATAAAATACAGGATAAAAACTAAGATTATTAATTTATTCCTAAAAGGATTTTCTTTATAAAAATAAAAAAAAAAAGTATGCTTTTTATTATGTGTTAATAGTCAGTCAATAGGTGTCAACTGCTACTTTAACAATATTAAAAACACCCATGCAGAAATCTCACTTGTTCCGATGGTTCTTATTCCCCAAATGTGCCATCGGGTATGTTTCCTTTGAACATCAAAATAGTCCTTATTTAAAACTACCTGTTTGGAGAGATCTCCAGCTATTTTGTGTAGCAAGGGGTAATTAATGGAAAATAACAAAGCTTGAAACACACTGGAAGGCTCTCGACAGTCCTGTGCCCATATTAAAATGATAACATGACAGGAACCTACAATGCTGAATGACCCTGTGAGGGCCATTTGTGCTCTGCTCAAAACCACAGTCAGCTTGACCCCTATTCAGTATCAGTGGGCTTTGAAATTATTTCACGCAGACACCTTGCAGAATCAGGTCATGGATTCATCAGATTTTTGAATGTCACTGGCTGCATTAGACATGTTTGATAACATTGTGGTTCACATCCAGCAAATATGCCAGCTATCTGAACAGCAGTAGAAAAAACTGTCCTTTCTGAAAGACCATGGAAATGCAAACACTGAACAGCAAATATCCACCATGTGTCATTTCTCTTCAAAGCTGGCAGCACTTTGCATTTTCAAGAAGGTTATTTTTCCCAGTAGCTCTATCCTGACCAAATGGCAGTGGCAAACAAACAATGAGCCAATATCACCAGAAGGAAAGGCTGGCAACAATTTTAACTGTTTCTTCCCTAAGGAGCAGAGACCGAGTGAGGAAATGACCAAAACGATTGAAAAACATATTTATCAGTGTCAGTGCTGAAGAAAGGATTGCTTTGTATTTTATAACAGTTAATATTAACTCATTGGTAAGGAAAACTATTAAGTGCAGTACAGGCTGCTCAGCTTTAATGCCTTTGTAAATATACAATCTGCTCTCTGTGCATCAGTCATGGACATCCAGCAGTCTTTGTTAATAAGAATACAGTGAATTAGTCTTACTATAATGAGCATGTGGATATGCTTTCAAAGGGAAGTACTTCAAATTAAATACTAAAACTAAAAGGATGAAAACATCAAGTATTAAGAAGTTAATGAAATTATATTTGCAAAAAGCCTGCACCTTCAGGAAGAGAATTTCAGTAAAATGAAGTCTGACATGAGCTGTTAAGGCAAGCAAATCTATTGCCAATTACATGCTGTCTTTTCAGGTCATTCCAAGGTAATGCAGTATCTGCACACACGTGACTAAATTATAACAAAAATGGTAATAATAATGAAAAATGACATTTTCTTTAGTACCTAAATGTAAACTTGAGTTTTTTGAAAATGAGGTCTTCCTCACAGGTTTTGAACACTTTTAAAGCTAACCTTGTGTTTTGAAAACCTGGTCAACACCACACACACACAAAACCACTAAAATAGAACAATAGACCTGTTCATCTATAGATTTGGCAATTTTCAATATGCAATTCTATATAGAAAAGTCTGTTCTGAATGTATTTCAACTGCATCTAATTAATTCATGCATCTTCTACATTTTGACATTTTTGTATCACTTTTAACATACAGCGTTTATCAGATAGCAATGTTTCTCCACACCTTGCTTAAAAATACATCAGAACCCTGTCACTTAGGAAGGACTTTTTTTTCCTCCCAGTGCCAAAGGACTGTAATGTTTAGTGACCTTATCCACTTAAGGAGTCATCTTTAAAATTGGTTTTTCTCCTCCTGGCATACAGAGACCTGGCTCATACCCTCTGGCTTCTGACTGAAGTTTGTGCAACCATGTGAACTGCTTTTAGGCTATTAGAAGCAGCAACTACAGAAGTATGGCAAAACAGTACTGGCTCAAAAGAAGCACTAGCCCTAGGCCAGGATTTTCTTGCCTCGCTGTGTGGACATGTAAGAGCTGGTAGAAAGCAGGTGCTGGGCTTCTCTGCCAGCGCTTTGTAGATACCAGATTGGCCAGGCAGCTGGGCTGCAATATCACCTTTCTACTGCTGCTCTACAAGGCACAGATTTTCCTAGAGCCCATCCCACACCCCAAAAGACACATAAATCAGCTGGGCTGCCTTAGGACATAGTGAGTTTGACTGAAATCTCTTTAAAGATACTGTTTTGGGACAGAATCCTAAGAAAAATATATGAGAGAACAAAGCTCTCTAACATCTAGTTCACTGAATAGAAAAAACTCATAGCTCCTGAAAGAGACAAGTTCCATACTGATAACTTGAGAGCAGTTCCTAAGAAATCAAAGGAAATGACTGAAGAAAACAAGGTACAGTTTCCAAGCATGTCAGTACAAGGTTGACCTGTTTCATCTTTGAATTTTCTGTTCTTGCATCTCTGATCTATATCTATTTATGAATATAATCACAGAATGGTTTGGGTTGGAAGGGACCTTAAAGATTGTCTAGTTCCAACCCCCTTGCCATGGCCATGAATTCTGTATAATAATGTTACTCTTCTGTTTAGTGATTTTAATCCACTATTCCCTTTCTGTTTCAATAAGTAGTATCCAAAGTATTACAGAGTATTTATAGAGATCTTGTTACTTCAATTTTAAATTCTTTAACTGAACTGAATTTATCCACTTTATCAAAGACTTCCAAAATCTGCTCCCTGTAGAGAAGACCAATCACTACCAACAAACTGTTAACAAATCTCTTCCTCCTGATAGCACTTGAGAGCTACTCAGGAGGAATAGAGAACAGATATACCCAACCCTTAATTAAAGGCCTGTCATAAAACCATTAAAAGATACAGTGTCCTAGTCGATTTTGGTGAATTTGTGAACATTAGTAAATTTATTTGTGGGGTTGTTTTTTTTTTTACACAAACACAGTAAAATACTGTACACTCCAAACCTGTTAGCTGTCAGTATATTGTAAGAAGAAGAAACGATTACATGATGTGTGGTTTCATTTGAATCACAGGCTTGATGATAGATCTCATCTGAAAATACAAAAAAGTAAACGAGCAACGTAAGGGGTTACACAAAATATTGTTACTCTCACTTCAAAGCTAGATATTCAAGGTGTTCACCTACATGTGCTTTGCAGTTTGTTCATTTGGGATACAAAGAGAAGATTTAGTTTATATTAAAATACACTGCTTTAATTTTTCACAAAAAAAGGAAAAGACTACTGAGCCCATGAAATATTTGAAGCTATTCACAAAGCACTGATTGTGCTTTGAAATTTGTGAACTCTCAATCTTTTAAGTATGCCCTGTAATACTATGTCCAACTCTGTGAACTCATGCAAAACTGACAATTTGACAAATGTTAGTGCTATATAACCTGAAAACTTTGTTCAAGTTCTGTAGCATGCTGCAAGCCAAAAGATGTCATTTTATCACTCTCAGTGTTTATTTTCTCCCTGTCAGGCTGATGCAAAATGATTTTTTCTTGTTTTCAAATTATCAAAAATCTGTCTTAGGTAAAATTTGTCTTAAATTAAATGTCCACTCCATGGCAGTGTTCAAGGCCAGGTTGGATGGAGTCTTGGGTGTCATTGTTTAGTGTATGGTGTCCCTGGCAATGGCATGGGGGTGGAACTAGATGATTTTAAGCTCCTTTCCAACCCTAACTATTCTATGATTCTACAACGTACAGTTCTCTGTCCTAACTTCTTACTTGTTGTGGTTTAACCTCAGCTGTCAACTAAGTACTGTGCAGCCACTTGCTCCTCCCATCCTCATACTCTAGTGGGAAGGGAAGAGAATTAAAAAAAAACAAAACAAACCTATTGGTTGAGATAAGAACAGTTTAATAACTAAGATAAAGTACAAGACACTGAAACTGATGCTAACACTAATAGCTGACACTAATAAAAGGGAGATAAAAAAGGGAGAAAGATAAAAGTCAAAGTAAAAAAACAAACCAAACCAAAACCAAAGAAAAAAACAAATGCAAGTGACACAAAATACAATTGGTTACCACCCGTAGACCAATATCCATCTCATCCACGAGCAGTGATCGGCCCCTCCTGGTGAATTTCCCCTAGTTTATTTATATATCTCCTGAGAGACAAAGCATCCACATCATAAATCAGGATGGAAAGATTAAAAGTAAAGCAATATGATGTTTCAGTAGCTTACCACATGGGAGTGTTGCCTTAACCTTCTGCAAAAAGTAACTTGTTTCAAATGTTGAGTTACAGCTGCCTAGATACCACATGTCCAGTCAGAGAGGTTAATTAAAAACTTCTTCTGCCTCTGGAGCTTTTAACTCTTTTTTCAGATGAAGGATGAAAATCATACATATCGGGTTACTGCACTGTTAAATCAGATGTAGAAGTATATGGCTGCAGGTTCAGTATTTCCATCAAGTCACTCAAAGCTAGACCTGTTTCCCTCTTCATCCTCCTCCCTTCCCCTCCAGACTAAGGGCTTCAGCCCGATAGTATGCAGAAAAGATGATCAAATTTAGTATTCTCAATCCAATCAACAGCAAGAGCACACTGATTACTGCTGGAACAATTACCGAAGAGTGAAAGTTCACAAGGGTATTTTAGGAAGAACGATGACAACTATGTGGACAAATTCATAGAAATAATTATTCATACTCGTGACTGTAATGACCTAGAAACCTAGAAATCCCATGGTCCTAGAAATCTGGTCCACCTGCACGCAGACCCTTTGATCTGAGAACTGAATTTGATTTTGCAGACCTAGCACCTTATTGAAATCCTGACAAAATAGGGCCTGGATCTACACTGAAGCCTACTGTCTAAAATAACTGTATTGTGAAAGGTGTTCATTCTTTCTCATTAGTTTGCAAATTCATTGTAAAGGTCATGCTGGATAATGATCTACTAATGATAATCTACTAAACAAAATCATTGGGCATTCATAACATTCAACATAAGATTCTCTAGTCTAGACAAATCTGTGCTTCATTAAATTCAGTAGTGTTGACCTAAATAAGGCCGAACTTCCATTCATGATTTTTAACATCCTCTGCTTCTAATCAGGCTTAACAAGAATGCGAATTGAGCAGGGTATTAGGTCCATTTGAGAATTATATGCTTCAGACAAACAGCCTTTGCCATTCACATTTTCCATTTTTTTTAAGTGTCCGCTAGATTTGTAATGGAAAAGTATAGATTTCTATTTTACTTTGGCAAAAAAAAAAGAAAAAGAAAAAGAAAAAAAAAAGAAAAAGAAAAAAAAGGAAAAGAAAAAGAAAAAGAAAAAAAAGAAAAAAGAAAAAGAAAAAGAAAAAGAAAAAGAAAAAAAAAGAAAAAGAAAAAGAAAAAGAAAAAGAAAAAGAAAAAGAAAAAGAAAAAGAAAAAGGAAAAGAGAAAAAGAAAGAAAAAAAGAAAAAGAAAAAAGAAAAAAAGGAAAAAGAGAAAGAAAAGGAAAAAGAAAAAGAAAAAAGAAAAAAAGGAAAAAGAAAAAAGAAAAAGAAAAAAACAAAAAAATGGATAGGAGCTATCACAATATTAGCCTCTGAGGAAAACAGAACAGTTCATAAAATACATCCACACAAACATACTGTTCCTATTGCAGCAACTTTTGCCACAAGGTGATTAATCCCTCTGTAAAAAGTAAAACCACCAGAACAGATATACTTTTTGCATGTATTTTTCTTGAATGGAGAAGAATGCAAATTTTCATAGCTTATTTATAAATTAGATGTGTTATATTCAGACATATTTAGATTAGTTACCTGTATATGTTAATTATTCTCTTTCCACAGGATGGAATCTTTTAATATCCACTGCTTCTTGTAAAACTGAATAAATGCAAAACCACAGGTCAAGCTAAAACTACATTTCTCATTAATGTGGTACTGAAATTATTTCATAAATTGTTTTAGGCATTCCCTAAGTTTGAAAAGCAATTTCCAAAGTTTTTTTCTTAAGGATTATCCAGAGGAAAATCAATACATAAACAAATCATTTAAATCTGTTAGTAACTGAATTCCTATTTAGATTTTTCCATATTACTATGAAGTACTGGACAAGTCATCAAAATTGTGTACAATATGCTACTTCTGGCAAAGCAGATATATTATTTATTATTTGCTCTAACAGCCCCAGGCTGTGGTCTGACATTTCAAAATGTTTAGCCATGGCACTGACATGGGATATTTCTATTCATTCCTGCACTGTAACTGATCTAAAAGTAAATTAATATATTCAACACACAGACATTCCATAGTGACTTAGACTTTTTAAAATAATAGACTTATTCTTTAACAAACCCTTTCTAAATGAGGATCAAAATAAGAAAGCAGTGTTGCAGGCTGTGTCAGCACACACTGCATGCCCTACTCCAGAATGGGCAGCAATCACTCTTTACTGTAGGTGTGCTATGCATAAACAAACATACATGAAAAGAGATATATACAGTTCACTTGAGACAATAGATCTGTATGCAGAAAGATGGAAGAGGGGAAGGAAAAAGCGAGGCAATCTGATCATTTTATCATTTTCATGAGCAGAGATTGCACTCAGACTACTGCTGCAATAATGTGAATTTTTACATTGTTTTGAGTTTTGTCGTCATGACAAGTGAAACGGGATTTTGTGGAGGAAAAACATCAATGCTTTATGGATGTTAGAGGTGCAAACTGCAGGTTGGCCCTGTAGATAAAGTAGACAGTGGCATAATGGGAAAGAGATCGTCACAGAAGCTGAGCTCATGTTTGTGAGCAATATCCTCTTAGGTCTTCAAAGGAAGAGGAGACCATGTAAAAAGTCATTTGGAAGTGCCAAATAGGTCAGGAGAAAATTGTAACATGGAAGGAACTGCAAACTAAAAATAAAAAATAAAAAACAGAGTCTGGAGGGCAACCCTTAGAGGATCCCAAAGAGTGGGCAACTGAGAAAATACTGCTCACTTGTTCTTAACGATTGGATTAAATACTGATACTGGGCCTCTGCTAAAAAGATATCATTAACATCTGTGGCTATTTTTTTTAAAGCCTTCAGATTTGTCACTAAGGAGGTTTTCCTCAGGAGCTATAACTAGATGCCTGTTATTGTTTTTCCTGAATCAGATGTTCCCACTTTATATTTTGTTGTTATTTTCAAATTTTGAAATTACATAGGTGATCAGCTTATTAACTGCAGAGAGAACAATTAGATCTCTAATGCACTATATTTACTGTTTACACAGTGGACTTAACATCAAATTCATAGTGAGTTAAATTCACACATCATTCATGCACCACTGAGTTCTTTTGCATTTATACAACAGTTGGCTCACTGCTCATATTGTGTCCAAGTATGAGGAGATTGCTGTCTCAGATTAATGTCTCATTTCCCATTCTGTAAATGCACTGTAGGTATTCCAATGATCTTTGCGAACTCCGTTAACAAGGGTATCTAAAGTTAAGTCTTTGAGGCAATTTGTTAAAATAATATGGTTGGGAATTTACAGAAAAAAATTCCTACTTCTTGTAACTGCATTGCGCAAACTTTCAGAATAGAGTTTTGTCGTCATATTTTTGGGCCTCTTGGGTCCCGCATAGTGCTAGATACTACACTGACTAGTGTTGTGCAGGCATCTGTGTGAGCTGCATCTTCTTAATAAAAAAACAAGTTTTGGAACACATTGATTCAAAAAAAACAGCCTATATAGATACCAAAACGGTTTAAATGCTGACAACAGAATTTCTCTCTAATACACAGAATTTCCTTTCCTATGAAATACAGGGATCTGCCCAATGCTGGATATTTCCTACCATTGCATTTACGTGCAATATCCAGTGGAGGTTATGTAATTCCGGCTAGTCATTTGACTATGAGAAAGCTAGGTTTCCTGGCAATCAGGAGAAAACCTCCACCCTATTAACATGAAATCCTTACAAACTTCAAGAAATAGGTAAAAATAACCTATTCAAGCACCTTTAGATTTAAGGAACAGCACATTTTCCATTTCAATGCTAACAGTTGCAGTAAACCATGTTTTGAAAAATACATAAATGGAAAAATTCACCAGTAAAAATACTCAAAGTGACTTTTATTCAGGCTTATTTGTTTTGACTGCAAAAAGCAGAATATGGGAAAGGTTAAAAGAAACATCTTGACAACAATTTCAGATTAGTATTATTTCACGACTTAATTTAAAGAAGGTATACAGGGGATGTTTGGTTTATAATTTTGTTTCCAGAATCTCAGGCACTGTATTTCATAATAGCATTTTATGCTGCATTAACAGAGTTTTATGCTGTGTTAACACCATTTTATAGCATAATGGAAAACAAATGGGTACAAAAGAGAGGTAAAACGGAAAATAAACTGTAAAACTTTTTCTAGCAGGTTTCTTTGCTGTAGACTGATAACACTGCCAAGAAAACAACAATGGCTTTTAAACTACCCTTTACTTCAACTTCATTTTGAAATGACCATTTACTGTGCCATATATTTTCATATAATTGTAAAGAGACAGACTGGGATCCATAGTTTGAGATTTTTCCAACATGAGCACTTAAGTTTTATAAATTGAATTTGGCTTGATTTTAAATACAATTATGTTATATTCCATAAGGCTGAGAATGTTTCTTGTCCAATTCAAAGAAGTGGAAGAAAGGAATAAATAACACCTAACACTAGACAAGGCATTTTCATAAAAGATGGAAAGGATTACTCTCTAGGGATTAAAATGAACTAGGTTTCCTGTTCTGTTCTCTGTTATTGACTTTTTCCTCAAAACAGGTATGTTCTCAGCTGGAATCGTGTACAGCTTTCAACATATTTTCCAATAAAAAAATTCAGCAGAAAACTGTAGAAAGACTACTCAGGGGCTAGAAAAAAATAGGTAAATTGGGAGGTATAAGCAAATTGGGGCTGCTTAGACTTGGAAAAGACAGAGGGAAGATAATACAAGTATTCAAATACTACAGACAAGAAAGAAAGACAAAGGCAATAGGACACAATAACGATAATGCGGCAAAGAAATTTAGCAAACCAAAGATACAAAAAAACTACTAATAGAATTAGAAATGGAATTGTTTATCTTTGAAAACAGCAATAGCTTCATCTAAGGATCTTTAACAGTAAGTTCATTAAATATGCAAGGAATAAATGTAGTTGCGCTTTCCTATGATTTATTTGGTTTTGCTTTCCATGGAGAATAAAAAGAACTGGGTGCTGAACATTTTCCTCCTGCTAGGTTACCTTTCAACTAAACCAGTTCCTTGATTCAGTTTACTGTGCAACCATTCAAATACTCATGCAAGCCAAATGGACAAGGTAGCACAAAGACAGAAGCTAGTGGCTGGAGGCAGGAAAAATGAACAGTTGCTTCTTTTGGCAGATCTGTTTGGTGTGTGCAAATGAAAGACATTTATAGAGTAAACCCTTCCTGTGTTATACCACAGTCTATCTGGAGAACTTCCTTTTTTGTTCTAAGTTTCACTTTTGTAATAAGATGGTCCTGAACTACGTTTTAAATTCCTAGGTACAGTAATAATTTTAATAACAAAAGAAAAAGATGTTCTAAAGTGACCAAACCTATATAGATCTTGATATGGCAAATGGTGACGTTAGGACTTTATTTATTTTTATTTTCTTTTAATTCAACACACTGAGGAAACTTTACTGATTTTACAGAATGAACAATGAGTGCAAATGCTATTTGTCAGATTTCTAACAAGGAAAGTTGTCAAGATCAGAAGCATTAAATACCACATATTTAGTGTTGTGGCATGTAACAACAATCTTCCATCAAAGCTTACACAACTCTATCCAGAAAAGTGTGGCTATATTAAAAACAAAGAATCATCTTTTATACCTCTATCTGTCAGGAGCTTTCAATAAGAACAATGTTTACTGAGGGGAAAAGGTGTGAGTGAAACAGATTTATGACATGCAATTACTTTTTTTCCATGTGTTTCCAAAAAGGTGATTTCTGACATCTAACCCTTCTATTCCAGCTCAACGACTTCTCAGCGGCTGGTGTTTTCTTTTTAAAGTTTTTTTTTTTTTTTTTCTTTTAATTTTTGTTTCACAAAAGAAACCAATTGTAGTTCCTGCTGGTAAGGAATTGCTCATGCTGATGAAGCAAGTATTCTGCCAGAAAGCAGTTGCATGCAATGAATTGTTTTCCATTTTTCAAATTCAGAGTAAGGGTAATGATAAGAAAGAGCTAGAAGCAAAAAGGACAAAGGGCCACTCCCCCAACAAAAAAAAGAAAAAGAAATACAGTGTTCTTGTATGTCTCCAAAAATTTTATATATTCTAAGCATAATTAAAAGCATAAATTATTTCAACAGAAAAAAATTAAAAGGCAAGAAATTAAACAGATTCAGAGGCAGGCATAATAATTATTAAGGACATGAAAGAACTTCCATAAGACAGAAGTGAAAAGATCTGCACTGTAAATTTAGAACATAAGACTTGATGAATGCATACAAAATAAATTGCAGTATAGTGAAGATAAATTAAGCACTTTCCTTGTGCATTTCTGCAGAAGAAGATCATAGGGATATTCAACAAAACTGAGAGACAGAAAGGTTAGAATGCCTAAATGGAAGTATTTTTGTGCTACATTAAGGTACTCTATGACTTATCATGAAATATTTCTAACTCAAGATCAGAATTGGTTTCAAAAACCAGACCAAATGTACCTATGAATACACAAATTGTACATTAACAATAATTGCAAAAGTAGTGAACCATGAAACAACCTGTTCTGCAGATTTCTAGATGGTATACCCCTCCTCTGACCGTCTTCTTCCCCTTTGCTCTTTATTTTACATAATGAATGTAGGAACACATTTTCTTACATCACATATACTAACTAAACTTCATGGATTAATTTAGCCCAAATACGTCAAATACACACCTTAAAAATAAAACCGATCAATTTCTTAAAAATAACCCCCCAGACTGGGATTTAAAGATGTTCAGCATAGGTAGTGTAGGCAAACTCATGTTAAAACCCCACTAGCAAACTGTTGACACAAGGCAGACTTTGGAAATTGCTGCACTTACCTTTCAGAAGCATACACAGACACCCCAATTCCCCACAACAAAAAAACCCCACAGGCATTCTCTTTCACTTTCTGCTCAGGTGGGTTTAGACGGGAGCCACATACCACACTCACGGGCAAACCTACTAATACTGTTTTTGCAAGTTCTGTCATGTTTCCATTCAGTGGCTGTAAAAAGGAATGATCTATATGACTCAAACACAAGGCTCTTCTGTTCTCCATAAAGGAGACCTAGGACGGTGACTGTTTATTATTGCATCTTCTGCAATTGTCTGAGAAAGATGGAATATTTCTGGATGGTGAGAGAATGAGCATTGCTCAGATTCTAATGGCATTCAAAGAAGGAGCTTGAACAGGTGATGATGTCAAAACAACTACTACGAGAAAAGCAGTCAGTAATGTATGCAATAACAAGTGGAAAAGATGGCAACAGTGGCTTTTTTGCTTTATTCTTGACCTTTATAACTCATCAAAAAGGTAATTAAAAAAAAAAATCCACACCACAAAGTGCTGTGCCTGTGTTTGACCTAATAAAACCAGAAAATAAGGCATTAAGACATTAACTCATAAAGTATTGTAATGATGTGGACTACTAGATAAGTAACATAACTAGCCAGATAAACAGACATATTCAGCAGTATGATTGAAAAATACAGGATTGCCAAAACCAGATTTCAATATAAGCTCAGGGGTTGACTAACATGCTTCAGACTTTCCATTCGAAGAGATCATCCCCTAGTACTCCTTATATCACTCACAATGAACTGTAATACTTAGTCCAAATACCTAAGGTTTGCAATGATTTCCATACAGGCCAATTGATGAGAAAATGAACATGAGCCAGCTTCAGTGTGCGCTCACAGCCCAGAAAGCCAACTGTACCCTGGGTTGCATCAAAAGGATCATGACCAGCAGGTCGAAGGAGGTGATCCTGCCCCTCTACTCTGCTCTTGTGAGACCTCACCTGGAGTATTGTGTGCAGTTCTGGTGTGCTCAACATAAAAAGGACATGGAACTGTTGGAACAAGTCCAGAGGAGGGCCAAGAGGATGATCAGGAGACTGGAGCACCTCCTGTATGAAGACAGGCTGAGAAAGTTGGGGCTGCTCAGCCTGGAGAAGAGAAGGCTGCGTGGAGACCTCATAGCAGCCTTCCAGTATCTGAAGGGGGCCTATAGGGATGCTGGGGAGGGACTCTTCATTAGGGACTGTAGTGACAGGACAAGGGGTAATGGGTTAAAACTTAAACAGGGGAAGTTTAGATTGGATATAAGGAAGAAGTTATTTACTGTAAGGGTGGTGAGGCACTGGAATGGGTTGCCCAGGGAAGCTGTGAATGCTCCATCCCTGGTGGTGTTCAAGGCCAGGTTGGACAGAGCCTTGGGTTATATAGTATATTTTGAGGTGTCCCTGCCCATGGCAGGGGGGGATTGGAACTATATGATCTTAAGGTCTTTTCCAACCCTATTTTATGATTCTATTCTAATTCTAGCACTCAAAACTGAGTTTCATTTGAGTGCCAAAATCTACCAATAGGAAACCTAATAGATGCCCAGAGTCTAGGCTGGATAACACATTACTGTTACCTAGAAATCAGGAGCAAACCATAAGAGAAACATCTGAAAACTTCCAAAAAACAATCATGAGTGACTAAGGAGCAAATCTGTATGGCAAAAAAATCCCTAGAATTTAAACCTGGATGCTGTCCATGTGCAATAATTAAATTATTAGACTATATTATTGTTATTGCTACTCAAATTTGAAAATTATCTTACCTGTTACTTTCAAATCTAACAGATCATGTTGGTGGACATCGCAAAAGCAGGAGAAAGGTTGATTTATTTGCTTTACATTTTTTTTTCCAGAAAAGAAACTGAAACATATTTTAAAATAATGAGAATTGTGTGGCTAAGGCAAAAAAAAAAGAGTCTTCCTGAATTAAAATAGAAAAAAAAAAAGTTTGAACAACTTTAATAATGAGCCATACTGGATGAATAATAAATACGCTGAACAAATAATTAACAACACATCCCTTACTGATCTAAAAACCCTATTTCTATTCATGGAATGTCTATGAACAGCTTACAATATCATTTAATGTACATTTTCACTATTTGAATTTGGTCAATAACATTGAAAGGTACTCTCTTAAATCTGAAGCTTATCGTGAGATGATGATTAGGAACAGGTATTTTTGCAAATTATTACCAGTCATTATTGTGCAAGTGTTAATTAGTCATCCCTTGTGTTTGCATTCATTTTCTGTTTGGACAAGTGACACACCAGGTGACACAGCTCCATTCTCTCACGGAACTGCTAAAATTTCTAGGAACTGCATTCAGATATGAATCTTGTAAAACTAGAAAGTTCTAAGAATATACTTTGTTAAGGCTTACCTTCTTCCTAGAAAGCACCTAGAAAGTTCAAGATAATTATTTTAAGAACTCAGACAAGTCTGAAAAGTTTTGTTTTGCCTTTTATTACTCAAAGTCTTGTCACTTTCAAGGCAGAGCTGTGCCCTCTGTGGCTGAACTCTATCTGTTGGTGAGGCAGAAACTTTCTCACTTTGCTTGTTGGAGCCTTGTTTATTACATCTTTTCTCTTGCCCTTTATATCATATGCGCACTGCCCTTTGTGTATGATCTGTCTCACTAAGAACATGCTGACAGCTCATTCTGTGCTACATGACTGGCTTTAACACAGGGATTTTGGCCACCACTGTTCCAGTTCTTAAAGACTGTAATTCAAAGTGACCTAAAGGCCTGATGACCTCCAGGAAGAACAGCATCTGAGACTTCACACTGAATAGAAATGCATCCTTCCCAATACTGTAAATAGCTTTCTGTAAGCAGCCTGTAAGCACTGCTGGCATTAGTGTCTTAGCTCAGCACATACCTTAACTGAATATGTGCAGCAGAGTACATATGCAAGATGGAAAGTTTGCAGTGCATCTTAAATATATTATTGGTCTTAATTTGGGAGAGGATATAACTTCAGAGAGCGGGCATTGGGTTTTACACATTTTACAGAAAAAGAATAATCTGTTGACAAACATGTACTGGCAAGTCAACTGCAGGTACCATAAAGCTGGAGCACATGAGCCCCTGGCATCAGGAATTCTCATTTTTCCTGCAGCAATATCACTGGCAATGCTGAATTCTTCTAATATTATCCATAAAATATTGCCAAGTTGCTAAAATTTGCTCAAAGTTATATTCTTAAATAACATGTTCACAGCACAGAACCTGTATTTATCTATTCATAAAGAACATATAGCATATATGTGTGTAAATACAGGCAAATTACAAAAACAAAACCAAGCAGTCTGCTGAACATGCCTCCTGGAGGGAAGACAAGAGAACAAATCAATGAGCTGTTAATGATATTATCTAAAGCACAGCCTGTCTCACAGGACTTAACAGAGGAGTCCATCCACAGTGCGCCCACACCCTTGGATTCTTCTAGCATTCATTATCTCTGCAGTTGAGACACAGTGTAAGATCCTGTAATTCATTTTTTCCTGGAGCTGGAAATAAGCTAAAAAACACAAACAGAAGAGTAAAAAAAAAAAAAAGCAAATTAAAAATAATTTTTGACCCAAAGAGTTATCCTATATAAGTTACCACCAAGTCTCTAACATCACCAGAGAATCAGATGCTTAACTCTTTCTGAGTTTTAATAGAGCTTAGGTGCATAACTGCATTTAATCTCTGATAAACCTACACACATCTGTGATATAATACGTTTTAAAAGTGACCACTGTTAGAAAGGCAAGTCAAAAAAAAAAGTGAGGCTATAAGATTAAAGAGATAAAGCTCGCTGCTGAAGCTAACCTATAGAGTCCATGTGAATGTCCACATAATCATGAAATTGAAGTTTAGGGTGGCATTTGTGAAAATCAGTGTGCCCATTTTTTTAAAGAGAAACTTAATTTAAACAGTATGCCATGTTTAAGTGTTGAATTAATTCAAATCAACATCTGATCACATCTTTATACAAGTCAAATATGAGCTTTAGTGTTGATTTCACCGCAGTGAAAAATCAATGCAAGATCAGATTCTGAGCTATTTCTAACAAACTGGGAGAGAGACAGCATTTGTATCAGTGGTCCATAACTGCGTTACACATGTTATTTTAGGGAAAAATCATATTTTTAATAGTGTAGATAATTAGAATATGGAGGATAAAACCATTATTAAAAAAAAAATTCATATAATTTAAAAGAGTACATAGCACTGACGGTTATTTTAAAGGTAAAAGTTAAAATGAGGATTCTTTAATACAAAACCTGAAAAATTGCTACTTGATTCTAGTTTCTATCATTGCTGTATTAGGATAGAGGTGATAAATGAGATAATATTTTTGCTAAACCTACTGCTTTATACAGCGCACATGTCATGATCCTAAAGTAACATTATTAAGTTGTGAAGAGAAATTCAGAAAATTAAGACTAGACTGCAGTTGCTGGTACAGCCCTAATTCTGCCCTGTGAACCTGCATTATGAAGAAACTTTTAATTACCTGATCACACTCCATTTTGCATAGGACCTCTGACACAGCCAGTGCATAACCTTCCCTAAAGAAAGAACAATTAATTTCCTTGTCAATTTTCCTGTGGTGATCATAACAATAGTAGGTGAAGGCTTGATGAAAATTGTCTTCTCAACATTTTTCCATGTGAATAATTGCTGTATTTTCCACAGCCTTCTTCCTGAAAACAACTCATTGTTCTGAGTGAAACTAGCTAATAAGTATAGTAGACACACAGCACTGAAGATTTCATTGTTAACTTTACGTGTTGCAAAGGTATGAACTACTGTAAAGAAGGTCTGTTAGCTGGAAGTGTCCGGAAACCTCCATAGTAGATGCTACTAACAATTACCCTATAATTTGGCTGGATTCTTAACTGGCACTAATTAGCTTCCATTTCATGATTTCAGTCTTTCTTGTGAGATTTAAACTCTGTTTAGAAAGGCTGAATTTGAATAAAGACTGAAAAGACAGATGGGTAGGAGACTAGATTATAGCTGAGAGTCTAAACCATTAAAAGATGCTGATGTGAAGACCCTGGAAATCCAGGATTAGAAATCAAAAAAGAGACCTCTGAACTGCTTAGGCAAGAATTGGTAACTAGCGTTCAGCAGGGAACTGTAAGTCTGACAAAAAGATAAAAAAAGAATAGAGTGAGAACGGGGCTTGACTAGGAGATCATAGTATAAAGAGATAGACTGGATAATTACCTCACTGAGGACAGGCAGGAATAAAAAAGTCAGATTAAGAGATAATGAAGACTGAGACTGAAGCTATAAAGTCAGGGGAAAGTCAGATGAGGTGAAGCGCTTGGAAGAAAGGCACTAAACTGTCCTGGTAGAGGGTACTGGGTTTGATGCAGAAAGACTAGAATCAGGGGAATTTGACTCTTTCAGGGAACGGCTGGTGCATGCCATTCTCTTTACTGAGCTATCATCCAGTGGACTGGAGATTGGATTGGATGGTGTAGTGGGAAGGACTGGAAAGACACAGGACTGAGATTTAAGATGGACTGGATGCAATAGATCAGAACTTTTTAGTGAACCCAGGCTGAAGCTAAAAGGAACAGGTCAAAGAAATATCACTTGTTTGAGCCTGGGGCTCTCCAACGCTGTAGGATTTCACACTGCATCTTTGTGTAGGCAAGTGTAGGTGTTTACTACTGCTGAAATATCCATCTTGTTGCATGATGTTTTAGATGACACTCATGATGATACTTTGATAAAGCTATTATTTTAGTAGCCAGAGCAACTGCTGTGAGAGGCAAGAGGTGGCTGACACACACAGTGTGTAAAGTTCTTTGCTTTATCTTTCCAGGACTTAAAAATGCATATTTTTTTGTGTACTGTAGCTGGTTTTCCCCCAGACAACATGAATTAATGCTAGGTATTAGAACGGAATGAGAATGTCCAATTTTTTCTTCAGGGAAGCCTGGAATTTTCTGTTTCATAAACAGAAAATATTTATATATGCTAAACAGCCCTGAAAACTTCCATTACATTCCCATATCTGTTTCTCTAAAGCAACTTGAAAGTAAATATCACAGCAATAAGGATATGAAAATATGAAAGTGACTGAAATATGCTTTATGTATTTCCACTCTCAGCTTCCAATGGGTTTGATTCTTAACTATCTCCCTAAGTACATTTGCCTATAGCATAAAATGGGGATTTTTGATTAATAATGCTCCCAAATTTATGCATTAAATATGCTGTGTTTTGGGGCCCTTTGTAATGATAGGCATTCAGAAGCCTGAACTGCACCAGCAAAAATGATGCTTTTAAAATTTCTTCATCATGTGAAAAGGGAAACAGTTCTGTTCTATAATATCTTTCAAAGATAGATATGTAAATATGTGGATATATAGATATATGTTAAAAATCAACATCAGGTTGATTGAAAGATCAAAATTCATGTCAAACTACTTGAGGCATTTAAATTAGTTCTTATTAGAAGACAAATACCCCCCAGTATAGTATTTAAAAAAAAATAAAACAAAAAAAAAAAGAAAAAGGGAAAGGTAAAAATTTGGTGATGTGAAGGATACAGTACAGATATCAACAAAGTATTCTTCTTGCATCACTTATCAAGGATGATTAAATTAGAGACATTAAATAAGTGCTTAAAGTTAAGGAACTGACAAGCTATACCCATGGACAGATAGTGGGAGCACAGCCTTGCCTCTCTCATCCAGTACTCAACTCTCACATGATTTTGATACACATAGAGCAAAAAGTTCAGCTTTTTTCAAATAAGGGTTTTCTGCTGAATAAGTTTCTAACATGTTTGTCTTTTCCAGTTGCACCGCATTCCTGAAACAGGCGCAGAGAGATGAGCTGCAGTTTTTGTCTGTAAAAATATTTCTGTATTCTTGTTGCTCTGCTCCTGATTTTATCAGAATAATGAGATCAGCAAAACAACAGAAAGTCATCACAGTCTGCAAAAACTTATAAAATGGAGAGAACATAGGCTGATTAGCACCAGCCAGCAAGTCACAGCAACTATGAGTTTGTCAATTATTTAGACACCTACAAATATGTGATTAGTCTTTAATTTGCTCATATTGTCCTTTAAAGATGATTCTTTCTATGTGCTCTCTCTCCACTCTCAGTGGTCTTTATTTTTTTCCAAGGACAGAAAGCAACCAAAATGTCTGTTGCTTTTTTGAATGGATAAGCTGGGAGGGTACATCACCAAGGCTGTCACTCAGAAGGAATATTCAATTACTTAGCAAATAAAGTGTGTGTTTCTTCACAGCTAAGTAATTTAAATGAGGTACCAATAATTTAGACACCACTCAGCTCTAACTATCTGGCTTTATAATGAAGTTATGTGAGTATTTAAATACTTCCTACTAATTGTTCCATGCACACAGTAAAAATTACCCATTTCTTAATAGATTAGATGTCAGGATAACTGACCTAATTAAATTAGATTTCCCTACCTACCTAGCAATGTATGTACTGTAGGTACTGCAGAAAGAGCTCTATTCTACTCGTGTATAGGTGAGAACCAAAAATTACTGATTGCATTGACCAAGGAGGATTTTTCAACCAGTTGCTTGCATTTTAGCAAACCTTCATTGACTGGAATTAAGTTTCAGGTGTCTACAACTGGGTTTTACAGTCCTACAGACAGGAATAGCAGATAAAATGTCGATCTTCCAAACAAACATTACTCTATCGCTCTAAACCAAGACCTGATTAGTTAATTTGTTTTTCCCAAGATAAAATGCTCTAGCACTTTCAGAAGAACATATAAAACAGCCTTGCTTGTATTCAGACTCAAACATGAGCAATGAAAATGACCATTTGGTGGCTCAACTCCCCACAACAAAGTGAGGTTTTTTAGCTAAACAGTTTTTCTTCTTCTAATGGCCTTTATCATAAAATCAGAGAGAACTATAATTTAAAGATACTACCTTAGAATCAAGGTTTTTTTCTTCTCTACCTGCAAAGGAAATGAAATTCCCTTCAGTTTCTTTTCTTTCCATCTCACATAATTTCATTCTTGGCCTCAGTTTTAGGTAACATAGATAACCAGCTCGTACCTATCCCCACAGAACCACACAATACACATTGTATAGTTCAATTTCCCAAAAGAAATCTCAAAAGCTTCTATGAGGTATTTCTACCATCACCTTTTCTTCCTCTCTGTTTTCTTTTTTTACAGGGAAAAATATGAGCAACAAAGATAAGAAACATACAGTACCAAATGCCTCCATGCAATCATCTCCCATGTTTGTGAGGCTGTAGAGATGAAAATACCACTGCTCAGAAGGAAACATCGTTTCATACTTTTGTTATGCAACTTTTTGCCTTACATTAGACACAAATTGTCTCTGAAATATCAAATGCCTTCTTGAGTGGGAGGTTGCAGACAACCATAATGTGAATTACTAATGTTTTCTTATGATAAAGGTCAAATGAAAGTCTTCTTGCAAAGCTTATTTATCAGTTCTTTTCTATATGTTCTTAAGGGCAGATGTCAGCTGGAGTAAGCTGCCTTACCTCCAGGAGCCCAGATAATTTACCCCAGCTGAATAGCTGATCCTCAGTTACTAAACACCAAGCTTTCTAAAACAGAAATAGAGAGATAACAATTATATTAAGGAAAAGAAGGGATTTGAAAGGGAGTTAGAGTGTCTGAATGTGACATTTTCACACTGTTATTTGAAATTTGCAATGGAAATAAAGCAGAGTAGCAGCCCTTCCTACCTTAGGCTCCATAACCACTAAATGTTATGCACCCCCTGCAAGCAGAGATGACACCTTTTTACCATCAAAAAATATTCAGAAGGGGAAAAAAAAATCTGTCTCTGCAGAGACTTGATTTGGATAATTCCATAAGCACTTCCCACAAAGAGTCAAAAGGACTGCATTATTGAACAATCTGCCACCTTCCCACATGATCTCAGTTCCCATTATCTCTTTGAGAACACACATTTCTGAGGAACTCCTCCAGCTTAGACTATGTGCTTAATAAATGTGGATACACTAAGCAGAAGAAATTTAGAAGAATGGGAAACTGGTGACAGGCATTTGGAACATTTTGGCAACACATAGTTTATTGATTTCATCTGATTATTTTCATACTAATACTCTCCCCCCTTCCTCCCCCCGCTCCCGAAGGGACGGGGAGGGGAATCGAAAGAATGTAACTCCCATGGGTTGAGATAAGAACAGTCCAGTAACTAAGGTATAACACAAATCACTACTGCTACTACCGGTAATAATAACAATAAGGGAAATAACAAGGGAAGAGAATACAGCTGTTCACCACTCTCCAACCGATACCCAGCCCAACCAAGCAGTGATCTAATCCTTCCAGGTAACTGCCCCCAGTTTATATAGTGGGCATGACTTGCTGTAGTATGGAATACCTCCTTGGCTAGTTTGGGTCAGGTGTCCTGTCTCTACTTCCTCCTGGCTTCCCCTCCTCCCTGGCAGAGCATGAGACCCAGAAAGTCCTTGGTCAGAGTAAACATTACTGAGAAGCAACTAAAACCATCGGTGTTATCAGCGCTGTTCCCAGGCTGAAAGTCAAAACCACAGCACGGCACCAGCTACTAAGGAGAAAAATGACTGCTGCTGCTGAACCCAGGATCCACCCCTTAATCCATACCATTCACATCATGCTCAGATCCCACACTTTCTATAGACCATCACTCTTTTCTCATATATATACATATATATGTACATACACACACACACACACACATACAGATCATTCCTTAGTGCATGGACCAATCTATAAAGCTGCTGAGTTCATCCAGTCCATGATGTCGGGCTCCATCTCTTGTAAAAGTCTTTCAGAGCAGGAGAGAGAGTGTGATGTAGTCGATCTGCCAGTCCTTCCCATATTTGTACTTCAGCCATCGTCCTCCATACCAGAAAGTCTTTAACCGCGTGGTTTGCTTAATTGCAGCACATTTCACACTTGTGAATAACCTGGGTAATCGCTTCCATTGCTAAGTCCACCCCCCGATCACGAGTCCATCTCTATGTTGCATCTCTGCCCTTATGGCCTGAAGTGCCATGGGCCCACCAGGCTCAAAATAATTTACCCTCCCCTTCAGCAGTTTCTGCAACTTGTCGTTGGGACTCCATACAGCTGCCTTCCGTCTCCGATGTTTCCAAAGTACTGGAGAGGCCCACTGGCCTAGATACTTGCCCATACTGTCCCACACATCCTGCCACTCATGACTGTCCAGCTTTGGGGAAAATCTCTTGGTCCTCCTGTATCGTCATCTAACCCTAGACAAGGCCCAAACACCACTCCGCTTAACTTTCGAGATCAGACAAAATGGTCACGGGTAAAACACTCAGAAACCACCCAGCTGTTTGCTTCCCCCCCCCCCTCCTTCCTCCCCCTGCTCCCGGAGGAATGGGGAGGAGAATCGAAAGAATGTAACTCCCATGGGTTGAGGTAAGAACAGTCCAGTAACTAAAGTAAAACACAAACCACTGCTGCTGCCATCAATAATAATAATGATAAGGGAAATAACAAGGGAAGAGAATACAGCTGTTCACCACTCGCCAAACGATACCCAGCCCAACTGAGTGATCTAATCCTTCCAGGTAACTGCCCCCAGTTTATATAGTGGGCACGACGTGCTGTGGTATGGAGTACTTCTTTGGTCAGTTTGGGTCAGGTGTCCTGTCTCTGCTTCCTCCTGGCTTCCCCTCCTCCCTGAAAAGCACGTCTTTGGTCAGACTAAAGTCTTTGGTCAGACTAAACATTGCTGAGCAGCAACTAAAAACATCGGTGTTATCAACACTGTTGCTCAGGCTGAAAGTCAAAACCACAGCACTGCACCAGCTCCTAAGAAGGAGAAAAATGACTGCTACTGCTGGACCCAGGACAGGAAATTAAAGCCATTTTTTGACTTCTCTCATGATCTGGCTCATTTTGTATAGTATTTAACTATTTACAGCTGAGAATAAGTACTAATGCTTGAATAATTGTTTGATTATTTACATCAAATGAATATGATTGTTTTACCCTAATTATCCACATAAAAGATATGACATGAAAAATAATACATACAACATTACTTGAAAATAGTTTGCTTTTTCCTCAGGAGAAGGATACATCTATGATTTAAAGTTGTAGCCATAGCTAGCTCAGGAGAAGAGTTTGTAGAAAATGAATCATCAGTTTATGCTTTTTAATGCAAAGTGGTAGAAAAGAACAGATGTGCTAAAACATGTAATTTCACAATGAAGAGTTTTGCACTGGGAAAACTTACAGAAGTAATTTTCCTGGTTTGGGTTGTGTTTTACTTCTACTTTTTCCAGATTAACTAGTGTTGTGGTTTAAACCCAGTCAGGTAACTCGTTCACTCACTCCCCCCCCCCCCCTTCTTTACCTCCCCCTACTCCTGGAGGGACGGAGAGGAGAATCGAAAAGAATGCAATTCCCACGGGTTGAGATAAGAACAGTTTAGTAACTAAGGTATAACACAAATCACTACTGCTACTACCAATAATAACAATGATAAAGGAAATAACAAGGGAAGAGAATACAACACCTCAGCAGCAGCCGACTGATAACTCACCCCCCCAAGCCCGACCAAGCACCAACCCGTACCTCCTCCAAACCCGCAGTGCACCAGCCCTTCAGGCTAACTCCCAGTTACATCCTGGGCATGAGGTGCTGTGGTATGGAATATCTCTTTGGTCAGTTTGGGTCAGGTGTCCTGTCTCTGCTTCCTCCTGGCTTCCCCTCCTCCCTGGCAGAGCATGAGACCCACAAAGTCCTTGGCCAAACCAAAACATCATTGTTATCAGCTCTGTTCCCAAGCCGAAAGTCAAAACACTGCACTGCACCAGCTACCAAGGAGGAGAAAAATGACTGCTACTGCTGAACCCAGGACACCTAGTTAAAGGGTTACTGGCTCTACGCAGAGAAAATTTTTCATGCAACTAAGTGCAGCAATTGACAGAGTGAATGCCACTGTAACAACAGGATTGTGTAGCTCCAACTTTAGTATTATGGAAAAGTGTGAAGTGAGTGAAGAGAGTACCCTCTGAGACTCAGTGCTGTGCTCTGGTTTATATCCTGTTGGCTTTTAGCATGAAAGGGCTCATGGATCTTTTGTGACCACTGTTTCTATCCCAAAACGAAATGAAAAGGATAAGACATTTGGATGTAATTGAAGAATAGGAATGAAAAGTGAAGCATGGCCTTTCCTGATATTTTCAGGTTATTAGGCTGGCTAACAACTTCATCAAATGAAATATTGACTTTTCTGATGACAGCTCCAAGCAGAATCCTATTTGAATTCAGCCCAACCTAATTGCTATTTATCTAGCATTAAGGAAGAAAATAGCAAAAAGGTTTTCCAGTTTAATGTACCATAGCCTGTGAAGCTATTTTTTTAAGCTTGACTGTACACTGGAGATCCCTTTGTGCAGAGACAGACAGCTGCAAAAAAAAAAAAAGATAATAAATATTTAATATGCTACTTTCATCTACTGCTTTTTCTTCAAATTCCACAATAAGGAAAAAATAAATAACAATATGAACAGCTTCAGGCAGAGTACATAACTGAATAATATTCTTTAAGAATGCTTTGCATATGTTATTAATGAAGGTATGCACAGACTTACTTTAAGAAACGATGCATGAAAGGTACTGCACACAATGGATACTACCAGGATATCCTACAAGGGAAAAACACCTTTCCTCCTCAACATTTCTAATATTTTGGAACATTTCAAACATCTTAACTTGAAGACATGGAAATATAACCAAATGCAAAGGCTGAATAATTAAACTGGCAATGTTGACATTGAACTTCCACTGTCATAAGCCATAATAGTTAATAAATATCATACTTCATACATATTATTTTGTATTTCAGGTCCAGAAGCCAAATTCTATTTCTTGTTACCTATGAAAAAGACAAAAGATTTCAACTAAACCCTTAGTCATCCAGCAAAAAAATAACTGACGCTTGCAATCTGACCAACAATTAAACATAAACAGTAAGAGAAGCAGGGATTGTACACCACAAGAAGGACTATGTTAATTAATAAGATGAATTTAGCTTTAGTAATTCATTCAAATATCTCAAAGCATATTCATTAGTGTTTTGCAGTACATTTTACAAAATAAGCAATTTGTATGCAACTGTGACACAAATGTTCTTGAGGGCCAATAGAGTTAAAACATACTCCTCATAATGAAGGTGGAATCATATATCTCCTCAGTCATCAACAGCTGTGAAAATTCCTAAAAACTCCTAAAACCAAATATACAGTGATAGCTGGGGATATAATCCCAAGTTATGGCATTTGCCAGTTTTACCTAAACTCACATTTTTTCCAATTTTTTCCAAAAAAGAAGGAATACATTTTGACGCTGTGAGTTGGGCATGGTTTGGGGGCAGGACAATGCAAGTGGGGAACAAAACAAAACAAAACAACAGCTTAAAAGCTGAGTCCAGTAAGCATGAATCACAGACTCACAGAATTGTTTAGGTTGGAAGGCACCTCCTGAGATCATATAGTTGAACCTAATAGTGAAATACCATTTCTACCCTGAAATGATTTTCAGCTGATATCAACACTGTAGGTGCTTCACATGGGCTAAATTGTGTGTTGCTGCCTTCAATTTAATATTAGGCTTTTTTCTGTTTTATACAAGACTATGAAAAACAGCAGCAGCAAGATTTCAGAAAAGCTAATTGGATACAAAGAAGGGGGAAATAAGGATTTTATAATAACCTGTGATTTTTTAAGTCACTTTACCCAGAGTTGTAATGCTAGGTACTAAAGCAAATCAGGAAGGTGGGAAACAAACCAGTATCATTTCAAGGAAGAGTTCCCAATCTTTACTGTCCACTAGTCAACATTACAAAATAGGTCAAGCACTCTTAAACTTCAGACTTGGCTGCTTTCTTTATTTACTAGTAACTTTTTAATTTTTGTGGTCAAAAATTCCTTGAGAGCATTGCTCATGAGATTTTTCTTTGATTTACTTCCATAATATTGTGGCAAACTCACTTAGGAGCTTCTGTGCAAAGACCTGTTTCTTCAGAAAAATATATGTACAACTGAATGTCATTCAGGAGACACTTAGAAGAGGAAGATGCATTCCTTTTTTTTTTTTTTCCTGAACTTTACAAAATTACTCCTATTTCTACACTCTAGAAAACTGTCCACAAAATCCTCCATGACTCTTCATATAAACTTCCTTCTTACCTTAATCTCTCAGAAGATTTGGTCTCAGATTTCCTGCTTTGCTTTTTTTTCTTGCCCTGCATCGCCCAATTTTTAAAATCATCCAGGCATTTAGATATCTTTTTCAGCAGTATGCAGTTGTGAATAAAATGTTCGCTATAAACAGTTGTTACATCTGAAACCAAATAGAGTCAAGGAATAAGTGTTGTCACTTACGACAGCCTGTATCTACACAAAACTACACAGTTTACATAGTTACTTCTGTTGAATCCCTGTTTAAAGGCATAACAATAACAATTGACAGCTACTGAAATGTTTCTTAAAATTCCACCCATTCACCCTACCCCCCAGATTCTCATTTTTTTTAGGCTCCTATTGGATGGAATAAAAAACAATTGTTTTCATACATGAGTTAATACTCAATTTGATGCTCTGCATTGATCGTACTATGATTGTTACTTTGTTACTAATGGTACCTCTCCTTGTCTAGGCTTTTAAAAAGCTTTTCATTAATCCTACAAGAAAAGAACTGCTTATAATGGGTAAAAACAGTGTCAGCTGAAAAAGGGTACCAATTTTTTCCTTGGGAGTGTGTATTTTAAATGTTTTCTACTTAATGCGTATGTTACATAAAAGGCTGTTTTTTTCTCCATATTACAAATTACAGTTCAGATATTAGGATTGATGGAAATGTTTTAAAAGTCACCTCTTTCTTCTCTTCTTCCCTGCAAAACCACAATGAATATATATGCTAGTCTCTCTTTTTCCCTACTCTGTTTTTTTTCTTGTTAAGCTTTATATGCTAGGGGTTTCTATCCAAATCATGTCATTCAAACTTCTCATATGACTGTTTAATCATGAAAGTTTAAAGGGATTTAAGTATCCCTCTGTGTCCATGAGAGGACTACCGTAAAGAGAATCTCAAAGTTCTGTTAAGAAAAAAAAAAAAAAGCTGAAGAAAATATTTAGCAACATTTACATACTAGTCAGAAACTTAAAAAAATTCCATAGTTTAAATTCTATGAAGACTCCAAATTAGTAAAATATAAGCAACTCTCAAATAAGTAACTCTACTTGCAATGCTGGAAACAATGAACAAGCTCAGAAACTATTGTACTACACTTTGATTCTAATAATTGCATATTGTCTCAAGTCAATGATGACAGTAACAACATACAGTGTGCAAATTGAGCTGGAAAAACTGTTAGAAGCAAATAAAACATTCAAATGTGTCTTCTTTGCTAGTCTGAATTTAAGAAAGCCATTTGTCATTTAAGATGAGGCAAAAAAAAAAGCATGTTTTAGTTCATTTGTTTCTTAACAAGTTTTCTCGCTCCTTCTCCTTTCTTTCCAGGTAGCAATTTGAAAGGCAACACTTCTTCCTATGTTCCACAGTTGCTTTGGGACCCTTCTACCATGATAACTACAGAAAGCTGCCTTACTGAAGTAGCTGAAATGCAATTAAAAATCCTTAAAATCTTTTACATACAACTTTTACACAAAGAATGCTCCTGTTTCGAATGTGTTTTCTCATTTTAGTATGAAAAATGGGAAAGTTTTTTTAAAAAAATGAACAGCTTAAATACCCTAGGCTGAATTAGAAGTCTAAATACCCCAAAAATTTTCAAAATGGAACAGCTGGTAACATTTTTGAGTCCTTTTTTTCATGAGAATTTTTGAATGAATAATTTCTAAAGGATTACAACTTATAATAACTAATCAGTTTATTTATATACCATAGCATATTACCACCAATTTTCACATTTGAAACCTTGCATGCAATAAACAAAAAGAATATACATCATAATCAAGGAGCACTTGCATTTGCATTTGAAACATACTGAAGTATTTGCAGTATTATTTATCATGCCTAATGGCAATTTTCTACTCTTACTGTAGAAAGTCTGGAGTATGAGGTAAATTAGCATCATTGTGATAGAGACCTATTACAAAACCTATACTAGGAGAGTGTGACTCTGAGAGCACACCAGTAGTTTATGATGCTACAGTCTACAGGTTCTATGACTATTACTCAACTCCAGACTGCTGTTTGAGTTATATTTATGTACGGTTTATACATGGTTTATATAGTATTACAGTATTGTTGAACTACGTTAGGGTTCAGAACTCCAAATTAGATGAAGCTTGATTTTCAGACATTTGACTTTTAGAGTACACTCCTGTAACTCAGAATTTATTTCTGTACCTGAATTTGCATTTTCCAAGTTAGTATTTAATGAGGTTTGAGGACCATTCTACTCAGTTTAATGAAAACTGATGAGATGGCATTTCTGTTTTATCATACTTTTGCTTGAAAATTTCCAGTAATCTTTCTTGATTAACATCTTCAGTGGTAATACAGAAAAAATCATATTTCTATAAACTCCAGTAGTATAAAGTAGCAACAGATTATCTTTTCAAGCTATAATTCTTCTGACCATCGTCACTGATTGATTAGTTTTTACCATTCTTATTCATCACAGGGAAGCTGCTGAAGAGTCATGATAGATTTCCAGCTACTTTACATTGAAACCATACCACAAAGCACAGGCACAAGGGACCCTCAGTTAAGTTGCCTTCTTTCAAGTCTTCAGACAATTCACATGATATTTTTGTTAAGAGTAGTGAAAGCAAAAGGAGTCAGATACCCATATGAAACTTCATAGAGATATTCTGATTATCGATTCAAGCTGAATACTTAAAATGCGGGAAAATGGGTATCACAAGGTGTGGGAAGAAAAAGGACATTTATTTATAACTTTCATTCAACATTCCACTGAAAAGTTGAGAATTTTGGGAACCACATGCATGTTTGGTATTTTCTTCCCCTCAAGATATCTTAGGCAAGTTGCTAAGTCTTTTGTTTTCAGCACCTGATAGACCTGAATAACCACAAATTGGTCAAGAGTATAAAGGATTTTCAAAATGTTCTGTATTTTAGATAGATTTTTGAAAGACAGATATAAAGAGCTACAGAATTGATGTGACACTTCAAAGACAGACTTAAGAAGCTTTACACACATAGGGAAGACTGTCTAAATAATGGTTCTTCTTCCCAGTGCCATTTTCTAGGCTGGGCCAAGAAGGCTTTTGCTGCAGAAATGACTAGTAAATTCATAAAAGCACCAACTGAGCTAAACCCAGCCACCAAGTACAAAAGGTGAGAGATCTGTAATCTCTTAAATTGGTTTGAGAAAAAGCAAACAAACCAGAAAGTGGGAAGTTTTTCTTATTGTCTTTTTTAATTGCAGACCATGTCAACCTTCTGAATTTTAACGAGATCATTTTCAAGACCTTTAAGTGAAGCTGGTTTACAAGCTTTGAGCTCTTGAAATTTGCATGACACTATAGTAGTCATTTTTCTATTCTGTACATAATATGCAGCAGAGGCTGAAAAAAAACAGAGAAAATCAAGCTAAATATAAAGTCTCAACTTTGAGCACAAGGCTTGGAGTTAGGAGAGTTATATCATTCTGGGTTATGAAATAAGAAGTTATTTCATAAAGGAATTGCCCTCACTGTCTCACACATTACGACTCATACTGTCACCCATGATGACAGCGCTCATCAAGGAAATATATTTCTGTAAACTTTAAGAATACTCCAGAAATGTCCATAATTTGACCATCCAGAAACAGAGCAAGTCAAAGTGAAAAACTCAGTAAGGACCATATTCCTTCAGAAAAAAAGCATATTATTTTCCTTCAAACACCAGGATTTCCTTGGAATGAAGTCCATTGGCTCAGAATATAAAGCTGGAAGACACTGAAAACCAAGGAGCTTTTCATGCCTTTTTATGTCATGGAATATCAGGTACATATGTCCTTTGTGACCTCATTACTAGGTTTTGGTATTTGTCTTCTATAAGTGCTTTATTGTTTTCTCTCCAGTTTATTTATAAAGTGTGAACCCTGCTTTCAAACTCCAGCGGAAGATATATTCTTAGGGGAAGTTTCAACCTGAATTCTGAAGGGAATATTTTATCCTTCTGAAGTCAGCCTTTCACATAACATTTTTCCATATTGTACTGAAAGAATTAGTAGCTGTTACCTCTAACAAGAATTTTGCTGTGGTTTGTTGTATTACACATATATCCGCAGTATTTTTAATACAGTATGTTAGCTGGCTTCTGCAGCCTGAAGTCATGGATTTTAGTAGTTCATATTTACAATATAATTTGAGGACCTCCAGCTGAAACTTTCTGTCAACTCTCTGCAACTTTCTCCAATTTGAAACAGACCCTGATTTAATTCTTGTTCCAAAGGCAATGAAAATTCTTCAGTTTGGCTGCAAGATACTTCAGCAGAAGATGTTTTGGAGTTTTCCGGTTCGTGCAGTCACCTCAATCCTCATTATTCAAGGAATTCACACATTTTCAGATTCTTTTATTATTTTTTTAAATAGGTCATAGACACATAAATATACTAAAACTGAAGTCCTTCTGTATTTATAACTAGAACACAGGCATTGTTTTTTGCCCAGAGCTGTGTTCAAAAGTCATTTTCTCTAATTGCTGTTTCTTTCTCTTTCTTCTTCTTTGTGTTGACACTGAGGGAAAAAGATAAGGTCTTAAACTTGTTAAGGGTACCTTCTGTGTTGATTCCCTTCCTTTTATTTCTCTGGTTATTACAAATTTTTCAGGGTAGCCTTATCTCTGAATTTCTTTGGTTTGAAGTTCAAGATAACATCCTTAGAGTGTTCTTTTTACTTTCAGTTACTGACATGAGTTCATAGTTTCATTATTATTTCTAAACTCTTCAGCTGGGAATTCCGTTATTAAAAATTGTGCAAAATGTCAAAACTATAAAACAACAAGTTACTCAAGATAACTCGTGTGACAGGAAGATTTATAAAATCAACTGTTATTTCTGTTTATTTTATATTTCAAAGACAGTTCATGAGACCAGTACAAAGCACTTGGCAGAGTCAGCTATTAAGTGATCTTGTCTCTTACAGAAGTATCCAGGAAACCAAAGTGAAATGAAAACCTCATTGGGGTAAGCACTGTTCAAAACTGTTGCACTAAATTAAATCTGTTTTGTATTGTCAGATGAAAACAAAGCTGTCAACAGATGCTTGTTACCCAAACCCTAACATAAGCAATTAGTCTACATCAGTTTTCAATTAATTAGCAATAGGTTTATAGTGTTAATCACTAAGAAGCATTACATGGTATGTTAAAAATGGATATATATCCTTGATTCTGTCTGGATACATCTGTGCAATCTTCTAAAGGCAAAACTAGATCTCAGGCCTAGGCTAAATGTAAAGGCACTTCTAAATTGTGTGCCATCACACCCTCAGAATTAGCATGATGGCAAACAATCTGTGCACTGAATGATCCCAGAAAGTGCTCTTGTAGGATAATAAAGATGTGGTCAATTAAGTTTCTCCCCACATTGCCTTTTTGATACTTCCATAAGGTGCTTTCCAAGAGTTATACTGTACTTTGGTGTGTAACTCTGCTACCAACATTGTGAGCCACAGAAGCTGGAATTACTTGAGCCACCTGTAGAAACTCTCAGCAAGTCTCCACAATCTCTCACTCATCAGTTAACTAAAACTGAACGTTTACTGTGTTACATTGCTAATCATTTAAATGCACCTCATAAATGCCTTTGAAATACCTTTGCACAGCAATTTGTGTTTGCCTACTGCTCTATTTTCTTTAGTTAATTACTGTGTTGACAAGCTGTCCGCTCAATTCAATGGATCATCTTGGGAGTAGAGAGAAATATAGGAACACATCAGCAAACATTTTAGACAGTCTTTCAGTATTAATTTCTATTGTCTTTAAATACCTCTGGGAAAGTTGACTAATGCTAATTTTTAGGTATGTTATACTTACTTTAAAATGGCAGAGGGATTTATTTGATTTGTTGTTTGTGTTGTCCATAAGCAATGTGTGAAATGACAGTTAAATACTAATGAAATCAAGACCTCTGTACATTTAAGTGTGGGGCACAGAAAATTCATAATAAGACAAACCTATAGTGACCTAAGAATAAAAGCATTTCATAGAATCATAGAATCATAGAATAGTTAGGGTTGGAAAGGACCTTAAGATCATCTAGTTCCAACCTCCCTGCCATGGGCAGGGACACCTTACGCTAAATCATATCACCCAAGGCCTCGTCCAACCTGGTCTTGAGCACTGCCAGGGATGGAGCATTCACAACTTCCCTGGGCAACCTATTCCAGTGCCTCACCACCCTACAGGAAAGAATTTCCTTCTCATATCCAACCTAACTTCAAACAAGCCAAAATTTATGAAGCCCCTTCTAATTATAATACGGGACAGAAAAAGGTTGTTCTGCTGTTCTGACATACATTAGGTATGTTTCCATACCTCAAAAGAAGAAATTTCAAAAATTGGCCAGAAGGTGTTGACCTTTCAAAGTGTAAATGCAAACTTGGGTTAAACCTAGATTCAGATCCAATATATTTAAGTAAATGAGTGTGACAACAGTAGACCCAGTTAAAGTGAGTTGTTGGCTAATTCCTGTCTATGACTTACAATGGCTAAATAAAGCCACCACTACTAATTTAAATTATTTTCTGTTAAATGTAAACACAAGGAAGTAATTAAGCAACTAGCCTGTGGGCACAGCAATAAAAAATATCTCAGCAAGCCATGATGAAATAGGAAAGAACAATACATTGGAAGTCAGCATGTAACACTCTTGCAATGAAAAGAAATATGATAAAGTCATTTGCGCCGGAAAAGATTGACCAAGTCTCACTGTATCAGGTCATGTCATCTCATTATGGAATTGAGTGTTTCAAAATTAAAGCATTAGAAATTTTGATTGACCCAAATACCCTACTGAGCTATTTGCTTCCCACAGTCTTTTCTATCCACAGTATTTCTGATCATTTCACTTCATTGCTTGGGTCCCTCCGCCTGCATAACCTATTACCTCATTGGTAAGTACTGCCCTGCACTCAAGCTTTTGCAGCACCTGGCAGCCTTGAGACGTGAACTTCCTGGCCTCATCTCAAAGGTCAGGGCACAGCACTACTCTGGATCCCACTTCAACAGCTCATTTAGGGAAGATCATTACTGTTATGATATAGAGTCATATGATTTTAAACTTTCAAAACCATCAGAAGAAAGAAGAAATGCAGTCTGAAGTGTAAAAAAAGTGCAATGGAAGCTGCTTAAAGCATTTAAGTAGTGCAGGAGAGGAAAAAGAGAACCTTTTATCGATAACTGATGAAGAGATAACAAGACAGAAGATGGATGTAAATGGATTTTCTAGATGTAACAGAATCTGTAATTCTGGTAATATAGCATTCCAGAAGTGAAAGAAAATACCAATTTAATTAATAGGATGAACTTTTGAGGAGATTATGCAAGTTTTTGCAGTCAACAAAGTAAATTTCTATATTGGGGCAGAACAAGTTAACAGTAACAAAACTACTTCTCAGACACAATGTACTGCATGATCTTGGAGAAAGCTACATAGAAATTCGTAGTTAGGTGCAACAGTTAGGACAAAGTGACAGTGTATGTATACGTACATTTATATGTATATGTATATGTATATGTATATGTATATTTATTATCTCTGCTGCTGCTCATAAGTTACCTTAAAGCTATCTGGCTACGTGATGTAGTGATAGTTGTACCAGGTTCAGTGGACCTGTACATCTGATCTGACTAATTGGATACTCTGCTGGTTAAACAACACAGATCCATGTCAGTTTCCTTGAAATCAATAGCTAGCCTAGGCAATAGGAATAAGTTAGAATGTGAGTTTAATTAAAAAGGTACTTCTGGCATACATCAGCTTTGATTTGGAACAGTGACTTATAACAGGACTTGTAACAAACCATGATTTATAATAAGACTTAGAGTTGTAACAACACTAAATTCTTAGTTCTTGTTTAGATTTACTTAATTCTTAAGCAAAAAAGATAAAGAAAACCACACTATGGTATTTTTGTTAGTTCAGAGAGAGCATCAGATTTAACACTGTGTTATCTTTGTAAATCACTGAGGCTGAAGTTACCTGTATTCCAAATCAGAAGCAAACTGGTACACTAGCTGTATTAACTCTTTTCCTTATCAGAACAGCTTAACAGTATTTATCAATCTATTTTTAAATGTCAAAGGACTTACTGGCAGTGAGATAGTCACTGTATGAAGGCACAGCAGAACTCAGCCCCTGAATGTGAATAATTTTCTACTTCACAGCTCTTCCAATATTCTGTAGTTTTCCCAGAAGTGTGAAGTTTCTGGTGGAACTGGGTCATCCATTTTGTGGTGAACTTTTTGTACGACCTAGTAGCTCACAGAACTACAAGTATGTTACTTAAGTTACAAAAGAGAACCCTTCACACAGCTATCATGCATCAGTAGTAAAAAAGGAGATTGACTATCAATAGACAGTTGCAAGAAAACTCGCTGTACAAAAAAGGTGGCACTAGTTGGTTGCTTAAGGCAACAATTCTGCTTAGGACTAATACAGAACATTTACTTCTACTAAATCATATCTGTAATCTGATTGATAAATTAGACAAAAAAATCATTAAAACCAAATTAATCTCTTCAGATATGATCTACACATTGAATATCAATTTTAATATAAAAACGTCATTTACAAAATATTTTTAAAATATTTTATACATCCATCTTACCTTTGAAGATTGTAATGCATACAGGAGCCTAGTCTGTGATAACTCATTTTTAAAGATATACTTGGTAGTGATTCTTAATTTACAAGGTAATTGGTGGAATCACTAAGAATTGGAGCACTGACAAAGAGAAAGATATAGGTTACATTTTTAATGCAGATCCAAATTTTGATCCCTATTTGGAGTACAATGGTAAAGACAGGCTGAACAACCCCTGTATAATATATTTTTCTGAAGTTACTAAAACATCTCCTTGATCCTTCAGCTCTTCATAGGGCAGTAACATAGACATCATTAAAAGAAAGTGGAACAAAATCAGCTCTGATTTATATTGTGGTGGAAGCATCATGTATACTGTTGCTTCTCTTCTAACTCTTATAAGCACCTGAACATCCTTCACACAAGTGGAAGACGAGATTCGCTACTACCCAATTGCACTTAAATGCACAAAAATCCAGAATGAAATAAGTAACAGCAAAGCTTGAGTTGCAGAGATAGCATTACTTGTGCATTCTTGCATGCATCTTCTAAGGATAAAGAGCTTTGGAGCAACAATTTGTTTTCCACGTTTCCTCAAATAAAAGTTTTGTTTTGGATACCTTTTGTACCTTAACAAACGATTCAACCCATCAAGTGAACTCAGGTATTAAGTTATAACCTCAGCACTGCTTGCTTTGATGAAAAGCATCCTGGAGAACAGCTGGTGTGTTCCTAAAATGCAACTTAACTCCCCTATGTTATAAAATCAGGGACTGAAGAGTAAAATAGACATTGTTTCCTCACACACAGAAGCATCCATTTTAGTTCACAGCATCTTAGTTCCAGTGGACAGGATGTAGAAGAATACATCACTGCTGAATCACTCTATAGAAAAGGGCACATAGTATTTCATGATGTACAAATGACTCAATTTTCCAACAGCTTGAACTAAGGAGTGAGCAGGCCATAATTTGTCACTTTGTTGAGATTTAAAGGTAGGGCAATTGTGCATACCAGACAAACTTCAATTTCAAAAACTAGATACAGGAGTAGTCATATGAGAATGCTTGACACATTGGAAACTGATCATAATTTTTCAAAGCAAAATGTATTAAACAGTGAAGAAAGATAATAATGTTGATTGTTATTCCTAACTGCTTCATGTTAAACTATCATACTTGCAGAACAGTCACAAACCCCTGTTGTCACACTGTATATTTTTCTGAAATGCTTTTAAGTTGAAAAAATCTTTGACTTCTGCACAGAAATAATGTCACAGAACTTTTCTTTAAAAAAACAGAGCGCTGCAAGGCAAGGTCCACCCTCACCTCCACCCTCCCCCCCCCCCTTATGCTGAATCCAGAAAAACAACATGTGCTCAATTTTTAGGAGTAAAGACAAAAATAATCACAGATTAGTGCTCAGTGACACTGTGCTGCTCATGAACACTTTTGTAAATATTTAATTGTATTGGTTATTTAGGGGATCTTTGTCTCAGGCATATGTGATATAGGTGTGCATTTATATGGTTAATTCTGTCAAAATATTGTTTGCTTTGTTAACTTTGTAAAAAGTATTTCTTCTGATATCAGTAATGGAAAATTCACCCACACTACTTTTGAGCCTACCGGTTAAACATGCCACAACATCACAATTTTAAGTTAAAATTAATTAAATCACACAAACAAATTTTGCCATAAATGCAAATCTCAGCTCTAAGTTGTACCAGCCTTTTTACAGCTTTTACCTGCCTTTCATTTAGGAAAAAAAAAAAAAAAAGCAAAAGAAGAAGCGATCTTCATAATGGTATCCTTATTGCTTATTCAGACATTGTAAATCATTAGTGTTCATTAAACTCAGACTGTTGTGCATTGTCCTTTATTCCAGCTACCTGATGTGGACTCTTTCACAAAATGTGATGATTTAATTTTATAGAAATACGTAATTTCTCTGCAAATAATTATTAAACAATAACATTCCTGCTTTTTTTTCACTGAAATTAAATCTGTTTTTTACGCTCAGAGTTAAGAAAACCCACTATAATTATAACTCTGCCAGTTTAGTTAAATGGATATAGAACACCTACAGTTCCTCCCTGTAATTTTCACTGTCAGCACAGAAACTGCAGAGGTTTGCCACATGTACTTAGGGGATATCAAAACTGCTGGAGATGTTTTGATCGTACCAGTTAATAATGGTGGAGTGCACATAAGATTCTCTGTTCCCATACGTGAACATATGCTCCAAAAATCATAGAATCTACGATTCTGTGATTGTACAAAAAATCAGATGTACACTTGTTAATGCTACAATATCATTAATATGTCCTGTAGTTGAGCACTCTATGCCTGTTATATAGTCTATAGTAATTTCTCTTGATTGTGATTTCCAGTAGCATTAAAAAAAAAAACAAGTATACAAAAATTTTATAAAGAGTTTACCTGAGAAGTTAAGAATTAGAGTAGTCAGGTTCTTAGATTCTGATGGAGAAAAATTGTAAAGGAAAGGAAAAAATAGATAAAGGGCAAATGATGAACTTACTGAGGGTCACTTTCCTGTAGTGGTTTCTTTTCTCCCCTTCTCCTTTTCAGTTTTTCAATTAATTCATATGTCACTTTTCTCAATATTTATGAAACTATACAATAGTATTCTTTTATATAAAATTATACAGTGTTTTTTTATGTAAAATGTATATTTTATGTAGAATGTATACGCATACTAGGAATATTTTACTATACATCAATTTCAAATTAACTCTCCTTTATACTACATAATCAAGGCTCTGGGCTTTTTTGAAGAGCATTAAGAAACAAAGGTAACTGCTACCTGAGGGATTAAAGTTTTCAATCAAATTTTATTAGATCTACACAAAAAACATCCAGGAAAACAGAAAAAAATAGTCTATTTTTCTTGTTATAATACCTCACAATTCTATTGTTTTATTCTTTTCTGCTGACTCCCCTTTAGTGGATTCTCTATTTAATGAAAGTGAGAAGAAACTAAAAAAAAAAAAGAAAAGAAGAATTGAAGGAAGGAATTATCTCTGCTGTACTTATGAGATTAGTTTTCATTTTTGCTCAGAGAAGCCAGTGTTTTATTTAAAAGTGACAGAATACAACTGTACAGTTGTCATTCATGAGATGAAGTCAAAGCATTATAAAGCAGACATTTTCTTAGTTCTAGATTAAGTTCTATTATCACACCTCTCTGAACACTTCCAAATTATCAGCCAAAATTATTCAGTGCACCCTGTCCTATTCAACATATTCAGATTAAATGTTACTCTACCCATCCTCTTTATTTTAAACTTGCCATCTAATAGCACTCCCTGTTTAAACACTGAACAACAATTTCTACTCAGGGTATTTTTAAATGACTGATGCTACAAAGTTTTATCCACTAGCTTTATGATTACTTAATAGCCTTATTATCAGAAGTATTAGGAAGAAATTCTATGCAAAAGATATCTGATGACTTCAGGGAGATTACAGTATTCAATACAGTACACATTTAATCTTACATGACTTTCCATCTGAAGAGCTGTTCCAGATATTTGTAGCTGATAAAGCTTACAACTTAGGTTATTCAAGTAACCTTAGCATTTGCATCTTGGAAATACATTCTTACCATGCATAAAAGTATCTTGTGAGAAATACCTCTTGTTACTACTGTAAAAGGATTTGCTCATCATAAGTACAACATATTGATGCTAAATTTGGTTAAAAAGTTACAGAAATGCTATCTAAATTCTAGGAAAATTTACAGATTACCCCAATTGTTGTTTTTTTCCTCCCAGAATATTCATATCAATTCCTTGGAATGTGTTTTGGTATGAAATTATTCACCATTTTAAAGGCTTTATTTCTTTGTTTGTTTAATGCTTCTGAGACCATTTTTCTCTAAAATTAAATGCTCCTTTTCATAGGTAGGGTTGAACAAATGCATCTTAAGACCTCATTGAAGTAGTCTTCAGTGTACTGAATGAGTACACAGACATTTCTGGCATGCATATTCAAGTATACCAATTTATAAGACAGATTCTATAAACACTTATGTGGGTAATTTTAAAATCTGCTTCTCAGACAGGAAAACAATCATTTTAGTACGTGCAAAACCCAAATGCAGAAGAGGCACAAACATGGCTGTAACAATTTCAGAACTGGAATGCATATTCATCAACCTATTTTACAATATTCAAACATCCTACCATCAGTTTTTATGTTGATGAGCTGTCAGCCCGTCTAAGATCTGTAATCACAAACACAGTTATTTACATCTATGGTATCTCACACAGTCTAGGTCTAAGACAGCTCCTGTATTTGCATGTTTTCAACACTGAATTTGACAGTAACACATGGAGAAACACACTCCAATCAATGAGGCCCCAGTTTTCTTTAAACCCACAAATATTTCTGAATCACTGTAGTAGCACAGCTTGACTCTAACAGTCCACATTCAGAAAACCCCAAAGTTCACCAGCAAGAAATTGTCCTTTTTAGACCCTCACATCTCTAGTAGCTTTACTACCTCATTTGAGCACCCAGAAAAGAAACAACAAAAACCAACCAAACAAACAAAAACAACCCTTGCACAAAGTGAGAGATGGGACAGGCATATAGGCTTAATAGTTAAATCTCTGGCCTTCTAATCCTTTTAGCATGAGATTATGAGAAAGATTAAGGATGCCTATACCCTTTAATGCTTCAAAAGGGCAAGTAAGCTCAAAGCCTTAGTATCACATAGAAAAAGAAAGCAGCAGCATGGAGAAAATATTCAGCAGTAAGTGGAGAACCATTGCCAGCAGGTGTTTCAGAAGTAGTTTCAAAAGTTGAAAACAAGCCTGTGCCTCTCCTGAGCACATAGTGTTCTCTCCTACATCCTCCTTCTCACGATTCATTTTGATTCGTCACTTAGATTAATCCTTAAGATCAGCTCTGCAGAACTAACGTGAAACAACTTGCTAACTCAAACTCCAAGCTAGCTCTTCTAAAATGCTGCATGGCATGGATGACCTGTTTCAGGTCGTTGACTGTAATTGTTTTGTGGTCCTAGCCAGCCTGGACTGAGAAGACATCAAAGCATTCTTATTACTGTCCTCAGTAAGTGTGGGGACAGTTTCTACCCTTGTGACAGGAAGGCAGTCACATTCATTCTGCAAAGGCACAGCATCCAGTCCCTAACATCTGTGCCAAGATAGGTAGATGAGCAAAAGCTAGCTAAATCAGTCCAATTAGTATTGGTCTAATTGAAACAAGCTGGATAAGTCCATGGTCAATATTAGCAAGAGAAAAAAAATCAAAACCTTAAAATTAATTTCTTCTTCTGATCTTCAGTAAAAGACCCAGACAGAATTTTATTAGATTTTCTCCTCTAATAACTTGTCAGACTATTGGCAAATTCAAGCCCAATTGAAATACTTTGCATGAGTGCTTCCCATGGTAGGGCGTCTGAATTCCCATTATTAACCATTACAACTGCATACTTACTACACAACAAACTCAGCAGATGTCAAACAGTGAATAAATAGCTTCAGTGCATTTAGTATCACTAAACTTTCAAAAAATTAAATACCTAGTGAGAAATATACCAGGGAAAATAGCTGAATCATCAAACCAGCAATCCTCCAACATAGCAGAAACAAGATTTAGTATGAATTTTTTTGGATGCTGTTGTATAATGCGCCTGCCCCCCTTTTTCTAAGCTATATTACTTCTAAAGATCAAACATGTTAATAAATAAAAGTGTCTAACAATTTTAATGGCTTATCAGCTCCTCTTGTCTCTTGTACCAATAACTTATGTAGCAAATATTCTTTAAATCTCATAAAACCTCCTAGGCAAACTACTTCAAGAGATACATTGTCTGAGCTTGAGGACAGGAAAACTGTGATCACGTTATCTTCTACACTGCCTGAGCTTAAGGAAAAGAAACCTGTGATAACATTATCTCCATCATGACACAAGCCTGAGGCAAGATCACTGTCTTCTCATTCACACAGACATAGCAAGCAGCTCAAAGGACAAGCTGCCAATACAGCTCAGGTTTAGGCCTGCTCACTATATTACTCTTCACCTGAGTCATATCAGCTATGTATTCAAGAAACTATTCAAAAGGCTTCAACAGCTTGAGCTCAGAAGACTAATATACATAATCAGGAGTCATGTTTTCCTCAGGTCACCCGAGTTTGTTCTGGAGGAAGACAGCTCTGTTTTGGGTGGTCTGTTGCATTTGAAACTTGAAAAAGCAAGTCACACAAGTTTCGGATAACAACGAATTTTGGAAAATTCACAAGGAGGAAGCATGTGATGAATCACTGCAGTACATACAGTGTCCTAGCTCAAACAAGTCAGACAGCACCCGATGCCTCAGATTCAAGAGAAACATTAAAAACAAATATTTACTGAATGGTAGGGATTCATCTGTCAATACAGAAAGCCAAGTAGCTAAAATTTATATTTCTAGAGTCTTGCCCCCTCAAAACTAATTTTTTTTCCACATTTGTAACTTCAGTAATGGTATGTCAAGTAGTTGCACTGTCTTCCTCCTCCTTACGAAATCCTGAAATATCACAGAATCAATGAATTATACAATGGGTAGGGTTGGAAGAGGGCTTAAAAATCATTTAGTTCCAAACCCTCTGCCATAGGCAGTGACACCTTCCACAAGACCAGATTGCTGAAAGCCCCATCCAACCTGGCCTTGAACACTTCCAGGGATGGGGCATCTATAGCTTCTCTGAGTAACCTGTGCCAGTGTCTCACATACCTCACAGTAAAGAATTTCTTCCCAATATCTAATCTAAATCTACCCTCTTTCAGCTTAAAGCCATTCCCCCTTGTCCTATCACTACTTGCTCTTACAAAAAGTCTCTCTCCCAGTTCATTTAAGTACTGGAAGACTGCTCGAAGGAATACCCAGGGCCTTCTCCAGGCTCAAGAAGCCAAACTCTTTCAGCCTGTCTTCATAGGAGAGGTGCTCCAGCCCTCTGATCATCTTCATGACACTCGTCTGGACTTACTCCACAGGTCCAGGTCCTTCTTATGTTGCGGCCCCAAGGGTGGAATGCAGTACTCCAAGTGAAGTCTCATGAGGGTGGAGTACAGGGCAAGAATCACCTTTGATGTCCTGGCACGCTTTTGATGCAGCCTAGTACATGGTTTGCTTTCTGGCCTGCAAGTGCACACTGCCAAGTCATGTTGAGCTTTGCATCAACCAACACAAGTCCGCTCAGGCTCCTCTCAATTCAGTCTCCACCCAGCTTTTATTTGTGCTTGGGATTGCCTCATCTTAAGCACAGGACCTTGCGCTTGGCCTTGTTGAACTTCACAAGGTTTTCACTGGCCCACCTCTCAAGCGTGTCAAGGTCTCTCTGGATGGCACCCTTCTCCTCTGGTGTGTTGATCGCACAATACAGCTTGGTGTCATCAGCAAACTTCCTGAGGGTGTATTCAGTCCCACTGTCCATGTCACCGACAAAGATGTTAAACCATCCTGGTCCCAGAGCTGATCCCTTGCCTTTTATAACAGCCCAAGAAAAACTCCAATGCAGGAGACAGAAGGGGTATGTCTTGAGAATCATCAGAATCAGGACTGAACCTACCTAAAATGGAAATATTTGTTTACAAACATGAATTTCCTTGAATTACAAGGACAGCACAGTCCAGAAGAAGTACTTTTCCCTATAGTCAAAATATGCCAGAGAACATTTAAATAATAGTCTAGACTACTCGTTACCGGGAAGGTCACATTTTGAATCACATTCTCACCATCAAGGATAGTATTAATTCCAAGCAGATTAACAGAAAGTACATTTTCTCTCTTCTTCCAGTGATAGAAATAAATATTAATAAAAAGACTTCCATTAAATGTTACCATGATTTAACATTATGTATGCTTAAATTAAAATACTATTGATTCAAAAGTATGTGCTTGCACTTGCTAAAAGGAGAAACTATTGCAACCTTTTAATCCATAATGATGATGCTAAACATCAATGCTGCAACAGAGAAAAGGTGATTATGTTTTTAAAAGTAATAAAGTGTGGCTTCAAGCAAATTTAAAAAAAGAATTTAAATTTTAGAAAAAAAAAGGTGATTATGTTTTTAAAACTAATAAAGTGTGGCTGCAAGCAAATTTAAAAAAAAAAATCAGTTGATATTTATTATTTGTTTTCCAACATACTGTATGTTCTACAGCCCTTTTTTCAAACTGCAGAGTATTTACACAGCCATCTGAAAATATATAAACATAATGGGAAAGATAAAAGAAAACAGTGACATTTTTCTTCCACAAAAGGATCTGTCCTGTGAACAATCTTTGTTTTCCAATAGCAAATATTAAGAAAGAAGAAATGCATACGTAAAATCCCCACAAAGTTATTTTAATTAAAATGTACACCTGACTCTTCATTGCCTATGTACAACTAATGCAGTTTCAAAAGTAAGCCCAGCAGAACACTACTTTAAAGTTACCAAATAAAAAAAGACACCTGTGAAAATAACTATTTATATCAGTAGATGCTGCTTCTTGAGAGTACTTTTCTGTGACACATCCATCCACAACTCAAGTCAATGGAAAGATTATTTTTTACTTCAGTGGTTTGGGCCCTAGAAGAAACAGATTTGTACAACGAAAATGTGTAGGAGTGTTTATAGCCCTTTCCAGATGACTACCCACACAGGACAGGGAAAAATACACTTTTCATCTAATTAAATTCTGTTATGGGCCTTCTGTCACTATCTTGATTTGGAAGTGTCAAGAAGTCAATATTTTAGTTCTATAGGCTTGAGCTACGACAAATATTAGATATTCTTGTGCAATTTGGTTTATGTGTCTCCTCAAGCTAATACATAAAAGCAATAGCACCACCTCTACCACTTCAGCCACAAAGACCTGTGATCTGAGGTCTTAGTGCCTCAAACTCCTTGACATGTAATTTTTCTCCACTGCTATTTCTTTTGAAAAAGTTATGGATGTTTTGACCGACATCACTGTCCAGCTCTTGCAAAATAGCCCTCTTACAGGGATAAAATAGGATAATTTGAGCTGAGCAGTTTTACGGTCATGGCTAAAAACACTTGGAAAGGAAACAGCTGATGCCCAGTGGTCTCTCAGACTGTAAAATACATGTGCCATCTTGACTGAGTATACAGATGTTCTTACAGTTTTACCAACTTAAAGAATATGTCCTGTAAGTGAATATTGGATCTGTAATTAAGTATTTATTCAGATTATCAGATGTTATTAGTCCTTTTTGGGTATGAGTCTCTCTTCACACAGCCTACTCACAAAAACAGATATGAGAATTAGACCAAGTTTGATGCCTTAGCAGCTGCATTATTGCAGCCTGCCTGTTCCTACCCAAAATCAAAATTCACCTGAGGAAAAAGGTTTTTCAAAGAAATATGTGATGAATCTTTCTTTCTGTGCTCCTTCAATTAAATCTGTATTTTTTCCCTGATGTTTTTGCTCTTTTCCATTTTTCAAAATTGTAGCACTGTATAGCACATAAAGTGAGCACCCCACTATGCAGAGAGATCAGACCTTATAGAAATCCCTACAAATATGTCTGCATTCACGAGTGAGCATTAATGCTTACTTTTAGATTCAGCATACATACAAGGGAAGTAGCTAAACTGCAGGATACCACATATGCTGACATAAGTGTAACTTGAATGAAACTAAAGGCTTAATCAGAAAAATTAAATGGAGAGTAGACTTTTTGTTTATGACTCCATAAACTGGAGGAATTTAAAACTTCTTCACAAATATTTTACAAGAGTTTTTTGTACTTGTAATGTAAAGAAGCATTTCCAGAAAACGCAGAGCATACTGACAGAAGTAAAGGTCAAGGCTTGCTTCCATTCATCTTGAACACTGTGCCAAGTTCTCTCTATACTATAATTCATCAATAATCTAATTAACTTGTTTAAAATTATAATTAAGCTAGGCATACTTAAGGTCATGCAATTACAGGTCTGTGAAGAGAGTTTTACACCAACAAAGCAGCTGCAATCCAAATGACAAATCACACATTCTCCATTCCCAGACAGCTATTAATAATGTTTTCTTAATACCAAATTAAAAGGGGAGGCTGTTGCTTTGCAAGTACTGTCTATTCAGAAGTACTAAGAATCACTACAGTTATTGACTCGGGATGAAGCCTCTTGATCACAATGTGGAATCATCATCCCTCAGAAACATAAACACTGCCAGGAGATGTTGGGGTTACTATTTCCTGCTTTACTACTGAATTCACAGTGACTCAGCATGGGGTTCTTTTCTTCTTCTGGTTAATCTTTGAATTTATCCATTTCTCATGATGTAAGAGTGCATAAATTCGTTCTACTATATGGTCTTAGAATCTGGTCCTCAAAAGAGGTAAAGAAAAAAGCTCCCAAGTACTCTAATACAGAAATATAAAAATCTTCCCAGCCATTGAGCTGGATAACTTCACCAGTGTATGATCCTTTATCCATGGTGAAGTACACTGCAGTTCCTAAAAGGGATGAAGATGAGTAGTGTGAAACTATTTTGCTTTATTATCTCTTTTGTCAGGCAAAACTCACAGCAGGCTGAGTCAGCTGAGCTGAGGCGTGGCAAGACCAGAACAAGCAGGCTGTCTGACAACAAGAACACTGATGCCTTAAGAAACCCATGTTCACACAGGCTGCCTCAGAAATTAAATGAACAGAAAGAATGAGTAGGTTGATTGCATTATATTTGACACATAGAATCATAGAATCGTTAGGGTTGGAAAGGACCTTAAGATCATCTAGTTCCAGCCCCCCTGCCGTGGGTAGGGACACCTTACGCTAAATCATATCACCCAAGGCCTTGTCCAACCTGGCCTTGAACACTGCCAGGGATGGAGCATTCACAGCATCCCTGGGCAACCCATTCCAGTGCCTCACCACCCTAACAGGAAAGAATTTCCTCCTTATATTCAACTTAAACTCCCCCTGTTTAAGTTTTAACCCGTTACCCCTCGTCCTGTCACTACAGTCTCTAATGAAGAGTCCCTCTCCAGCATCCCTATAGGTAACTATTTATTGAACACACTTTGTGTTCAATAAATAATACTGGAAGGATTGACTGGATATGAAAGATACAGAAAAATTGTACCTGCAATATCACCTTTAGGTAAAAAGAGAGATCTGGACCCTCTCAGTTGTTAAGCAAGGAGCTTGCATTAAATAATGCTGATAAGTTAGAACTCTGTGTGAAGCAGACCCTGTTGGCTCTGAAGAACATGCTGTAACTTTCTAGCATATTAGCAAAGTAGAAAAAAGATATATATTTTTTTTTCCCCTCAGAACTATTTCAGTAACATGGCAATTTTTAGAGTTTGACCAAGAAGAAAAGGAAAGGTTGCCACGCACCCAAGAAAACTACCAGACTGGACACCACTTGTCTTGACAAAAAGTAAAACCACATGTACAATACACTGTCAAGAAGATAAATGCATAAATGAAAACTCAACCTTAGTCTCTTTCCAAGACTTACACTGCTGTGTTATTTATCCCAGTTCTTCTATGGAGCTATACTCTCTATACTTGTTGATTAATGATGTTACCAGTGCAGCCATTTGATTGTATCTCGTCTGGAAATTTCCAGTCCTGTTCCAGAAATAGACTGACCACATATGAATCACTAGTTCACAACACCAAAACATAAAAAAGGCAGTGCTTGTTTTTATTAAATTCTCTGGCTGTAAGCTGCTATTCAGAAATTATTTCATGATTCAGTGGATACCTTTGCCATCCCAGTTTAAGCCAAAGCGCCCAGGAATCTAAGCCGGAAACTTCAAGAAATACCTTCAGATCAATATGCCATCCAGCTACAAGAGGCAATGCAAAGTGGTTTTGCTCTTTATATCCAAGAAATCTTTACCTAGAACTCAAAGAGTTTAATAGCTAAAGCTATTTTGAGGTGTGAAAAATTGAGTGAGAATCACCTTTCCAAGCTAATGTCTGAATACTAAGTCTTGGAAGGAAACAGATCCATACTTCCTTTAAATTCACTATGATATTACTGATTAGCAAGTCTAATGTATGGCAGCAGCAAGATTGTTAAGCTCAATATTGCCTGCATATGATTTCCAGCAAAATTGGATTCTGCCTGCTTACTTCTGTTTGACATGTATAGATTTTTTCTTTTTCCAAGGTATATCTAGCTGCTCTTTCTGTCCCATTCTTTGTCATTATGTCCGAACAAACAGAAGCACAGTCATTCTGGAGGAAAAACCTAGATTCTTCCATGTAGGAAGTTTCTAGTGAAGATGAGAAGTATGCAGACTGAGGAGTCACATTTGCATACATTTTTCAGAAGGTTAGTAATAAATCCATCATAAAATGATTTTCTGAAACACCCAGAGGAATCATCAACATTACCACAACCACAAGGAATTTAAAATTGTCGTTTTCCTCAAAAATCCTCAAAGATCCTCAGGACAGTGAGAAGAGCGTGTACCAAGCTCACTGCCCTGGACTTCAAAAGAGCAGACTTTGGCCTCTTCTGGAACCTGCTTAGTAAGGTTCCATGGGATATAGCCCTAGAGGGCAGGGGGGCCCAAGACTGTTGATTGATACTCAAGGATCACCTGCTACAAGCTCAGGAGTGTTGCATCCCAACTGGAAGGAAGTGCAGCAGGAGGGCCAGGAGACCTCCTTGGATGGACAAGGAGCTGCTGAGGAAAATTCAAATGAAAAAAAAAGCCATATAAAAGGTGGAAGCAAGAACAGGCGGCCTAGGAAGAGTACAGGGATGTTGTCCGGGAAGCTAGGGACCAGGTTGGGAAAGCTAAGGCCCAGTTAGAATTAAACTTGGCTAGGGATGTTAAGGATAACAGGAAGGGATTCTATAGGTACATTGCAAATAAAAGACAGAGAGGGACAATGTGGGCCCCCTCTGGAAGCTATCAGGAGAACTGGCTACACTGGATTTGGAGAAGGCTGAGGTTCTGAATGACTTCTTTGCCTTGGTTTTCACTGGCAAAGGCTCTGACCACACCACCCAAGTCTTGGAAGGCAGATGCAGGGATTGTGAGAATGAAGACCTTGGGCCCACTGTAAGAAAGGATCCGATTTGAGACCATCTTAAAAAACTGAACACACACAAGTCCATGGGTCCTGATGAAATCCATCTGTGAGTCCTGAAGGAGCTGGCAAATGAAGTTGCTAAGCCACTGTGCATCATACTTGAGAAATCATGGCAGTCAGGGGAAGTTCCCAACGACTGGAAAAAGGGGAATATAACCCTCATTTTCAAGAAGGGGAAAATGGATAACCTGGGAAATTACAGACCAGTCAGTCTCACCTCTGTGCCTGGCAAAATCTTGGAGCAGATTCTCCTGGAAGGCATGCTAAGGCACATGAAAATCAACAAGGTGCTTGGTGACAGCCAGCATGGCTTCACTAAGGGGAAATCCTGCCTGACCAATTTGGTGGCCTATGATGGGGCTACAGAACTGATGGACAGGGGTAGAGCAGTTGATGTCATCTACCTGGACTTGTGTAAAGCCTTTGAGACGACATCCTTGTCTCTCAATTGGAGAGACATCAATTTGAAGGGTGGACCACTCAGTGGATAAAGAACTGGCTGGATGGCTGCACTCAAAGAGTTGTGGTCAATGGCTCAATGTCCAGCTGGAGACCAGTAACGAGTGGTGTCCCTGGGGGATCAGTGTTGGGACCAGTCTTGTTCAACATCTTCGTCGCTGACATGGACAGCGGGATTGAGTGCACCCTCAGCAAGTTTGCCAATGCCACCAAGCTGTGTGGTTCAGCTGATACGCTGGAGGGAAGGAATGCCATCCAGAGGGACCTTGACACACTTGTGAGGTGGGCTGATGCCAACCTCATGAAGTTTAACCATGCCAAGTGCAAGGTCCTACACCTGGGTCGGAGCAAACCCAGGCACAGCTACAGGTTGGGCAGAGAAGAGATTGAGAGCAGCCCTGTAGAGAAGGACTTGGGGGTGCTGGTCGATGAGAAAATGAACATGAGCCGACAGTGTGCGCTTGCAGCCCAGAAAGCCAACCGTATGCTGGGCTGCATCAAAAGGAATGTGACCAGCAGGTCAAAGGAGGTGATCCTGCCCCTCTACTCTGCTCTTGTGAGACCTCACCTGGAGTATTGTGTGCAGTTCTGGTGTCCTCAACATAAAAAGGACATGGAGCTGTTGGAACAAGTGCAGAGGAGGGCCACAGGGATGCTCAGGGGACTGGGGCACGTCCCGTATGAAGACAGGCTGAGAAAGTTGGGTCTGCTCAACCTGGAGAAGAGAAGGCTGCATGGAGACCTCATAGCAGCCTTCCAGTATCTGAAGGGGGCCTATAGGGATGCTGGGGAGGGATTTTTCATTACGGACTGTAGTGACAGGACAAGGGGTAATGGGTTCAAACTTAAACAGGGGTAGTTTAGACTGGATATAAGGAAGAAATTCTTTCCTGTTAGGGTGGTGAGGCACTGGAATGGGTTGCCCAGGGATGCTGTGAATGCTCCATCCCTGGCAGTGCTCAAGGCCAGGTTGGACGAAGCCTTGGGTAAGATGGTATATTTTGAGGTGTCCCTGCCCATGGCAGGGGGGTTGGCACTAGATGATCTTAAGGTCCTTTCCAACCCTAACTATTCTATGATTCTATAAAATCTTACAGAAGTGTAATACGTAATGTGGAGATGGTTCAACCCCATATCATGTGAGACACTTACAAAGGTAATACCAGGCAATGTGAGATTTCTGCATCAAGAAACTGCAGAAGAGAGAGGAGTATGACCAACACCAAAAAAACAATCAACCACCAAAAAAAACAAACCGAAACCGAAACAAACCCGCAATCCTCCCTTCATCTTGTTTTTACTGCTTTCCTCTAGCACTGCAGTGAACTCACCTTTGTGGCAAAGATTCTGGCAGTAAGTGCTGTTGAAGGAATCCAGCAGAGTAGGAACAGAAATCTACATCGAAAACTCAGAATCAGCCACAGCAGCAGGCTTAGAAGCCTTGGCTCTAATAGGAAACATAGCATTTCTGGCCTGCGTGGTAGATCTTCCAGGGCCACATCCAGCTTGAAAAAAGATCTCTAAATTGCTTCAAAAAAAGTTGCAAGATGCTAACTTCTTTTGTAAGTTGACTTTCCCCATGTGTACTTGGGAAATGGAAATGAATATGAACAAATTAAAATAACAATTGACATACTATTTTCTATCCCTTGTCAAATTTATTTATCGTTTCTTTGACTTGTAATTTGTCTTTCATCTTTCTGTTATTTCCTTTATTTTTTTCTTTACCTGACATCTATCTTTCTGTTTTCTGTTATGTTATTATAAAATATATTGTATTACTAGAAGGTATATTCCAAGTCTCAAAAGGAGATATCTGTCCTTTTTTTCAACAACTCTATGTAAACTTAGTATATGTGTTTATAAAATGCATTTACGTATAATTACATAAAAAGTAAGTATGTGTTTCCACAGTTTAAAGATCACTTCTTTATGCATTTATTCAGCATTCAGTAAAATAAAATAAACAAATGTAAAAGTCTTTGATGGTAAAAAAAAAAAAAAATCCTATTCTGTACATATTTGTTCCTTCTTGTAAGACTGAAGATTTCTCTCCAGGAATCCCAAAGACAAAACATGTATTCATGCATGGTAAAGTCTACCCAGAAACACATAATCCTGCAAAACATTGCATAAGCAGTCTAAATGTGAGTGGTGTGTACATCTGCACATCTGTGCGAGACAGACTTCACAGTTACTGGAGTTTCGCCTCTCAGCTGTTAAGACACCTACACCTTGCCCTCACACTGCAGGAATATTTAAAAAAAAACCAAACAAACAAACAAACAAACAAAACAAACCAAAAAACCTAGGGAAGGTTTATTCAGTTTATTTACAGAATTTTAAGGGACAAACAAGTTTTCACTTAAAAAAAAAACAAGCAACATCTTTTTTTAGTTTGGATTATGGGGCACACATGCTACAGAATTAAAAGCAACGAATCACATCTCTTTCTTACAAAAAAAAAAATCCAAGAGCCAGCAGCACAGGAATGTTTATTCTCACTGATTTTTTTTCATAAGAACTAATAATTTGGATACTCATCATCCCCAAGGGATCATTTAACACCGATAAAAACACATGTTATCCAAATGCAGGAGATAAAAGACAGCCAATTATGTTTAACAGTAAAACTCCAGGCTAATGTTCCCAAATGGATGATTAGTCAAAGAGCAATAAGTTCTTTGTGATATTTTGCAGAAAGAATAACAGTACTGCTTTTTCTTTTTTAACTTTTACATCAATCTTTCCCTCTAGTGTTATCAAATTAATGCATAGTTTTAACTCTGTATCTGTTGGCTTATAAAAATAGTAGAGGGTATTAAAGGCAAATTCGCTTATTTTCTTATTTATTTTCATTAGTAATATTATGAGTATTACTCATTCAAATGAACTGAATATCCATTACATATTGTTTTCTTCCCTTCTCTTCCCCGTTCCTTCTCCCTAGTCCCATGGTCCCATGGAGTCTCAGCTATTAATCTACTCATCTTCAACCATATGACAAAAGGATGCCACCAACACACTTTGTTAACCAGTTCTGCTCTAGAAATCCAGAAATACGGAAATGTTTTTAACTCTAATATACATTTTCAAAAGACACAGAAGAAACAGGACCAGCTCAAGGTTAAACATTGGTTCACACAAGGACTGGAAATGTAAGAGTGGAAATATCACAGAAAAAAACCACAATGTTTAATTCTGAACTGACAAGCAAGCATGAGCTGTAGTTTACTTTTATTGATTTATAGACCTTATGGATTCGGAAGACTTGGAGCAAAAATAGCTCATCTACTGTGAAAGAACACCACATTCAGAGGAAAAGAATTCTTTCCTCATTAATATTATTATTATTATATGTCAGCTCTGAAGTTGGTCACCTTTGAGCAGGTCATATTTTCTCACAAAAAAAAAATGATTAATATAATCTCACTAATTCTCCATATTTCAAAGTGAATTTTGAGGTCTGTTTAAAGCATCATTTCCTCTCTATAAAATGCAACAAAAGTAAGAGTGGGTCAAGAAGCACTTGATTTCTGTATTTACATTAATATTGCTGCTATATTTGTTTAATTACTCTTTAGAAATTGCAGGGGTCACATAATTCATGCAGCACATGACTGACAGGGGTAAGACTGCTTTAAGCCTTGATGGATTATGAACCAAACCATCAGTAGCAATTAAATTTGTATAGAGGAATTGAGAGGAAAGAGATCATGCAGGGAAACAGAAAAAATCACTATGGAAATGTAGTCATCAAAATACACATCTACCTTGACCATGAAGTAGCTCATTTTACAGTCTAAATGTTTCTTTTTCTGACCACAATCAGAGAAAACTGATTTGTACTGATTGCAAACACTTATTGCCTTTAGCCCTCTGGGTAAACATCATGCCAACCTGATAAATGACAAAACGTCCTTGCTGAAACTTACTTAGGCAAATAGGAATCACTTAAGTTTAAGCACTATGTGCTGCCACTACGTTGGTAGTTTTTGTATAGTTTATGGGTATGGGTATCACAGACACTTTATGAATAAAGCACTTTACAGGAACAACTCTGTCAAAACAGCATCAGCTTCCAGAGCAGCAGGTTAGCTCCCAGGAACAGACTATTGCACATCAGAAAGTTAACTCTGGGTTACATTTAGCTGTCAGCACACCCAACAACACACCCACAAACATGGGCCTTATCTCTAAACAGATTAGGAGTAGACTAGATCACAATCTCAGTCTGCAACAATCACACTGGTTACCAAAGTGAGCTCAAGATATAAAGGCTGTTATACAAGCATTTCATTTTTGGGGAAACTGACTCCAAGGAGGCACCTACAGGTCAGACTGAACCAGCATTTTTTAAGATATTTTTAACCGATAATGGACTAGATATTCATATAGGTCACTTGAGTTCTAGCTCTTAAATATATTCTTAACAAACTATTACTTTTTACTTTGTTATCATAGCTTCTGGGAAGTACTCAAGGCACCTGAAACTAAAATGGTCATAAAATTGTTCTTCTCGTCATTATCTGAGCCAATGGGAAAAACAGTGGGATTTATGTGATATAGATCATAGCTGATTTATACACCCTATGCGTTTTTGCTCCAGCAAGACCTGCCCTGGAAGTTATGGCACAGAAACATGTCCCCCCTGAGCTTTTATACCTGCAAGCAGTACAAAACCAAATGCACTTTCACTGGATGTCCAGCTCTCTTTAATCCAAAGACGGAGCCTTTGGAGGACCTGTACAGAATAAGTAAGTCACTCTCAGAATTAAACACTGACACCTAGACAGACTGGAATCCAGATGGTTTGATCTCATTCCTGGACATATTGCCACCTGCTATCTACGTTCCTCATCAGAACATGTATATCCCATATTCACAAATACAAGATGACATGTTTATATGAGGCTGTTTTTCTGTCTAAGTATTTGGCAGCGGGTCCTCCTGGTTTTGTCATCATATATCATAGAATCACAGAATCATAGAATAGTTAGGGTTGGAAAGGACCTTAAGATCATCTAGTTCCAACCCCCCTGCCATGGGCAGGGACACCTCATGCTAAATCATAGCTATTCTCACATTTGAGGATTCCTGAGGCTTTTATTGAACTTACACATGCAGTAAGAATGTTTAACTTCCTACCACTTTTTGTCTTTTACTGGTTTAGAAAATATACAGTCCTACTGCAGCTGTACTCCCTTCTCCTTATCCAGGGAAGAGCTGTCATCGCTATGACGTTGCTCAACCTCAATCCTTTACCCAGCATGCAAGAGTTCAACAGGCAATTGCAACCACACAGGTGCCCAGATCACCCTATGCACTATCCATTGATCTATGACCAGATCTCTAACCCTGAGGTAAAGCTGAATGTATGGGTGGCCCCAACACACCTGAGATATGTGGGACTCAGCCCCAGAGGATTGCCTTGGCCTAGCTCCTTCTTGCCTATAATGTGGGTCTTGGCCATGGGGTTGAAAACTCAGGCTCTTTCTCCAAATCTGCGGGGTCTCACACATTTCTGAGATTTTACTGATGTTTTCATCATGTTTAGTGGGGATAAAATAACTTCTAATATAAAATACATAAGCGTCTCAGCTGTATATAAACCATGCTTATCTTAGTAGCTATAGAAATAAAATTGGAAACATGAACTCCAGTTGCTCAAAACACAGCCAAGTTGACTTAACATTACTTGAAAATTCATGATAACTAAGTAAGTCACTTGACTATGAACCATCTGGGTCTTGCTTTTCTTTCTGGTGGAGGTATTAGGACAGAAGGCTGAAGGAAGACTGACTTCTAGTTTCTCTTAATATTTTGAATTATAGATGAGTAATGCATATAATCACATGAAAGCAACATGTACAAATCTCTGGCTTCACTCTTACATCTCTGAATATGCCTTTTTCTTTTCCTGCCCTGACCTGCTATGTAATGTCAATTAAATAATCAGACTCTTCTGGCCAGAAGAGCATGTGAGCATACAGTACCAATCAATATCCTTATTATATTTTAAACAGAAAAGGCCAGGGACCTTTTACTTTTTCTAACCATTGTGCCTCTTCTTTTAAGCATACCTTCATTACAGTCAAAATATACTGTCTTCACACGATTCTATTCTGTCATCTCTACATCACAAGTAGCCCACTTGATCATATTAAACAAAGTTTTCGGAAGAGGTTATATAAAAGATAATGCAAGCATAATTTTATTTTTCTCAGTATGGGCTTTAAAGCAATCAGCCTTGCAATAAACAAGAGACTCTCTTGATAGGATCAGTCAGTGTTTGTCAGGCATATTTCCTTAAAAAGAGTTGACTTGATATTAATAGCAATCTGTCGTTCTCCCTATCAATCAGGAATTGCAATCAGCCACAAACACACCCTCTAGTTCTCCTTCAATCAGGGAAATAGTGCAGAAAGTCAATTGCAAGTATTTAATAAATTCTTCAAGGGAAAAATCCATTAGAAACTGTTGGGACCATCATGTGATACCTTTATTTAAAACAGGACTTTTCTTTTTCTATGAACAGCTTTATCATTTTTTCAGGGTTATAAAGCACTGGAACAGGCTGCCCACGGAAATGGTTGAGTCACCATCCCTGGAAGTATTTAAAAGGTGCCTAGACACGGAGCTTAGGGACATGGTTTAGTGCCGGACTTGGCAGTTAGATTAATGGCTGGACTTAGAGGTCTTTTCCAACCTAAATGATTCTATGACTTTCTGTGGGTCTTCATAAGCTGCAGAGTACTAAGAGCCTTAAAATCTAGGGCTGTGTGCTTTGGGAAATTTTAGTTCACAGTTACTCAGAAAAAAAAAGAATCAGTGTTGAAAATGTTACTATTTAGCACTAATGAAAACGTGCCTCTTTTTTTTTTTCAAGTGCTTTTTGGGAAAGGAAGGGTAGGTTACCTCTTAGCTTTTCCCAGACGACTTCTGCAACAAAGCACCAGAGCAGACTCCCCATTTCCCAGCAGTGAGGTGATATTAAAAAAACACTGTGAAACTAGGAAGATTCTTTTTGTAGAGCTTAAGACATTAGCAAAACAGATTGTTTCTCCCAGTGGTATGTTTAAACAAGCAAGGTACTTTTAAAGTGTTACTGTACAGAACAGAATTTCACTATGCATGTGTTTGTGATGCCAAATACAAGCTTCTGAAATGCCTTTCAAATTATTGTTCATTATCAAGGACAGGCTTTGTCAGCTATTACTAAGATTCCAGTCTTGCTACCATATGCTTTAATTCCCGTATGGGAAATTTCATTCAGGGACATAAAAATCACAGCAGGTAGTAAATCATATGAAACTTTCAGCAGTTCTTTAGAATCATAGAATTGTTTAGGTTGGAAAAGACCTTTAAGATCGTTGAGTCCAACCATTAACCTAATTGCCACGTCCATAACTCAACCATGTCCCTAAGTATCACATCTGCACATCTTTCAAATACCTCCAGGGATGGTGACTCAAGTGAACCAGCAGTGTGCTCTGGTGTTATCGGGGAACATGATCCTTAAGTAGATTCATTTATTAGTGACATCAGAACAGGAAGGCAGTTTAGTATTCTGGCTAAAGGAAATGTTCTTCGGGGGCCTTGGAGGAGTATCAAACTCTGAAACTCCTTGGAGGAGTATCAAACTCTTTCAGAGTATCAAACTCTGAAACTGTAAAAAAATGAGTTTAGATAAACCATAGACCACTAGTTTTACAGAGGAAATGTAGAAGGTGGTTCACAAAATGTGTGTGTATATGAGTATGCGTGTGTGTATCTAAATAAAATTTGAAGATAAATATTTATACTACTGTGAATGCTGTCATATAGTTTCTCCTGTTTGCTACAAAATAAACACCTCTTCCTGTCAGATATGTACCAAGTATAAATTATATACTTTATTATCCTATACTTAGTATTTCTAGAAAGCTACCAGTGATCTTCCTACATAATGTCTCTTTCAAGTACAAGTTAAATAAATATTCCAGAAGAGATCTGGGGTTTGAGGGTTGTTTTTTTTTCGAAAACTTTTGAGTGGAAAGATAAGAATGCACCACAGAATTGTTATTACAGAATTGAAATACAATTAAAAGGGTAAGAACTAAAACTCAGGAAGGAATTTTCATCTGAACTGTAAGACCCAAGTAAAGTAGATTAAGTGCACCTTTTAACATCAAATACTGAATCTCAAAGCTGTCAGACTAATACTGCTTTGATACCATATTAACTAACTGAGTTTCTAAATTATTATTATATTTTGCAAGAAATGTAAGTCTCACACTTCAGGTATCAATACAAAATTATTTCAGCCTATCTTCTGGCCAGAACATATAGCATGCCCTTTATTATATATACCCTTCTGCCTTGCACACTAATAATAGTATCCTGCAAACTTTAAGTTAGCAATGAAGTTGCTCTGGTATGTGATAATGGGCATATTATTTTGAAAAAACTATATAAAAATTCAATAATTTAAAAGATTAGCTTACAGGAATCATACCAGATGACTTATTCTACTTAACCAGTCTAGTGGTTTAGGAAGGTATTAAGCTATTCTGCACTGTAATTTGTCTTTCAAGTGTATTTGTCATCTGCCTGGCAGCTAAGAAGAAAATGTTTCTGTCTTTGCTCTCCTTGGATCAGCGTACTGCAGCAATCATATATACTAAGCGTCACATGCATTTAAATATCTTTTTTCTTTTTTTTACTTCATTTTGAGACACAGCATCTGAATCAGGACATAAGGGAACCACGAGGACATGTACCCTAGGCCTAAACTGGGAAAGTACCTGTGGCCACTTAAACTGTCACCGAAATGCTCCATCTTGATGATAGAAATAGCCAACAATGACACTTTATAATACTCTGCTGCAAGAAAGTTTTATTGTTACCCTGTGCCTCAGTTGTTCTCAGGCAGTTAATGCCAGCCTGTGCAAGCAAGTGATAGAGATAAGCCATAGGCACGTCAAGGTGATAGCAACATATTCAGCAAAACCTGAACCCAGAGCAATCTTTATTAGTCTTTTTTTATCTGTATTTTCCTGACCATTGTTTTAAAAACTGTCGTATTTCACTAGATTTTTAAAAGGTCTTTTTTTTTTTTTATTTTATTTTTTAAATATTTCCCATAGTAAATGTGGTGCTCTTGAAGGACATTTTCAAAAGACACAGAAAAAATAAAACATGGTGATTGAAGTAAGAATCAAAGCCAGTGAAGTCCAGTAAAATAGGATCTACATTTAATTAAATTGGATTTCTCATTTGGGAAGGGAATGATAAATAGCATTATTGTATTTTACAATGCTTTAAATCATGACACATTCACATATTTATGTTGTTATCAAGTATGTCTAGACATAGCTTCAATGAAGTTCTCTGTTCTACCCTTTTAATTAGGGCTTTCTGCTCTGCTTTTTCTAACAGCTCTGGCAGGAGTAATTTGCTATAATGAAAATCAAACATACACGTAAAAGTGCAATTAGAAATTCAACGTCTTTGTGGGAATACTGTCTTCCTATTTGATAATAATGGAATTGAGTTTGACTTACTGCTTGTAATTTCTGCTAGAGGGATTAAATTAGTAATTTACTGGAAAAGTTACCAGACATGCCAAGAAACAATGACTACTTTTCTCTGGAGCTAGTGTTGTAAAGACTGAGCTAACCCAAAACAGCCCATATTTTTAACACTGGAGAGGCATCTAGGCATGCATCTAAAGTAAAACAAAAAATTAAACCCAATGCAAACAAAATATTAACTTTTTATCAAATCCATACCTTTCATAACTTTACAAAAACCTGTATTTTGTCTTATACACAAGTTCTTCATACTAAAGATTTACAGCTGTCCATTGTTTTTTTTCCATCCTATTTCTGTTTGTGCATGGTTTATCTTTTTTTTTTCCCTTCCAAACCCCAGAACAGTCTCAGAATGGCCTAAACAAGTCTGCATCACCTTCATGCTCCATCCTCATTGACTCAGACAGCCAATCCCAAACTGAACCTTTGGACAAACAAAACAGAATCTCACCTTTTAGATGGAGGCTGACCCTCTTGCACAATAAACCTTGTGCCAAGCAACGCTTTCCAGACTGTTAGTACCAGGAATATTTATAAGAAAAGAACTCCTGGAAAGGAAATGAACTTGATTCCTTGCCTTTAAAGCCCGAGTCTTTCCAGATGAAGTTACTATAGAGGAACATTCTAAAAAAAACATTTTTCATAGGAGAACTTGATAAATTCAAGTTTCTCTGGTAAAAATAAACCAGATTTTAAGAGACAAGGATTTTTCCTGTCATAAGAGGAAAACTGGAAGTTAAAATAAGCTTGGGTTACCAAATTTATGCAGAGAAGCTGTGTGCAGGTTTGCTGCACAGTGGATGTATACCCCTGAGTGCTCACCTACCCCTGGTGTTTACTTCAATCAATGCCAAAAAGCAGACCACTTCAGGACGATTCTTGTAAAAGGACCACATGAGGATAACTCTACCATGGAATATTATTCTCCAAGGCTATCTCAGCCATCTTGCTAGAATTCCTTCTTTTTTAAAAGGAGAAACTGCAAGACCAAATATATCAGCAATTTTCTACCAGATATTTTAAGCCCTGCACAAAGAAGATGAACACCCATATGGTGGCTAACAATTTAAAAAGTGACTGACAGCCTAGAGCAGGACAGTATGGACCCAGTTTAAGCATCTGAAAATAGTGTGTGTATGTACATACAACAGAAAGTGGTGGGGACAAAAATGAGAAGGGTAATCTTCACTCTGAAACTGAAAGCAGCTGACTGCAATGAAGTTATTTGGTATATGGACTCTAATGGAAGCTCAGATATCTCCACCATATAGAAACCCTGTATTTTTATGTCGGTTCAGCACCTCAAATTGAATCATGCTCACACCAGCTCTTCCTCTGCACATCTTCTGTCATTGACAAACCAGAAAATATTTTAAAAATTTAGAAAATTTCCCTATATTTCAACTTCTATGGATATCTCTGTGTGTGTGTGCATGTACATACACCTCTATAAAGTGGTCTTAAAGGAAAGAACAGGTTTGGGTAAATTTATTTCATAAGCAATGTACAATCTTCATCATTATTTCCTTGTCTTTTTCTCGTGGGAAATGTTGCACTTTCAATGATAACTAGAACATAATGGATGTGTTCTGTATAAAAAAGGCATGTGTCCTCATTTAGCTGGCTTTCAAGCTACAGAACCTAAATTTTTAACTCTAGGGCAGCAGTCTATAAACCATACCAGTATGTTTCTGCCAAAACCCTCAAATTTTCTAGGCAAGTTTCTTCTGACTGATGAAGATAGGAGCAGAAACTCTGTTCTAGCAGCTTAAACCACTCACTTTTCTTGATGAGTTGATCTTGGTGGCAATAACTTTAAGCTCTCTAACAATTTGTTAGGAACAGGGGGTTAGATGCAGAAAATAGTTGTGTATACTATAAAACAGTTGTGCTGTTTTTTGCATATGGTTTTATGTCATCCAAATCTTTACATTTCTGTACTACTGCTGAGACCATACATGGAATTGATCAAAATATGAAAAAGGTTCATACAAAATTTCAGGGTCTCTAGGCCTTTCAGTTTGGGCACTGGGGAGATTTTAAGTCAAGAAAAAAAAAAAGACACTTAAGGGGAGAGTGTCATTGGGTTGAAGCCTACCCAAAAGCAATGCTCATATAAGTAAAACCTTGTCTACATCTGTCCAGGTCTAACTCATATGCTCATTCTGGTATGTGCTGGTAAAACAAGAAACATTCAAGCAATTACTATGGGAAGGCTTTCCCAAAATCTCTGTATTGTATCTGCCCTTGTTTAATGTTTTAACTATGCATGGCAAAGAAATAAAGACAAGTAGACAAACAATTTTACATGTTTATAGCATGTCTGGTGATAATAACAACTAACTGGTTTTATGCTATGACAGTTATGACAAAAACCAAGAATATTTGCTTGTGGTGACCACAAGGTCATGGGTCACTTAAGCCAACAACCTAGGTAGGAAAGCAGTAATTGATATAAATAACAGCCGCTTGGGAATTTAGATGTCCAACAGGAAGCAGAAGGCTGAGCCCAATCCACCATGGATAAAGGCCTGGCCACCAGCCAGGAGGCAGATTCATTAACCAGCTGGAGCAAGTGTCTTCTTTCCCCAAGGCCATGCTGCTGGTCACTACTACCACTGTGCTGGAGGCATTCAATGGTGTGTATTGTCTGTGGATGCAGAACAGAAATCACTATCCACATGGTAGACCCATCCCAGTTTGTAAATTGCTAATAGATTTTAGGTTACTGAGTGGTGCAGTTCTGCTCTTTTGGCTACTTCAGCCCTAAATTCCCCCATTGCTGAATCAGACCTCCATATCTGGCTTGCCCTCTCTTTATAGTATTGGAACATTTACATCTTAATTCAACACAGATTATTAACAATCATAATACTGACAGTGATTAAATATTTCATGTCTGTGTTCTATTAAGGTACTGGCCTGGTATCAGTATTCTATGTTCGAAACCCAAGCTTCATCCCCTTCTTTCGTCCAAATCATGGTATTTATAGCATGATGCAAGATGGGAGATTAGATAAATTTGCAAGGAGAGAATATGCATTGTAGAATTATAAAGTGAAATGGATTTAAAGGTATGTAAAATACACTTTGAAAAAACAGTTTTAATAATACATATACTTTTCTTATTGGTTTGTTATTTAGAATTCACATGGGTTGATTATTCTTCTGTTGCCACTGCGAAGGCAATATAGAGGCTCTGAAAGTGTAGAAGGTGAAAACAAACTTCTGTGTAAAGTTATTTGACTTTTCCAAACTTTGCAGGTTATATAACTGCAGACTATTTACATGGCAGTTTTATTTCCTCATTTGTTTGGCTTTGTGCTAAAAAAAAAGAAAAAGCTAAAGTGTATCAACATACATGAATAAGTCAGAGCTGATAAAGTCTACATATTCCCAAACACAACAAAATACATATTTTCCATGTGTATTCCATTAAAATGTGGAACTGGGAGGCCAATTATATTACAAACTTCTTTTGAATAAACTATTCCATAGTTTTAGACAATCGTGCTTTTTTAAGTACATCTCAGCAAACAGATGGCTTGGTTGAGTAATCTCAATACTTATACTGTCCTTGAAATCTTATTTCAGTACGATTATAAAAAAAAATTAATTTCAAGGACTAAAGAAGTTCAAAAATTCAAAGACTGGTCTGGGTTTGAAGGGGCCTTCAGGCATCATCTAACCCAATTCCCCCTGTTATGGGCAGGGACACCTTCCACTAGACCAGGATTCTCAAAATGTCTTCTGAAGTTTATAGCCATCAATTGCAACACTCCACTCATGTGATTTATCCCATGATATTAAGGAGATCATAGCTTTCTAGCTGAAAGGTGGCTTCCAGTTCCTCCTGCTTTTTACCCATGATGCATGCAGTGGTAAAGATGCATTTCAGCTGGGCTATCAACAATTTCATCTTTTAGAGCATGACCCAATTTTTTTAAGGCATTTCACAGATTTTTCCTTTTTGGTTCCTAATGCATGAGCATCCCCTGGCTCTTCTGTTTTGTAATCCAAAATCTGTAAAGCAGATCCACAGGGTGATCTGTAGTGACAATTGTCATGCACGATCCCTGACTGCCCCATACCCTCTGTCCAAACACGTAAGAAGAATCAGTCATCTGGTCAGCTCCTTATAAAGAGCTGAAGATCTAGCAGGCTGAGAATCGAAGGAAGTCGTTACACAGCAATGAGTAAATGAATAAACTTCTGTTCCTGACAGAATAAACATAACAACCAAGGCATGACATGAGTAGGGAAGCTTAGGGAGCAAAAGGGAGCATTAAGGCAACCACCTAAAGGACTGCAGCTAGAATATATACATTTTTAGTTAGCTCATTTGCATAAGCCCTATTTCCTTCTACTGTTTCATACTCTTTCCGCTGGATCAAGACTTGAAATAAGTATTTTATCAGGCTGTAAGGAACATATGTTGGTGGCGCATCTTTGTGCAGTAACTTCTCAGAAGCAGACACCAATAACTATTCACACATCCTTTTAACAATATAGTAATGCCAAGTCACAATCAAGTTCAGTACTCCACTGTCTAAACGCATGGTAACAGGTACCTGACCATACAGAGTATGGGCTATCAAAGTAAAAGACAGCAGTGGGTGCCTCTCTCTTGCATATGTTTAAGGTTACAGTGTCAAGTAAGAGAGGAATTTAATCCAGTTCTCAAATTAATGAATCCCAAGCAAGCTCTTTAAGTCCTGCAAAATTAAACTTTCCTGTGCCTATGCAGACATCTGAGTAGATAATTAGAAAGAGGAAGAACGGAATTTAACAGCTTCTTCAGATATTTTTAAAGTTCACCTTCTTTATCCTAGACCATTTAGAAAAGTAGTAACTCAATATGTAATTGGTAGGTTGTGCCATTCAAATAACATCTACATTGTATTTTACAGCAAGTAGGATTAGTTACTCTAAGGAAAAAAAAAAACAAACCCTAAATATTTTAAGTACTGCTGCTGATACATTCAGAAAGAAGATGCATTCCATACTGAAAAGATGCTCTCAGATTTGCATATAGATGTTTCAACTTCCTTTCCTCCTGGCACCACATGCTGTGCATGCACAATATTGAAATTTAACAGTAATATGCAGAAGCATTACATTCCTCAGTATTCCTTTGCAACAGTGAGATTTGTCTACTTACTTCTTTGGCATAAATCTCTGGCATTAACATTTGTTATAACAAAAGAAACAGCAAGAAAAGAGCCAGTTTGAGCCTCTAAACATCATGCATTTCCAATACAGAATGAACATATTTCTAACTCATTAAAACTGACACGGTGTGTAGGATCTGAAGGATGTGTTTGCAAATGACATTCTCTGAAAGTTGAATTTGTAATAAAAGTTATTTATGAACTTGCCGCAGCAGAACAGCTCTTGCAGTAGCATGATCTGTAGTCTCAATCAAAAAATTTCACTGATACAGTTCTTCAAAAGAAGCATCTCTAATGTAAATGCCTTTGTCAGCATGGGGGGGGGAAGGAAGAAACATGACAAACAGGAGCTTTCAATTACTACAACCCTCAAGAAAAACGTGAAAAGCAACAGGGTTTTTACGCACACAGTAAACAAGAAGAAACCAAGAGTCAAGCAACTAAATTCCATTAATTCTGCATATCTAACTGCAATAGAGTAATTCTAAAATAAAAGGTAGGTGAAAAGCATAAATTTAGGGTCAGAAGAAATATATTAACACTTTGCTTTATTACTTATGCTAAAACCTACAGAAACATATATGTAAGAATTCATTGCCAATTTACATCAGACGTGACAAAAATTATTGCATTAGACTGTCATTTTACCCATTGATTTCTTGTGATTGCTATGCCATTCAGTTTAGTGGGGCCCTATCCCACTTTTTCATTTCTAAAATAACTTCCAAAGACATCACCATTCAGTACTGAATTTGTAATTTTGCTTAGTTCAGGGTAATAGAAGTTTTCTAAAGTGCATCTTAAGTAACATTTACCTGCAAGAAATTCAAAGGCAACTTTCTTACTGATCTTCACTTGAAAAATTAACACAAGAATTCCGCATTAAAACTTCATGCAATGAGAACGGCAGGAAGTTACTGCCTACTTTTGTTTATAGCCTAATATTACCAAATCTATCAGAAACCTAATTGATCACAGACACAGGATTAAACCTCTCCTCCTTCTAGCTTCAACTCAGGGGACTTCAATTTCTGCAAGCCAAAACCATTCTGTTAGTATAACAATAGCTCTGATTATTGTGAGCAACTCCAAGTATTTTTCAGGAGGGAAGAAAGTAGGGAGATTCTCTCTCCCAAAATGCAAATAGTTTTTTTCTATTAATACGGTTTGATTTGCAAAGGTTTGTGACTCCCTGGTTCTGATTCTTAGTTTAAAAGCCCAATGATCAAAGAACGTTTGCATAGCCAAAGCCAGAAAGCAGGTTGATATCTGCTAGCAGAGGGGCCTCAAAGGAGCTATTTAATCATCTCCAGTAAAAGGAAGAAAGTACTGAGCTCCATTTTCTCTAAACATCCATGAGATTATCCTATCATTCATGGAAGTGTAGTAATACAAGCTAAAGTATAATGAGTAAGTTTTTGTGTTGCATTATGACAACAGTGAGTTAATTTTGACTTTTTTATCAGTTGGAATATAGTACATCGGCAGACAGAATGTTGTATTTGGGATCATCACCTAAAATAAACTGAAGACATAAAACAGAGCAGGTGACGTGAGAAACAACTGTGCATCATTACAGACAGGCAAGTGCAATCTAGTTGACTCTTTTCTATTTGTGACCTTGCTGGGACAATATGCAGATTTAGATTAAATCTTTTTTCCATTCTGCTCCCGTGTGTAAAATTCATATTGTGATCCCTAAACTTTGTATAACATCCTTATGTGTAGGGAAGGAAGACCAGTAAGTGGAAGTTATTGGGTTTATCTTGAGGTATTTCTTCAGATTAAACTGACCTTCTCACAATGTGAATGTCAGAGCTGCATTCCTTTTCCAATAATCTCTTGCTAGGAGGTGTTCTTATCCACCCTTGCTTACATAAAAAAAAAAAAAATCCCTTTTATTTCCTCTCAGTATTTGTTCTTTTTTCCTCCTCCCCTTTTTGCTATTATTGTATTGATTTACTGAGAACTTAATGGGGTTTCTGTATCTATCTTCCTTTCACTTAACACACTATTAGCTTCATCATCAACTTTTTCATTTTCTGTTAGTCCTCAGGTAGCAGATCACAGGCAGCTCACATTTTTACTTTCATTGAATACAATTGCCTGAATGCAATCATAGGTTTTTACAACAGAGATTTCCCAGAATCTGTTTGGCCAGATGTGCTTGATTGAAGAATTTCCACTTTCATCATGTGATTTTTATATCCTTTGTGCAAATCCAATAACATAACTAATAAAATCACCTGCCCAAACTGATAACACTTTCCTAAAGGTCCATTTCTGAATGACAGTTTGCAGGACTACCAACTGTGAGTTTCCTTACCCACTAAAGAATACTCCTCTGCTAACATCTGCAGGAATCCTGAAGGAGGGATCCAGCTTGTGGAAGGATCAAGCTACCCTGCTCACCTATCAATGGGAGACTCTGCCTGCAGGACAGGTGATAGCTTCTCTTTCAATTCCACAGCAGTGCCCCCAGCCAGTGTCTGTGGTGGGCCCACCCTATGGCTTCCGATCCCCGATACTCATTTACAGACTGAAATTGTGCTTTTTTTGCCATCAAAAATACCTTCACATCAGTATTCTTGTTACCGTCATTACTCCATCTTGGTATATGCTATTCATCAGGAATCAAAACAACCTGAGAGAAATCAGTTTACTACAAGATACAGTCTATTCCATCCAAAGTCTGGTCTGCATACATCTTGCCTATTATATTATATAGGCCAAGAAAAGAGAACGTTAAAATTTTGTGTCTCTTACGAGCTTTGATTCTTTCAAGATTTCAGTGTTGCCCCACCAGAAAGGAAAAAAAGGCAATTTTAAACATTGCTCTCTGGGAAAAAACTATGCAAGAGGGCAAATGAAAATAGGACTTTTATGGCTTCTCCACAAGATAAGTCATATGTATCTGGAAAGACATGTGCATACAGGGCACTCACTGCACAGCTGTGCTACACAAAATTCACATTCATAGGCAAGACATACTATGCCACACACATTCAGAATTATGTGAACTCACACTGGATGCCAGATTATTTGGGCACATACTAGTACAAAAAAATTACAACAAATCTCAGTAACTTTAATCTGCTAAAAAACAAGCTTTATTACCTGATACAAACTACTATGGAAATACAATCATACTCCTTTTAATATCATCATGAGCTTAATATCCATTGAGATAAACGGTCAAAATAATTTTATACAACAAGAATTATTAAAGCTTTTTATGCCTCATTAACTTTTCCCCATCATTAAACATTTTCTTCTATTTATACTGTAACACAGTTATAAAATGTGTTTATCTATAAAAGGTTTGATTCAAATATAATGTTTCCCAGAAATGGATTTGCCCCAAATAAAACAATAACAGTTCCAAACAAAAATATATTGATTCAGCTGCTGTGCTGATATGGGCCACAGAAAATACCATTAATTTTATCCCGTTCTCTAGAAACTGCTGCAGCTTTGCCAAAATGCAGCTGCCTGCAGTATCATAGGGAACGTGATCTGATCACAGGAAACTTTAGGAGAAGGGCAGCATGAATGACTCAGCAAACATTATGGCAGCCTTTAAAATGAGAATACATGTATATTTGGAGACAGTATTTGAATTTTTCATTCAATTTTTTTACCTCTTCAGTGCTTATGTTATGACTCACTATTTGCTATTTGCTGTTTCAGCCCCCTGATATTATTTCTGCTCTTTACCAGTGTTTAAAAGTTATAGCCATAAGAATACAGGCTATAATTAATATCAAATATTTAATTTAAAAAAAATCAAATACCCATTAATAGAAGTACTTGCATTTGTACACTAAGCCAAACAATGAATGTGTTGATGGTGGGGTAGGCTAATTCCTTGACTGATTCTGCAGTAAGAATCTGGTTGATGATAAATACTTGTTGCTTGGGGAACTGTTTTGGTTTCATTCTTTTTTCCTTCGTAACATTTCCATCCCCACTATTCTTGACAATGACAGAGCATCCCTCCCCTTACAACAAGCTGCTCCTCATGCTGCCTGACCACAAGCAGCAAGCGCTGATCTGAGTAGCAGTTCCTACTGAGTGAAAGGGAACTGCCTAGTATTAAATTACTTCCAAGTAAGGATTATAGAACACTGAACCTATTTTTTAGCCTTGCTCAGGGAAGAAAACCCTCACTGACAGGGACAAGCAAAGCCGTCCCACACCTCACAGTCCATGGTACCCTACCAGGCACCAGCCGCTGTTTGCTACCCCTTGCATAAAGATACAACCAGAATATACTCAGCAATAGAAAGCAGTTATTTACAGTTAACGACTGGTATGAAGCAGTTACGCTTGGTCCCACAGAACCAGGAGAGCACACACAGTGGACACAGTCAGGGCACGGCATGCCAAAAACCGTAACACACCAACAGCGCATCTTTTTCCATCCCTAGTTACTACAGTTTTGATTCTTAATTGGTGACAGCAACTCCCTCAATGGTCCCTCTCAAATGGTGACACGTTCTCCCTTCCTCCCTGAACACATGCACTCTCCTTTCATATGCAGAAGGAATTAATTGAAGGGCTTTCCCCCCACACACTTGCATGACATAGACTTATCAAATGAATTTCAGGAAATTAGCTTTTCAAGCAGTACCATATTAAAGTACCAGACTTGTGTGGTGACTGCAATAAATTCCTTCCAGCCCTCTGCTGAGTGCACACAGGAAAAAAGCAATTTCTATATTACAGTCATAGAGAATTTATATTAATTTCCATTTAAAAGCAAGCAGCTAAGATTCCTTTCAACTGATCTGAGGCAGATTCTGACTGGCTATGTTCACATGCCCCCATCAGAAAACATCTGAATAGGTACTCAGTTTCAAAGCCACATGATGAAAGATGAACAGCCACAGTCGAGTTTCCATGAATGTTCCAAGAGAGGCCCATTCTCCAGTCCTCAAAAAGAAGGGTTTCACAGAATGTCATCATCTAGGCAAGGGCTTTATCTACAGTTTAACACAAACATAATTATTACCATCATGGTATCTCATAAAATAGAGTTCTCAGTACCCTGAGACTGCAATAAGAACAACAATGCATGAGAATACATGCACGCAAATAGAGTGCATGCCTGATTGAGACTGACAGGGTGCTTTTACATTTCATGTAAGCACAATCAAAGGAGGATTTTGCCATTTTCCCTGATTTTGTTTGGCACTAGGCTCTTTTTCAGTCCTGACAGACTGGTTTTACCTTTCCCAAAAGGAAAGTATGTGAGGATGTCAGCATTATAAGAATAAATGTGTTGACAAGTTCACCATAAACAACTTTTCTTCTTGGCTTTTCACAACTACTCTGCCCAGATTAGAGGAATACAGCATAAGAATCACTTATGTTTTACAATGCTTAATATTTTTTACTGAACTCATCCTCAATAATCTTATGAAATTTCTTGATACTGATCCCAAAAGGCACTGCACTGTTGATTAAAATAAAGCCTAAAGAGAAAGCCAGCATTTACTACCAGAAGACCAGAATACAAATGAGTCTCGTTTTCATTTGTGATGTTTTACTAAATCTTATTTCTTAGTTTATTGTCCTAAATTATCTTAATCAGTCCATTACAAATATTCTCTTTGAAAAATACAGTGTTCTCTTTTTAAAACTGCAAGCTTATTAATAGTTTGCTTATTTAGGATCACACTGATGCCAGATTTGAAGTTATTGCTTCAAAGCTCTACAGTTGTTTTAGAAAATTAACATTTGGCTTCCTCTTTCTCTGTCAGTCAGACTTGAAATATTTTTTCCTGCATCATCTTTTCTGGAATCACAGAATGATGAACTATCATTAAAAATAAAAAATGAAAAAATCATGCTGAGAGAGACACTCAGCATGGAAATTTTCAGTCTGAACACTTGAGGCTTGGCAGTGTCACAAGCATTTGAAATCAGAAAAGAAATTAAGCATTTCCTTGACTTACCTTTTAAACAGTCATGCATCATTAAACGCTCACCACTTTTAGCCCTGGTCATTTTTCACTATGATAGTCAGGAAAATAAACCTTTCTTCCAGTGGTATTTCAGAAAACAGAAGAAGGAGGTAGTTGCATCAAGGCCAAGTATAAAGAAATTTCCTGCAAATATATCTGGGTCCATGTTAAAAATGTGTAACAGTCTCACGACAACTGAAGAGAAATTTTGTAGTCTTTTCATTTAGTGCATTTTTGTAGACTGCGGTCTTGCTCAAGTCTAACTGTATACAAATGTGGAAGTGAAATTATTCAAGGTCCACACATTCTGTCCTTACTCACCTCTAGGGTGGGTGAATAGACATGCGGATTAGGAGAAAGTCAGCCCTTACACAATCATTTTAACAGCTGCAAAACAGTTAATTAGGAAGTGTACAACACACCACCAGTCAGTCACTTTGTATTCAGAGATATCAAGGTCTGTCTTATCTCTTGTGCAACAAAGGAGCTGAAGTTTAGGTTATCCTTTGGGAAGGTTTGAACAGAGAAACAGGATGTCAAACTGCATTTGTTTTGCTTCTCACAAAACAACTGTACGTCACATCAGGCAGAAAGGTGAACACTATAGAAGCCACTTTCAGTGCATTTTTATCACTTCATATTTATACCTGTATCCTACTCACATCAACAGGATATTGTATCTTAAAGTCTCTGTGAGTCAATCAGAACTATCATCTTCTCTTCCCTCTCTTATGTGAATGAGAGTCTTAAAAACTTGATATAACTTAACTTCCTATGGCCTTTGGAGATGGTTTTTCAGAGCTACCCCTTATTTGAAGTGAGCATGTTTGTATGGTGCTTCAAGTCACAAGAAAATTAGGTTTCCATTTATAGGAGTTGCCATAAATAATGCTGAACTCACTCGCCATTCTATCTTGCAGAATATGAATTGAAGAGAGTGCAAAGACTTCGAGGTGGGGGATGTTACCACAGGATTTATGGGGAGAACAGAACTGTGCAGGAACAAAGCAGCAGGACAGAAGATTCAGAAAGCACAAAAATCATTTAGTGTTGTATTCTGCAGAGTCCACAGCAACTTCTGTGACTGAACAATTCCAATAGACAGAAGGGCCTCTGGACAGCTGTCAAAAGTTCACACAATGATACAGGATCACAGTCTGTATGGTTTGTTAAGTCTGTAATACATTATTATATGCCCAAGCAGCCTTTATTGGACTGAGTTTTCAAGTTGTATTCAAGTATTTCTTGTCTGAGATGTGCATTTTGTAGCAACACTCTCATCTTAAGGGTGTTCCATTTCAAATTAGTTGTTTGTTTCCTGTTTTAAAAAACCTAGATTGTAATTTAGCTGGCAGGACTGCAGGAATATTTGATGTGTTTGGTAAAGAAAAAGCAATCAACGTGTTTAGAGTACTGATACCTTTTTGTTGTCCTCAGGGCAAAATACACCACTGCAGATGTACACATTGCAGTAAGTACCTGAAAAGATAAGCATTTACTTTGTTTCCAGCTGAACCATCAGTGTTCTTTTGAGAGAGATGTCAAAAAAGTCACTGTACAGATCAACAATGTTAAGAAGCTGACAAAATTTATCTGGATAATTTGAAAAAGTAATATAGTAGCAGCCTTTTCAGTTTTAGCCTATGATTTCCAGTTGCATGAATTTAAAGGTTACTTGCTACAGAAATGTAACTACAGATAGTGAAAGAGTTATGTAAGTCATAAATTTTTAATAGCTGGCAGCCTGGAAAAAGATATCTACTAAAAATAAGCAGAGGCCTCTTGTGCAACTTTCCCTCAGAAAATCAGACCAAATATTGTTCGAGATCTTAGACCATAAACAGCGCAACATAGAGTTTTTTTATTAATCAGTATCAACATTAAGGCAAAGCTGTAGCTTATGCCACTGTGCCTGCAATTCCAAAGATTACTAAACAAGATATAGTAATATACCTGTATTCCACTCATTGTAACTGAGTTATAATATACTATAATCTACACATTCTTATAAATTCAATTTTAAGAGTATTGATTTAAAAACATCTTTAGAGGAACAGTGAACACCCATTTGTGGAGAGTTAAAAGCGATAAGATTTGCATGAAGAACTGTTTGGGAATCAGCTCTGAGGCCTTGGTGCTTGACAAGCCCTGGGGCAGTGAATTGTGGCGTTGAAGGACAGGGAAGGTCGAAAAACAAACCTTGGGGTCATGGGCCAGGATGTTGTTGTGGCAGGAGTCTCAGTTGGAGGCAGACTATGTGGGGGTTGCCAGAGGGTCTGAGACGGCGGGCTGAAGTTGTCAATGTGTGATCAGCATTGTTATTGGACTATTTACCTGGAGGTTTTTACAGGGACCAATGAGATTGAACGTGGCAAGTTTGTGCAGGCTGGGAAAGAACTGAACAAGGGGATAAAAAGGGCTTGGTTGTAATAAGGTTGGATTTGAGTCTTCTCATCAACTTGAGTCCATGTCATGATATGCCACACCCGTTTTCCTTTCCTCTCTGACCACGCTGCACTAATAATTTAAAATATATAAAAGTAATAATACATTATGATTGCCATTTCTTCCAGTTAATCATTCTGTTATTGTCCTGGGTTCAGCAGTAGCAGTCATGTTTCTCCTTCGTGGTAGCTGGTGCAGTGCCCTGTTTTGACTTCCAGCCTGGGAACAGTGTTGGTGATACCGATGTTTTCGGTTGTTGCTAAGTGATGTTTACCCTGACCAAGGACTTTGTGAGTCTCATGCTCTGCCAGGGAGGAGGGGAAGCCAGGAGGAAGCAGAGACAGGGAGCCTGACCCAGGCTAGCCAAGGAGGTATTCCATACCACAGCACGTCATGCCCAGAGTGGGGGGTAACTGGGAGTTACCCGAAAGGACACGGATTTCCAGGTGGAACTCGTTTCTTGGCCGGTGGTATCGTATTCTCTTCCCTTGTTATTTTCTCTTATCATTGTTGTCGTTGGTAGTAGCGGTGATGATTTGTGTTGTACATTGGTTGCTGGACTGTTCTTGTCTCAGCCTGTAGCAGTTGCACTCTTTTGATCCTCCTCCCCATTCCTCCGGGAGCGGGGAAGGGAAGAGCCCCGGGGGGGGGGGGGGGGGCGCTCGATTGTTGTCAGCCCGGCACCACTCACTGGGAGTGAGTGAACAAGTTGCCTGACGGGGTTTAAACCACGACTGTAAGCAGCGAGGAGAAGCAAGACACGCCGACCCAATATGGGTGATAAGCAAACTTCTACTTCTATTTGTGGCGCACTTCGCTTATATCCGCGTGGTGTTTAGCCACGCTGACTAGTCAGAACAGTATTGGTTAGTTCTACACAGCTTCCTTCACATTCTCCTCCTACATCCGGTATCTGGTTACCTGTGAGGCCTACACCTTGCTTTGCTTGCACAAGGCCTCTAAGGATCCATGGCCTTGCTCTTGGAGCCATTCTGCAACACACGACAGTTATGTTGGACATTCCTATGACTACCTTCAGCCACATACCAAAATGAAGTCAAGTGTGTCCATTTAAAGTCACAAAGAAGAAAGGAACAACTGAAACAGCTGTAAACAAGAGTTACCACGCCATGACCCTTCCTGCGCAGAGCTTAGCAAAATGTGTGTACAGCCATCTCAGGCTCAAAGATATTATCTGCGAATATTGCAAGAAATAAAATAAGAAGAACCTGGATCAGAGGGCACTTTCAGATGTTGACAGGCTGTTTGTAAGTTTCTCTAGTGGCACATTGGAAGACTTTCTGAATAAGAAAGCTGTCTGTCTCCCTGCTCAAGGAAACCAGAGTGCATACTTTTTCATAAGAGCAACATGGATTACGGATTTCTAAACCAAGTAGGCATGTGAAGTCTAGTGCTGTCATTATGTCATTTAACAAAACAAAAATAAAAAGCAAAAGTAATTCTTGCGTATTATGTGCCCTTTTTACTTTCATTCTTGAATGAATTGCGCGGCTTTTGAGCATAAACAGGAAATGAAATTGTATACCAATGACTTGTTAGCTCGAGCTTCCAGCAAACATCTTACTGCGGAAATTTATCATAAACTATGAGAATTTGGATGATGCTTGCTTTAACTGTTATCCTTGATCTGCTTTAAACCAACAAAAAAGTCTTTACCGTCAAACACCAATAAAATTAGACCCCTCACCACAAGAACATCCACGTGACAGAACAGACTGTGGATTTGAAAAAATCCTTTCATCTTTTTAAATACTATGCTTTCAGACTGCAGGAACACATAACATGAATTTCTGAAATGCTGTTTGTATTGCATGAAGAGACAAATGCATGTGAATGTCTTCTTACCATTCTAATATCAGCCATAAATTGTTGGGAAAGACTTTAGATAGTCAGTTCCTCTATTCCCCCTCACCAGGGGGAATTGCAAATTGCAGCAATATAAAGAAGAAAAAATTATGCTCTTTTATCTGTGAAACCCTACTGATAATAGCTGGTGTAGAAGATAAAGAATGCAACATAAAGGTAATACAAGTGGGATTTTGGAGATAGTGAAATAGAGATAACAATAATGAAGAAAGGTTGGCACTTTGTCCTCTTAAAGTTGTGACAAATACAAAGAAATATATTTACATACACAATAGTTTTAGCAGAGAACAAACTACACCATGCTCCAGACATTGAGCCTAATACAATCCTCATTGTGAAATAAGCAAGAAACGCAAATATTTTATTTCTTTTTAAACCATAAAACAACAAATTTTGAAACTTCCAGATACTTGAAAAATTGCTTCTAGAAGCAGCTCTATTCCAGGCATCTGCAGCCCTGCTCTGAAACTTCAACAATCCAGCAAACACTAAAATATGAAACCCCAACTTTTCAAAAAGTCCTACTGAAAGTCCTGGAACTGCAAACTTACATCATTACCATGTACTTTCAAATTTTCCTACTAGTATGAATCTCAGGCACCATTTCCCTTCTTTTCATAAGAGCTTTCTCTTTGGGGCTTTGTTTTAGCAAATCAAACTGATTTGCACATCTATTGCACTACCCTTTTCCTTATCCTATCTCCACTGGTAACACCTCACTCACAGCCCCACCTTGCTTTAAAACTTCAGTGTCAAAACCAACAAACCCATCAAAATCCCAACACCCAGCCTTTAGTTTTTGTGATAGGAAAAAATTAGTCAAGGATTGATCAATTCTTAATTCTTCTTGTGCATAGCAACTCAGCTAATGGAGTGACAGACTGCAAGAGCTGAAGTTTCAAGAATCAACTTCCTCCCATCTTTAAAGAGCTGATAAAAAACAGCTCAGACCATATGACACTCAGCTGTGTGATGTATTACCACCTTCAGCCATTACAAACCTGAGTGTGCCCCAGCATGTGATACCTTCCCTAGGGAGTTTTCAATAACTCCTCCACATATTTTTGTTCACATTTTTATCTAGCAGCAGTGTAGAAGTGCAGCACATTTATGTCTAATAGGTTAGTACTATATAGCAGGGCATACATATATTGATTACCCAACATACCCAAATCAATCTCCCCTAAGTATGTGCAAATATTCCGTAATACTAAATTACTTCTATAAAGAAAGCCTCATCCTGTTATAAAACTACTTAAAACTGACTTATAACATAATTGTACTTTGTCCTCATTTTATTTCAGTGCTCACTGGACTCACAGTTTACAGCTATCACGTAAAAGGTACTTTTCTAGTATATTACAATGGAAGAGAAGCTGTTAATGAAAATGAAAAAAAAAACTTTTTTGAATTTTTTTTTAAATGCTCATTTTATTATACTTTGCTTACATACTATCAGGTAAATAGAACAGACATTAGCAAAAGCAGTACAGATTTTATTGAAGCAGCAATCTGTAGTGCTTTAGATTTATAGTTCTAGTTGAAAACATCAAACGACCTTATACTTGACTAGGAAAAAAAAAGGCAAAAAAGCATGCTTTTCTGTGAATTGGTGAAATCAATCTCATACTTCTCTCTTGTGCATCCCCTGTGTTTGAGAAGAAAAGGCTGAAAGAGCTCTTGGCCAACTGAAAGAGTTATAAAGCTTCATGAATTCAAAAACTTTCTTAAAGAAACAAGCAATAATAAACCTTTTTCAAATACTTACTTTTGAGAAAAAAAAATCATATTCAGCTTGAAGGATTATTTTATTTATTTTAAACATCAGTTAAATGCAGATGGTCTTAGAGATCAATTAGGTAAATTATTATTTTTATTTAATTCTGAGTGAGATGTAGACCCATCTGAACAGGGATTTGGAAGCAGTATGCTATGCCTTTGGACACTTTATTTTTTTAAATTGGAAATATATTGCTTCCTTCCTCACGTGTAACCTCATCTGTCCCCACTTGCGCAGAAAAAAATGCGTTTCCTTTGGCTACCTGAGTAAGATAAATATTTGACGAATGGTATTTTTAGAAGAGTGAAGACAAGGATATTAAAGGAATGGCTGTGGAGAATGATAAGGGTTGATAGGGCAGAGGACAGAGTACAGAGAGAGCCACATGTAAAACACGTGAAAAATAATAATAGAGATTGTAACAGTTTTCTTAAATATCTAAGTAATCTGCCAGTATTGTTGCTATTGAATGATTTTTTCTTGAAACATCTAAAACAATTCCAGTTCTAATAAGCCTTAGCATACCATCTGCCAATCTTAATATTTAAAAATTTTCCTCATATATTTTTTTACAATTGCCAAAATAAGAGAGAGAAAAAAAAATAATTTATGACCTAATTGTGGCTTTGCAATCTATTTGCAATCACTGCCCATGCCCTACATTTTTCTTCTCCTTTGCTAATGGCATGTGCAGCCCTATTCCAAACCACAAACACTTCTGTAAATTGAATTTCAGGGGGTATACTGCATATTTTCCGTACCTAATCCCTCATGATTGGAATCAGAGTTGCAAGCATTGGAAGTTAGAGAACAACATGATTATGTACAAAATCCGACTCTAGGACAGTGTTTTCCTTTTTATATTCTGTCATTTTGGAAATACCCTTTGTTTCTTTTTCGTACTGATGGTAAAAGCTGAAGATAATGTTCAAGCCATTAAACTCACAGGAGTAAGAGCTAATACAGCTGCACAAAACCACCTAACACCTTCAGTCTGTTCACATTTTTCTGTGCTGTCAATGACAATTGACAGGCATACAGGGTCACCAGAGAAATAGTTACGCATTTTAAGCCCATACTAGTCTGTATGTACTAGCAGGTTAGAACTGTCGCCTGAACCTTCCTAAGCTATATTTCACAATAACAGGGCAACCCAAGAGTGCTCTACAGTGTTTATGGGTTAGCTCTTACTGTGTTGCTCTGTTCTCAGCCTCCTGAGCATGTTCATAGTCTATTGAAAAAATGAAAAAACAAAAGATAGAACCCTTCTGTTCAATAACTTATTTGGAAGCACAATTTCATAGACAAAATGCTGGCAGATTTCTCTCTGTATAATATAAATCCTTAAAAAAAGTATGCTAAAACATACAACATGCTATGTTATGCATAATATATCAGGTTTCAGGCAGAATGGAATTTAAACAAAAGACAAGCAATAGAAAATTAAAGTTTATGATGACATTTGCAGGAACAATCAGAAAAGTACAATCAGAAGTTGTGAACAACCTACTTAGCATTTTAGTTCCATTAGTATTACCTACTTAGTATTTTGTTCCATTACAAGTTGGGTGGTGTGAATCTAAGTTTGAAAAAAACAAATCCATAGAGATACCACCAAGAACCTCCTTCCCACGTTTGTAACGGGATGTACATTCAGTTCAAATTCACAGGTGCAAATGACTATATGCTATTTTAAAAAGTGGGGAAAAGAGCAGCAAATCACATACTCTGCCCCAAACAAAGTCAGCTGTTTACCTGCAGTGAATTCTTGAAGACTGGTACCCCAACTTATATTAAACATGTCAAATGTACCAGCTGCTGACTCCTTACTGCGTCTTTTATTCTCTAAGGATACAAGAGAGCTATGTAATGCCATTATGTTTTGCCTTGTCCTCCACAATTGAAGGTTCTCTAGACTGGGTCACCATGAATTTTTAAGCAAAAATGGAATATGTCATTCCTCTTGAAAGAAGAAGTTTCATCAGTTTTTAATCAACTCTGCTCAAAATAATCAAAACCAAAATATACCTCAGCTCTGAAAAATTTTGATGTTTTCCTGTAAGAAATTATTGATTTGCCATTCTGAAGTGACTTGCCAAACAAAGAACATTTATTTATTTGAGCTTGATTGCTAAGGAAATGATGCCAATGTGATTACACTAAAGCACTGCTGTCTCTCCGCAAACATGAAAATCCTTGAGTAACTTTTGAGACAGTTGATGACTGCAAACAGATTTGACAAAAGCAAAAAGGAGACCAAATGGCTATTGAGATCTTGCAACTTCAAGGAAACAAGCCACTTTAAAGTGAGGGAACCTTATATAATCATTACTGCAGAAAAATATTATTTGCAGCTGTCCTCTGTCGTAGACTGCAAAGCAGAAGGAGTACTTACGTAGCATTAGCTCCCTTATTCTTAAATCCTAGGGTATGATGACTTTTTAAGTTTTTAAATGTGAAAAAAGAAAAAGAAGTCTGTATGTGTGGGGTGGGGTTTATTTTATTTTAGCATGCAGAAATGACTACCCTGTTTTACTGAGAACCATTTAAAATTTCGTTTTACTATGAATTTCAGTGTTTAGTTCTGTTTAGTAACAAAAGGACAATATGAAATACCAGAATTTCCTTTAAATAAGTAGGGAGAAAATCCAGGCCACGTTCTTGTCTTAATTGAGAGTTGCAGAAAAGCTGAGAAGTGGAAACAGCTTTAAAGAATCAATAGGTGGTCACAGCTGGTGGGGAACCCATTCTTGCATTCATACCAGCTCATCCGATACAAGCCAGCTCAAAGAGCTGAGGGAGTACAGCGATAATGTAAAGCCAGACAGAACTTCAGGCACTTTCCACCATGTGGTGGCTACAATGTTTGTGATGAATGAGACAACCACAGCTGTGTCTGGGATCTACTCTGACATGTATAGAAGTAGGAGCAGAATTATCAGTGAAGATCAGAAATATACAGAATCAATAATGCCTGACGGGTTGAGTCCCTGAAACACCTTTGTGGCCTTGCACTGGACAGGCTCTGGACAGTCCATATGGTTTTTGTGCCGAGGAGCCAAGAACCAGAAACAGTGCTCCTGGTGTGACCTCCCCAGGGCTGTGAGGAGTGGAAGGGTCCCCTCCCTCAGCCTACTGGCAACATTTAGCCCAGGATGCTGTAAATATAAATCATTCTTCATAGTTCATTACAGTTCAGTTCCTTACTAATGCCTGTTCAAGAGTGGAAAATAGAACTATCCTATCAATAAAAATCAAAGCATACTTTTCATATATTCAGACACATGCCCATTTATGAACTAGAATGCACTAGAAAACTGAGCACAGGGGTTCCATGTTTGAAACTTAACAGCTTCACTTTGTTCCAGCAGCGAATATATCATATCCACAGAGAAGCAGCTGTACTACATCCAAACAGGCAGAGCAACGTGGAGTTGCTTACGAAGTAAGAAAAACTAACATTACAGACAAAAAAATACATATATATTATCTAATGACACTTGAGAGTTGTGTTGTTTTTTTTTTCAGGAGGTGCAATTGTGTCTATACTACAGGACTTTCAATGACTATAACACAATTTAGCGATCTGAATGAATAATTGTAGACCAACTATTAGAGAAACACTCTGTATCACAAAATTGGTTGTAGATATATTCACAGCACCAAGCTCCATTCCACTGCAATATTAATATGAGAAATTCTTCTTCCCGGATTTGCCACATGGTGTGTATATACATATGTGAGGGATAAAGCTGTGTGAGGAACAAGAAAGGCTGGATTGATTGGCCTGCTGGAAATCCTGCTTTCATTTGTAAGGCTTCTCACAAAGGTATATTGTGAGTGATCCCATAAGCCTGAGTTGAAAAGCTCAGCCCTGCTCACCTGAATGAAATTTAAAACTTCCCTTTTTCTCTTTTTCTTCTAGACACTAGGTGCTACTAGTAAAGTATTTGTCCTTCCCATCATAAATGCATCAGAGCAGCAGCAGAGTATGATTTTTATTAGGATAACTTTTTTTTCACTCACAGCTAAAGAAAGAATAGACTAACTTCTGTGAGGCCTTTAAATCATTTCAGGTTTTGACATAAGTCCAGGCAGACACCAGTCAACTTTTTGTTTGTTTTATTGTATCCATAATTATTTGAGGTAGTCTGTTTGCTTTTCATTTGAGAGACAACATACCTTTAAAATAGTTCCTACATTCATGATTGGAGACCGATTGCTGTGGAAATTTCAGGTGACAGATCACCCAGCAAATATAGAGTTACAGAATTGCTAACTGTAATGGAGAGTTCTCAAATGAGTTGCGAGCAATGTAATACCTGCATCATATTCCATGTGAAAATCACCAGAATTACATTAATGACTTGACTACGTTTATAGCTCTTCTGATGATTCCGATCCAGTGCTTTTGAAACCAATTTTAAATTAATAGCAAAGATATATTGTAGGTAATATGCTTCTGGGAGATTACTGTGCTTCTCAGCTGGTTAAATCCACTCAGCCTTCAGTGTGGGGCTGCAAGCACTTCTAAATCGTTCAGCAGTCTTCCACAGAAATCATCAAGAGTCATGTCTTATTGCTTTCATAAAATGTGGTTTACACCTCTCTGAGTAATTGAATTTTGCTAGGGCTATGGGCAGGCTGCATATTTGTGTGCAGCAAAATACTATGCAGCCCTTGGGAAAAAACAGTTTTTTCTATTGTATGAAGTCTAAATAGAGATTACTTTGTCAAATTTATGCTGGACATTTTTTCATTCAAAAATGTTAATTAACAAGGAGATCAGTTTGTCTAGAAGAAAGAAAAGTCCCATAGAACTATAACTGCTCTCAGAGAAGTTTGGAAAGGCTTCTTGCATATGATATAAATATTATAACTCTAATATGTTCCATTACTGGTATAATACCACTCTACTGCCAAATAAAAAAAAAATTTAGGTCCTACAGTCAGGTCAAAATCCAGCACCTGATGAAGATCACAAATGAAGGATGAATCAAGCCAAGTGCATTAGCGATGTTTTTCCTAATGTTTATAAATACTGGTAGGTAGGTAGGTGGGTAGGTAGGTATCCACAGCTGCAAGAGAAAGAATGAATTAACAACCAAACAGGCAGGAAAATCTTGATTACACATGGTACATAAAACAGGTAGAAGACTGAAATTTAAGTCAACATGTGACTCTCAGCAGAGACTACTTCTTTCTCCCCAGACTGTGGAAATAACAATACAACACAATTTTTGCTTGATGCTTAATATTTTTTTTTGGCCCAAGAGGGAGAAAACAGTTTCTCACAGAAAACTGAAACAAAAAGCAGGAACAAAGTCAGTTGTATAAAAGAAGCCAGCATTGTATCTTCCCCTGTGAAGACAGTGCATGTTTAAACTAACAAAGTAATTGAGTTACTTAATCCTCTCCCTCATTTTCATTATTCCTGTCTTGCTCCTGTAAGAGTCCTGGCAGGTTATTAAAGAAAGTACTATTCAGCAAATAAATAGTGTAAAAAGCTACAATATAATTTCTTAAGTGCAATCAAGGCTGCCATGAATAAAAATGTTTATATTGCTATGCATATTCCAGGAAAATCGTACCATTTCATATATCTTAACATCAATGATCTCAGTATCACCTTGAATATTGCATTTCCTCATGAGAGGAGGCCAATGCTGCTTGGAAGGCTTATGCTGCTGTTTAACATTTATTGACAAGGGATTGGTTTGCTAAATCTTGCCACAGCACATCTCTCAGCTACATTGCTAGCAAAGATCCAGAAAACCGTTTTATACCCCAGATGTTTCGTAACACAAGAGCAGTATTGTCAGGCTGACGCTCCCTCCTCACAGTCTCCAGGACAGTGGTACTGAAGACAGCTAAAAGAGACCCTAAAAGCTCTCCTTCCCACCAGGTATTCCCAAGCCAGCTATATATGAGCAAGCCGCAGTCCCACCTGCCATGAGACCAGATCACACTTTCCAGAGAGTAAAATAATCCCTGCAGCACCAAAATCCATTGGAAAATCTAAGGACATGAGTTTGTTTAGTAACTATTTATTAGAGACAATAATGAACCGTTCCACATTGCTCTCAAAACCTTAACAAGAATGACACCAATATGAGTAGACTGTACAATTTACTTGCAGACTGCTGGCAAAATGCCCTGTCATCTACTTTGAGCACAATGCATGAATAAAAGAGAACTTTGTATATTATGGAAATTTCCAAAAGTTCCACTTTGTTCCAGTAAAGCCAAGACAGAAGAAAGTACTCTCATAACTTGTGCCCAGTGACCTTTTTTGAACAGAAAACACAGTAGCATCTATCAGAAAGTATAATACTTCATACACTATACTTTGAGAGCACTTTATAATAATACTTTAATTCCTCTGTCACCACTCTGTCTTTCCTAAAGAACTGAATGAAACACCCAGTGGAGCAGGTTGAATGCAGGCTCATAATTTTGTAGTTTTCGGTTTCTCCATATTCCTTAAGAAATCAAGATTAAGTGATTCACTGATGTTCAAATAAAAATCAACAGGAAGGTATTAGTATCAGTACCTTGGTTTTGCATTAACTGTGGCTCTGTTTAAAGCATCTGAGGTTGATGAAAAAAATGAAAAATGATGTAACATAATTTATAGATAATGAAGGGAAAACCATTCTTTTCATTCCTTTTTTTTTTTTTTCTTTCTTGTCAAGGCTAAAGGGAGATGATACAAAAAAAAAACACAGAAATGATGAGCTGGGGGCTAACTGAGAGAGCTCCTTTCTATGAGGCAGAAAAGCTGAATGCTGGGGTTCAAAACAGTTATAGCATAACTAGACATGATGGGTTAACGATGACATTAACTGGCCCTATCTCCCAAGATTCCACAGGGTGTATTTTCAGTGCTGCGTGAGTAACTATCCCTCAGCTCAGCTTCTCTGGACAGCATCTCTTTATCTGCCTGGAAATTCTGTTTGGGTAGAATGAAGCCAGGTTTCATTGGTATGGGTTTCTCTGTTGTTTTATTTTTTTTGGCAGGGAGGTAGCTTTTAGCATTTGACTGGGATTTTCCAGTGCCCACCAGTTTGGTTAGAAACAATGCACGAGCTCTGAGCACAGTCCTCCAGGGAAATTTCGAGGTCATATGCAACGTTAATGCTTCCAGAAAGCATCAGACAAGACTTTTTTTTTAACCTCTGTGAATCAACTCATGCAAAAATCTGTAAGGAAGCAAAATGCTCAATATGAATAAGTTTATAGAGGCAGAATGCATCAAATGGACACAGTCTTGAGTCTAGGAAAGCAGAGAATTGCAGAGTACATTATGCCCATGCAGGACCCAGGTATGCATAGCAAAGTCAAATAAAAAAGTCTGTAAGCTCAGATAACCACACTGTGTCCATTTGCAAAAGCGCTTGAACAAAAACTATCTTCCATTTCTACAACTGAATATATTGAGACATTTACTCTTAAATTCAGTTTGCTTTCTAACAGTTGCATCTATCATGACACCCTAAGGAAATATAAAACTATCTTTTAGTTGCACTGGTCTCATGCAGAGGAATCCTGGAAAGCAGCCTCAGGCAGTAAGAAAAAAATTTATCCTTCACAATAACCTGATCAGTAAAACATATCCAAGGAAAGAGAGCAAACTAATTCTTACAAATTTCCTTTTTTTTACAGCCCTTGTATAATAGTGCTAGTTTCAAAATGCGTCAGCCACAGCAATGCCTGTCCTTCCACAAGGTATCTGAACCTTTTAGGTGTGTCATAAAAGGAACAAGTAAAGCAATCGAAATGTTACAAAACAGCCACAATTTCAGTTGTTACATGAAAAATACATTTCTAACAATGAAGTGGCAACATTGTGTATCTCTGTATATTCTCAAATAGAAGGATGTTTTAATCTGTAAAGTTAAGGTTCCCATCCTCTTTTCAAGGCAATTAACATTACAGAAATGAAAATATAGTAGTCTTTGTTATTCATGCAGCAGGGCTCCATTTATTTTACTCCTTTCACAGTCTTCAATCCAGCTGTATATTTTTTCTATAAATCATATTTCAGTTTATAACAATAGAGATTAAATCCCTAGATCTCTTTTTTCTCCTCTGAAGCCTGTACTTGAAATCAGCCTTTAAAATGTTTACACTTTCTGGAAGTGTGATCACATCTATTAATTCTATTTCTGAGTCTTGCCATTCTTTGGCAACATGGTCCATGAGAATATGAGGGTTATGTTCCACTCATATTTACACTGAGGTATACCTGGAACAACTTGGAGCTGCAGAATAAATACGATGTAGATGACAAAGGAAGTTTTCTATCAGAATTGCTTTTAGAATAAATCTGTAGAGAGAATAAGGACTAAAATACGGAGATCAATTTCATTACCGTGGGGTGAATCTGGAGAAGTTTAACCAAATATGTAGTCTGCCCACATGCTGAGCTGCATTAAGCCCTATTTGGTATTTGATTCAAGCTCCAGAGACAGATTCTGATCAATCCCCCTGCCAGTACCAATACTGCCTCTTGAAGAGACATACACCTTTCCACCATTTGGGCCAGGAAGAAGGAGGGGAACACCTCCCATCCTGCCCAATACCGCACAAGAGGGTTCCAGTTTGAAATTACTTATCCTCCAGACAGCTACACAGATCAACTGCTTTCCCTGTCAGCTTTTCCAGTTTATCCAAACTTTTTGTATCCCTGCTTAACTTTTAGTTGCCTCAGCACTGATTTTTCCCTCTGGCAGTGCCAGTTCCTCATTTCTCTCTTAAACCTTTGCTGCGTATTTCTGCTTTCACAAAGCTCAACTGTGGATTGCTTTAGACTTTAGCCTGAACAGAATAGGCTCATATGATGAAGTTGCTTCCAACTTTGAAGGATGCAGTCTCTTTGTAGAAGATAAAGCACTCACACAGCAAACCCCATGTTTCCAGAAAACGAGTGTGTTATTACTAACATTTCCTCTCCTGTGGGTTCACAAGAGCCCTCTGTCTCAATTGGTATCTATTAAACTCTATTCTATGCACATCTGGGATACTACTGCCTCAGTATGCTCATTATGTATACAAACATACTTCACAAATACATGCTGCAGGAGTGGCGAGGTGTAATGGGTTTGTAGACTGCCCTTTGAAGAAAGGAAAAGCACAGCCATTGCATGGAGTTTTTCTTCATTACTCCTCTTTCTAACACTCAAACAATCACAGTTTGGTCCTTGCAAAGTCAATTTCTCACATTCTTGTGCTCAGTACACATCACAGTTTCATTACCATCTAACAAACAGGGTCTTTTGATCCCAAAAATTGGCTGAACTACAAAGTTTAGCTTTAAAAAAAACAGTGCCCTTTCTGAGTCCACCCAGAAAGAGGCTTCAGAGCAAGAGGAGCACAGCAATATGTGAGAAGATAAAAATATGTTGTGTGTTAGTTCCAATACGCATAGAAGTAGATGACCATTTATAACAAACATAAATGAATCCCCCTGGACACCTGTTGCTGGGCATCCATAAACCAAAACCTTGAGATGGCTTTCTGCAGTTGCAGCTACTTAACATTCTGTCAGTATGAATAGCAAGCATGATCCAGCTATGGAGCCAAATTTTCACATGGATAGAACCCAATGTGCACAAACACACACACACACACACACACACACAAACACACACCACACACACAAACACACAATAAAAAGGAAAATAAAAATTAAAATTTTACACAATTTATTTAACAAAGTACTTTTCTGAAAAGATGAGTATCTCAGTGTGGAAATAGTGTGTCACAACGCTTTTCTAGATTAAAAAACTAAACTCTTGGTAGCAAAAATGGTAAATCAAAGGTCCTTATATTTATATTGGAACTGCTTGTCAGTGATCCATATCTTTTTAGGAACTGTAATTCCCTACCAAATGAAATATTGCCTCTATTATAAAAAAATGCATATAGGCTATGGAGTTTATGTAATACCATCCAAGTATGTTTGCATAAAATATATTGAACTTCAGCTTCTTCCAGAGTTGTTCAAGCAAATTCCATGCTGTCACTGAGAAACCTTGTAACCTTTTAGAATTTTTATCTGCTATTTAAAGTCTCTGGGTATTACAGGGTTGACCTTGTCCTCATGTCACTTTTGTCTCAGAGACTAGAGAGTCATGTTTTCTCTCAATGCCACTTCTCTTCTCAGTAATGCCATTTTCAGTAAACACTGAATAAGCATAAGAGAGTCCCTAGAAAGTAGACACAATGGCATCTTCCCAAAGACTCAACCTCACATCATTTAATGCACTTCTGGGTATAAGTCTATGGCTCTACATCAACCCCAACAGAAGCATAGTAACAGTAGTAAAATGACATTATGAAATACTTTACAGAGAATATCCTGGTCTTTCTTAGAAAGGCAAACAACACTACTGAACTGTTTGACTGATCTCTACTTTTGTCATACTCCCCTTCTTGCATTTTGCTGGCTTAAGTATCCAGAAATAACCTGCAAAAAGAAACAGAAAGGATGGGATTGCTGATTTTGTTTTTCTACATACCAAAAATCTTAATGGGGAAGAAACTAACCCTCTTTCCACCCTCTCCTTCCACTCAGGTAACTAAATGTCATATCTTTAGATATCGGAAGGCTGCCCCTTAGCACTGAAAATGATTTCATACAAGTAAATTGGAAACTTGGAGTCTGGGCATTCATTTTTGATCATCACTTTTAACGATCCTACAGCTTTCTCCCAGAGACAGTGATACATATTAGGAATATTTCCTCTATATTCCTTGTTATTTTATTGTTAATATTAATAAGACAATGTACAAAGGACTATGTAATGGATTTTCTTTTAAGTGATTAGTAAAAAACTTGCTGAGGAGGGAGGTAATATTTCTGCAGTGAAAAGGAGCAACTGGGAAGACTTTTTTTAAGCATGTTTTTATTTTAAAAACATGACAGGGAAGTTTATGACTAAAGTTAAATAAAATCTTTTGAAAGATTACTAGGAACAACTGAAACATGCTTGGCTAATATCATATTTCCATTGCATATAATGGAAATCTGTGTTTTCTTTGGATAAATGCCCTGTTCCTAGGACATAGGAAAAGGGCTATGATACTACAAGTGAGAAGAAAAAGTGATCCATAGGAATTGTCAAAAATTACTTACAGGTCGCATATTAGTCAGCATTAACACAGAATTTACATCCTCTATAAGACTCTTTATGAGTTTTAATATCATAAAGACATCATAATCAAGAAGTCTGTAATTTACGATGACAGACCATTTCTGCTATGCAATACTGTGACCAATGTTTTTCCATCTAGCAAGAGGCACCTATCTCTACCCCTCCTGTTCTCCACTGATGGCTCAGATAAAAATAATATGGAAATTATTTTGGGGGAGGAATGCAACCTCACTTCCAAGATAGCTGATTAACACTTTTGGGGATTCACTTTAGTTACAGTTCTGAGGTAACCATTCCCATATAAACTCTTGACCACCTTGTTATGGGACAGGAAGCATGACCTGCAACACATTATAGTAATCCCACTGCAGTAATTGACGAAGCTTATATTGCCTAAACCCCACTCCAGAAGCTGCAGAGATTCATAATGCCAGGATCAGCCATGACCTTAAGTCCAAAAATGGTTGTCTGCTCTCAGAAAATTCTAGGCCAGGTTGCATGACATTGTAGGTAGAGTGGGGAGAAAGGTACATCATGGGTCTGTTAATCCTAGGAATAATCTATTGTCCTGGGTTCAGCAGTAGCAGTCATGTTTCTCCTTCTTGGTAGCTGGTGCAGTGCTGTGTTTTGACTTTCAGCCTGGGAACAGTGCTGGTGATACCGATGTTTTCGGTTGTTGCTAAGTGATGTTTACCCTGACCAAGGACTTTGTGAGCCTCATGCTCTGCCAGGGAGGAGGGGAAGCTGGGAGGAAGCAGAGATGGGGCACCTGACCCAGGCTAGCCAAGGAGGTATTCCATACCACAGCACGTCATGCCCGGGGTGGGGGGTAACTGGGAGTTACCCAGAAGGACACAGGCTTCTGGGTCAGGCGTGTTTTCAGCAGGTGGTATTGTATTCTCTTCCCTTGTTATTTTCTCTTAATCATTGCTGTCGTTGGTAGTAGCGGTGGTGATTTGTGTTGTACATTGGTTGCTGGACTGTTCTTGTCTCAGCCCGTAGGAGTTGCACTCTTTTGATCCTCCTCCCCCTACCTCCAGGAGCGGGGAAGGGGAGAGGCCCGGGGGGGGAGGGCCTCGATTGCTTTCAGCCCGGCACCACCGACACCACTCACTGGGAGTGAGTGAAAAAGCTGTCTGGCTGGGGTTTAAACCACGACGCCTATTCTGGTCAATTTATTGTCTTTTTCTTTTTTTTTTGTCCTTCCCCCCCCCCCCCCCCCCCGAGATTTAAGACTGTCGTGGTTTAAGCCCAGGCTGTAAATCAGAGCCATGCAGCCCTCTTGTTCACTGCCCCACTTTCTTCCCACACCCCCCACACCCCCCCCTCTGCCAGAGGGACGGGGAGGAGAATCAAAAGAATGTGACTCCCACGGGTTGAGATAAGAACAGTCCAGTAACTAAGGTATAACACAAAACCACTGCTGCTACCACCAATAATAATAATGATAAGGGAAATAACAAGGGAAGAGAATACAATACCACCTGCTGACCAATAATACCAACCCCAATCGAGCATCGACCAATACCTAGTCCAACCCCGTAGTGAACTAGCCCTTCCTGGTAACTTTCATTTACATCCTGGGCATGACGTGCTGTGGGTCAGTTTGGGCCAGGTGTCCTGTCTCTGCTTCCTCCCGGCTTCCATTCCCCTCTGGCAGACCATGAGGCTCAGAAAGTCCTTGGTCAGACAAAATATTTGAGCAGCAAGTAAAAACATCAGTGTTATCAGCATTGCTCCCAGACCAAAAATCAAAACCACAACACTGCACCAGCTACCAAGAAAGAGAAAAAATGACTGCTACTGCTGAACCCAGGGCAAAGACTGAAAATCTTTTCTTTCTTAATGTGTTTTAGAGAAACTAGTCTCCTATTTTTAGACAGCAACACAATATTATGCAATTAGATATGAAGGCACATATACACATGCCTAAAAAGAACATAAAGAAAAATCTTTATATTTTTATTTTCTTTCTATGAAAGTCCTTCAGTATTTGACTGTGCACACAGGCGTTTAACTGTTCATACTGAGCTTTTTCTTGCAAAGAAAAAGAAAACAGTTTTTTCTGTTTCACTTTCCTGACAGCTTCTGCAACATGTGGATTTTTTTTACTAGGCCCAAGCAAATTAAAGGTTCAACAAACTCCTCACAAAACAGTTATGCTGCTATCAAAAATGTCAGGTTACATCCACTACACAGTATGTGAAACACAGTAATCTTAGAAAACTCTAAAATATTGTGTTTCTTTTCTAAAGAACTAATTCTACTTTCTGTCCCTTCTGACCACCTAAACCAAGGCAACTAGTGTCAACAGTAACCTTTGTAAAAAGAACTGGAAAATAAAGAACTGGAAAATAATGAACTGGAAAATAAGAACTGGAAAAGTTTAACTGAGCTGGGAAAAGATTCAAAGAGGAATAAATAAGAAAGGCCCTCAAAACACCATGGAAAACAAGCCGGAAGATTGTAAGGAATAATAAAGAAGACAAGCAATCAGAAAAGTCTGCACAGAAGAGCAGCCTGAAAAAAAAAATAATAAAGAGGAAGAGAATGTCATATTTCAGCAAGAGCAAAAATCAATTTTATATTCCTCTTCATATACCAGCATTTAGGAAAAAAAAAATAAAAAGTGTCATAGCTTTAAAAGTTGGAGCAGACATTTTTATTAAGAAGAGGCAGAAAGAGAGGTAATTGAATAGAAAGCCAAAAGAGTGAGAAATCTTTGACAAGCCTGCAATTTCAAAGTGAAAACTATTGGAAACAGACAGACAGAACTGTAAGATACCCAGCCTTCAAATATAACACCTGCACAACTTTATCCACAAATATAGAGCAGAGCTAGGGAATATATGCATGTACAGTAGGCCAATTTGAAAAGTTTTCTGCACCCAGTAGTACTTACTGGGTTTCTCTGCTTCCTCTACATGTGACTAGTGAGAAAAAGCTCAGTATAACTGAATTCACATCAATCCTCATTAAGGACAACCACTTTCCATGCGATTTATCAATATTTATGGCAATTCACAGCCATGAGTTGGCCAGCCTCCACTTTTAAACAAGGAAGAGAAAACAAAAAGTTGTTTTTATCTGAGGAGACAAAGAATATAAAAAAGCTGGCATATTCAATATTAGTTTTCCATTGCACTGGCAAGAGAACAAGCTACAGTTCTCCATCTGCAAAAGGACTTCCAATTACCGAATAAAAAAGAAAGTAATTTTGAAATGCTGTGGATTTCTTTGTTGAACACTTTGGGTTCAAAGGAGGAGAGAAATGGTTTGTAAAGTTAAAAATGCACAAACCGCTTCTTTATTTTATGAGAAAATAAGCAGATTAGCAAATTAGCTGTTCAAAACAAATTAGAATGCCTTTATATACATCACTGCTCACTACTTAACACATGCTTCTCCTGCAAAAAGTAGAGCTGCAGTTGAACTTCCTTAGTGCTATCAGTTTGTTGACATTAATCAGTTAAGGAGTAGGTTTCCTTTATCCTAGTTGTCAGGATTTTAAATGAGAGCAACCCTCTTCAGTAAAAACAGGCCTTCAGTAAAATCAGTAGCCTACTAAAAAATATCAGTTGCAAGTAACTGTTAATAGCCCTGAACTAACTTCAGCTTATCACAAAAAGAAAATATAAAATAAATAATAATTAAAAAAAAACCAAACAAACAAGGAAACAAAACCCAAACCAAACAAAAAAAGAGGTTTCATATCAGTTTTGATCCAGAAGTAATGTGATCTGGATGAAACGGCTACTTCAAACTAGGATTACAGACATACCTCCGTTTAGACAATGGAAGTATTAAACACATGAATGCTTACAGTATCATTACAAAGATTTTGTTTTGGCTTAAGTTCTTGTAAGCAGGTTTAACAGTTCAGTCACCTACATCTCTCAGAATTCACTCCACAATCAAATTTGAAGAGCTTCAGGAGCTTCAACTTTATGTTAGTACAGCATGCAAGGGAAGTTGCTGGAAGGGGGAAACTGACAAAAACAAGAGTTTTTAATTTTTCTCATGTCAGTAAAAGTGGTAGTAAGTTAGAAATTCTTGTACTGGTCACTGCAAGGTTCGTTTGTAGGAACAGAGGAATAAATAATGAATTTGGCTGGGAAGGATCTCTGGAAAGGATCTCTTGGAGTCCTCCCATCCAGTCTTAACTCAAGTTAGCACTAATTTAAAGCAGGATGCTCAGGACCTTGTGCTATCAAGTTTTGAAAGTCTCCAAGGATGGAGTTTCTACAGCCTCTCTTGGTAATCTTTTCCAGCTTTTGGCTACACTCATGGTGTGGTGGTTTTTTTTTTGGTTTTTTTTTGTTTGTTTGTTTGTTTTTGTGTTTTTTTTGGTTTTTTTTTGTTTTTTGTTTTTGTTTTTTTTTCTAAAAAAAGGAATCTCTACTACTTAGTTGAAGTTTCCCAAATTCCAACTTGTGTGTTGCTTCCTGTCCTGCTGCAATGCACCTTATTTTTTCTAAATGTCTGACTCCACCTTCTCTACACTGACAAAGCAGTTAGAAAGCAGTAAAATTTAGTTTTTGTAAGATTCGCCTTTAGTCTTTTTTTTCCCTCAAGTTTGAACAAATTCAGCTCCCTCAGCTCTCTTCACGGGTCCTGTGCTAAAGCTCCCCATCCTATGGTCGTCTTCTGCTAGAGTTGCTCCAGGTTGTCAGTGTTTTCCTTATTCTTTTCATTACTCTCGTTAAAAATAAAAGAGGTTCTTGCACCAAATGTTCTGTTAGCTTTACTGCAGGAGTATTTCAACAGTAAATTACAAAAAAACTCTATCTTTATTAATAACCAAATAGCTTTGCGTGTTAAATGAAACACTAGGGGAAGGAGAAGATAAAAATCCTCAGTTAGTGGATTTCTAATTTTAGTTTTCTTTCTAATATTATTTGAGGCTGTAAGAGAACTGTGACATTTATACCAGTTGAGGACTTAACCCCAAGACAGATCTAATGTGAGTCAGAAAACTACTTTTCAAAGCCAGAAAAGAATCTGGTAGCCAAGCAACCAGTTCATTTTATACCACAGAAGAGATCTATGGCCTTCTGCAGTGTGCTTCTTCCATCATAGAACAGTTATATCTGTTCCTACTGAATACTTCATGTTTTTTTTTTCCTAGAAACTAGACCAGCACAACAAATTGAAAACTACATTTTGTCTTGTATCTTATTACAGAGATCCCAGTCTGAAGCTCAAACACTGCTTCAACAGAAACTGTAAATGAACCTAACAAAAACTACAAACTATTTTTGCAGGGAAGACACTTCTCAAAGATTTTAGTGAAGCAAATATGATTTGAGGGTGTTGTTTTAAAATAATCAGTAACAAGAAGGAAAATGAAATTTTGACAAAGTAATAATGAAATTATATAGGTTGCAATTTGTTTATTTTAGAAAAAAATATAACCATTCAGTACCATAGAGCATTATACTGCTACTTCTAGATGTACAAAATATTTTGATTTTCTCCCTGTAAGGGGCTTAAGGCAGCCTTGTCAAGTTTGGAATACAGAGTAACAGCAGAGGAACCAATACAAACCAGTAGTAGGAGTATCTGGGTCAAGACAACAGTAAATCCAGTAAATTCAGTAATATCAGTCTGAAGTTAATTTTATATAAATCAACCATTTAAAACCACTTGTTAAACATGACTTCAGAAGAGAGGCACCTGAATGTAGTGATTTCTCTAAGGGTGGCCAAAGCACCATTTCAAAACACATAAGAGAAGTTCCTATCAACAGCACTTAAGAGCATGTGCTCAGGAACAGTGATATACATCCCTTCTCCTTCCCTTGAGAACATTCACTGCATATTTCTCACCATGACTGTGCCTCAAAAAAAGAAAGTAGTATTCAGTTACCTTTTAAAATTATAATTACCATTTTAAGATTATGGGGTCCTCACAGCAATTACAAGCAGATCACTCTCGACCAGAGAGGTAGATCTGATTGATCGTGGGTCTGGTCCTTTCTCAGCACTTCAGGAGAAGATTTCTCATTTTTCCCCCATTTGGTCCTTTTGAGACAGCGAGTAACCAGCGCAGAAGGCTTCAGGGCAACACAGAAGACAGATGCCATGATATATGATTTTTGGTGTATTTAAAATATGTTCAGTTTATAGAACAGATGTTCAGATTATTTAAAGAAGATTTTCAAGTGTCAAAGGGTTTTTAATTCTACATCTAAATGCATATACATTTAAAAAAATAAATTTATATTTTATAGTTTCATAATTCATAAGAATATAGGGCAAAAAACTATAAACAGAATCTCTAACATCTAGTCCACAGATATTACAGCAATTACTGGGGGTGGTGGAACAGTACAGAGAATGGACCACAAAGTGACAAGATCCCTTTTTTCCCTGAATAGCACCTTCTATCAGAGACAAAATAGCAGACATGGTGAACCACTGCTGACAAAACTTTCAAAATGTGAAGAGACGCATTTTATTTTCTTGTTCTTGGCTCTCCTCAAAAGCTATCTAAAAATCCCCATCAATATTTTTGTGATATTTAAGTGGTTCCTGACCCTAGGTCCTATCCATTCTCCATTATTTGGAAACCACCTTTTGGTACCTACATTTCAGCAACTTGAAGCAAAAATTTTCCTTTCATAATAAAAGCTCTCTATTCTACAGAACATCTCAAAAATTCTTTCTAGCTCCAGCTGAGCAACATGTGACAGAAACACACCCAAAATACTTGATAAAGTCTCACCAGTTTCTTTACTACAATCCACCTAGAAACTCCTCACCTGATACATGCTAAAGCCACACTTACCTTTTTCTTGAGCCTATCATTTTGGCTTGTCATTCATTCTATCACTGCCTCATACTTTTGAAATCTTTCTCCTTCCACAGTTGTTTCTGTCCTTAAAGACTAATAACAAGAACACAACCACCTTGGGCCTTTGCCCTAGTGAATATCATTATATTTCTATTACTGTCTCCTCTAGGTGACCCTATTCTGCTATATGATATTCTGATCCTCCTCTCTACTGAGGAGCACTCAGAGTTTTGTGTTATAAATAATGCTCTCTTACTTTGTGCTCCAAGGTCCTTAATGAAATTAAATATTAAATTAAAACTCTCTTCAGATTCATCTCTTCCTTTTTAAATAATTGCCAAGTTGCTTTTGAAGATTTCATCCAAGGATGTAAACAAGTACTGCTTTGGCACACGTTCACTTTCAAAACTACAAAAGATTGTGTTATTTTAGAATAGCACCATAAATGCTCTATTACATTTAATAAAAAAAAAAAAAAAATTACATTACTGGAAAAGCACTTTAAAAAGATGTAATTAAAACTCTTATCCAGTCCTGCACTATCACAGCACTTTTAAATACAGGAGTTAGGGTCATAAGGGTAGGTGTGAATCAAAATACCTTGGCATCTGGTGACCTGACTTTCACAGATACAAAAGGACAGAGCAATGCTGAAGGGTCATCCATATATTCCCATGAGAAAGGAAAACAATTATAAATTCTTGACTTTGTAGGACTGGAAGGAACCACCAGCCTTTTTTTCTGGCACAGGTCTCTTGAAACTTATTCAAGCCCTAAATGTTTCCCCCTGCACGAATGCTATCTTGAAGGGAGTTTGTCTGTGACATCAAATTCACCTCGAATGTCACTCCTAGGGATCTTGAAATATGAGAGCAATCATTCCTCAATCGTTTCACTATCACAAAATACTGACCCCAGTAATAGAGCACAAGGGATTTCCAGCTTCCCTGATGAGCACTCGCAGAGCATTGCTCCTCTTCCACTCTGTCAGCACCATGTCTTCCTACATCCTTGTGCCCTCTGCAGCCATCTACGTATTGCACTAGCAAGCAATATAATCACTTTCAGCCTCCTGGAGATATAGGGACAGCTTGCATGCCCTAAGTAAACCTCTCCCCATTCCATACAGGAGGAAATTTTGTCAAGTGAAAAGAGAAGAAAGCAAAGAAACATAAAAGGACCTTGCACCAGGTTTATAAACAAAGAGAATATCCTCTTTTCTATTAATGATAGCAAGAGAATCAGCTTTCTATTTCCACATGATTTCCAGGGCTGTGTGAGCTCTGGGGTTGAGCTGGGAGCACCAGGGTGAGCCAAAGGATTCCCCCCACCTCGCCTTCAAGGTTGACACGGTTTAGACATTATCTTTAATATAAGCCCCTCAGTTCTTCACCTCCTGAGGATGACTTAACCCCAGTTAACAATGAAAGGAAGGGAGCAAACCCAAACAGACCCCACCTTTATGCCCCCTCCCCCAGAAGGACAGGGCAAATAGATGGTTGCTTGGACACACTGATTAAGGGATGAAACCCACATTTTATCTCAAGATGGCTACAGATATGGTTCTTGCCCTAAAGAATGATCACAGTGTTTCTGACCAACTTTAACCTTCAGTCATGATTTCATTCGACGTGCTCTGCACAGCAGCTTGTTAAAAGAAAAGTTAAAAATAACTGAACTCTGCATTATGTCCTTATCATCTATTAATACCACCTCTCTCACAAAAATGTTTCTTCCCATTGCAATCAGACTAAAAGAGAGATTGACGTGTCTTGCATTCCATTTAGTGTGCATAATCAGTATAGTATTAAATTGATAAAACACATTATTAGGCACAGAAAAAATTTACTGTAGATTTTTGAAATATAAATATCTAGGATGAGGAAGAGCAGTTTTCAAGGAGTTTCAAGCCATACAAATAGCTTTTTTCTCTGCCTACAAAATTTAATAAAAAAATATGTTCACAATTGAAAGCAGATGCTGGATCATCCTCTGTCTCTCATAGCACAATAGACATTAAAATGGACATATGATTTCGAAGCAGTATTTTCAATCTCTGCCTTTTATCCCCAGTCCTGAACAAATCATATGAAAGGACTATAATACTAATGACCATAGAAATCCATAGTTATCATTATGCAAGATTCAGAAACCAAGTAAATAGCTAATTGTTTAAACAGAAATAAAGCTGAGAACAAGAGCCACACCAAAAACAAGGGAAGTGGAGGCAAGGGAGCTGGTAAGAGGATGGCAACACTGAAAACAAATATACCTGACAATCAGCAGCTGCCTACCACCGCAAAAAACCAAGAGGTAAACCAAGGATAAGGTAAGCAGGAGGTGGGGAAATTCATAAAAACACAGCTATAAGGATTTAATCACAGATATAGAGATGGGGCTGGGGGGGGGGGGGGCAGGGGAGAGGAGTTAATAGGTAAAGGAAGAATTCAGAAATGGATATTGTGTACAATTCTGAAAACATTCTGTTTCTACTATCATTTCAGAAGTGTCCTTTACCTTTATGTTTAAGCCACAAGATAAGACAGAAATTACAGAGCAAAATAGGAGGTAGGAATGAAAGCTGAGAATATTGTCCTGCCCTAAAAGATTAAAGTAATTCTGACAGAAATCATCATTTCAATATATTATCTCTCATAGTGCAAGATTTAGAAGCTACTGGGAAGACATTTTCCAACTGTCATCACTGACAAGTTGGAAAGAAATAAAACAGAAAAAAAAACCCTACTTAATTTCACAAAAACACATTTCAACTGAGTAAATTAAACTGCATTGCACATGACAGGAGGGTGTCCCCCAGCCTGCATTCTATGAAACCATTTCAAGATAAAAATAACAGGTTTGTGCTATCATTAATCTGAGCAGAAATCAGGCAAAGCAACAGATTAGACAGCTAAATTATATTGAAACCAATTACAGATATGTGGTAGCGTAAGCCTGCAACATTAAGAGTGCAGATAAGATCTATTCATATAAAATAAAATAAAAAATCACACGACAAAAATTTAAGGACTCCTTTTTTCTTTTTTTCTTTTTTTTTTTTTTTAGAAAAGATAAATTTTACTTTTCTTCTCCAAGATGCTTTGCTGTAAGAGGACAAGAGGTCGTGATGGTAAATGATGGTAAATGCTGACACGAATACACTTTATTTCCAGAGAATATGATGCGTGAGAGAGAGGGGTCCTGCACTCTTCTCTTATTCGTCATGCCTTGTTGTAAAGTGCTAATGACGAATCACAAAAAGCATTTTGGATGCCTAAACAAAGACACATCAAACAGAAACAGGTCAAAACAGTCACATGCCAATCTGAATCTAAATCTTCCCATGTTCACCATTTACATTTTTTGAGAGCAGACCTTCTTTAGGTGTATATAACATGCAACTGTTCAGACCTACTGCTGGTTTCTGGTTTTTAGAGAACATTCTTGAAGGTTACTGACAGTGCCACTGGGGGGATCTCTCTGGTATTAAAAGTTTTAAGTGAAATGAAACAAAGTTGCTGAATCAACTGCACTTCATCAGTGAGTCAGCACAAATCTGACTCACTCATGATCTCTTGTGATTCTAGCCAGCCATTAAATGAGGGATCATCCAGACAAACATCCACAAAGATTACTGGCACCAACAGGAATTGCAGCAACTTCACCTCTTAGGAATGGTCCCAGAGAAGATAACTTATGGTCAAGTAGCTAGGTTATGAAACCATGAATCTGGACACGTACAGCCTCTCTTTCTGGGTCTTGCACTGACTCACAGCCTGACAGCAAGTGGGCCACATTTCCTCACTGCAACCTGAGAACAGACGAAAACTTTTCTCCAGCCTCCTACTGTTCTCTGAAAACGAACAGGCATCGCAAATATAATTTTTGAAGTACAAGAGTCCAGACACTTCTGACACAGTCAATTAATCCAAAAAAGCATTGTTAGAGTAAGTACCCCCCCTTACAATCATGTAAGTACAAATGTTATTGGAGAGACTGAAGGTGAAACTAAATAGCATTTCTTGGTTAAAATAAATGTATATAACTGCCTAAACAGGATTTACATCATCAAGTTTAGCAAAAATACTTTTTTTTTCCTCCCTAACAGTATTTGCTTTTCAATCTTCTCTTTCCCCTTCAGCATTCTTGCTGTTGCAAAACAGCTTCAGATTTTAGAGGTAGATATATTGCCTCATTGCAGTTACTTAGAAAAACTTCCTACCACCCCAGAACCTGAGGGGCTCTTTCAAAAACTGAATTAACATACGTGCAGTTGCCTGTTGCTCAAGGCTTTTGTTGATGTACTCTAACCTCAGCTCTTCTGGGGACAAAATTTGTCAGTGTGTGCACTTCAAGTGTGCAGATAGAGATAAACACAGAATATGACTCACCAAATAAGTAGAGCAGACATTATTCCCTAGCAAAGAAAGCACTGTTAGGCCAAATAGATATGAGGCATCACTAGATTTATCTTTAAGTAATGAGATAAGGCACAGCTGATTTCTTACATTCCACATTAGGTTAAAAATAACACCATTAAGCAAGAAAACCTAATTGAGGGAACTGAAAAAAATGAAACAACAAAACCCTAAAAACCAAAACAGCCAAAGTAAATGCCATTGCCTGTAAACTTACTGCTCTTTTACATGGATTAATTTTATGTTGGTTTTGATTTTTTGTGTGTGCATGTGCCTGATGTAATAACAGCATTCAAGTTACATGATTTGCAGAGGAAAGACTTTCTGATTGATATGTCTGAAAATTATGACTTATGTTGATGTCAGTCAAATATCTGATCTCCAAACATTCTCAGATTTCAAAACTTTTAAGTTCAGATTCAGCTTCTGCAAGGACTAAATTGACAGATTTCTTTGGCAGCACCTCCAACTATGTTTCATGAGCCAGTGTAAGAAATTAGCTTTGATTCTGTACAGGGGGAAAGGAGCTGGACAAAGACACTTAGAGGAAGTAGCCAGATAGAAATGGTCTGACATAATTAGCTAAAAATAAACCTAGTATTAATAAAAGTAAAAATAATCAGAAAATCCACACACATATTTTTAATATTTATTAAAATCCTCTGGCAACACATTAACTCTCTTCTTTAATTTTAGTAATAGCCTGTCTTAAACAAAAGATGAAAGCACATCTCTAATAGACTGAAAGGTTTCCCAGTTCTGTTCTAATTCAGACAGTATTTATATAAGCTCAGCTGAACTCCCATCTCTGCCTCTGACTGGAAATCCAGAGTGAAGCCCTGCAGGTGTTCTGTGCTAAGCCTTGAAGTTGAAAGGTTTTCTGTGCTTTGCTGCTGTCTCCATTAAAACAAGAGCAATTGATGTCTTCTCTCCTGGTGTCTACTGGGATAAGTGTGATCTTGCCACTCATTCAATGGGAGCAGAAAGATAGCAAAGAGAAGCGAGTCTGGGGCTCAGCTTGCATGATCTCTAACTTTTGTTCTTAAATATTCAGATTTGTCTTTTTCCTTGAACTGAAGAAGACTGAAATACTGTTTGTGGTCTATGATGTAAGGTTCTCCCCAAAAATAAACAATAGCACAGCAAAAAATTACAATCACTCCCTTTGACAATTTTTCCCATTGCATGTTTCTTGGCTCTAGTGATACAGGATCTTTTTCAACACTAAGGCAAGAAGAGCAATAAATTCTTTTTCAGTTAAAATTTAACTAGCACTCATAAAATATGGCTGATGGAGAGCAACAGAATTCATCTGTAGTGAGCACAGTCCCATGCTATTTGCCCTTCCAGCGAGTCTCCAGAGTCTCTACGCTGGAGAAATCCCATGCACAGTAGCCAACTTCAAAAGACTTTTGTGAAGAGAAGGAACATCTCTGACCACCACTGAGCCTAGTCTTTGAGCCATGTAGTTTTGTTACCATTTGCACACTGGGAAATTGGGCTTTAAGTCTACTGATACTTCAGAATCACCACCGACATTTGCAGGCATCTATACAGCTTCTATTAGGATCTTGCCTCTTACATTACTCCTGCATTGTTTGTGTGTGTTTGTTCATTTTAAATGTTCCTCTGTAGATAGGAAAATCTTTGATGTCAAGACTTTAACCTACCAAGCCTTTGCATCTTGAAAATCAATAGCACTTTGTTAAGTGTTACTTAACATCTTTGGACAGAGATCCCAGTTCTCCATAACAAAGTTTCATTACTTATTGTTGGCAACCTGGAGGTATTTCTACTGGATTTAAGAAGTCATGACAGTCAAGTAACATGTTAAACCAAGTTGTGTTGGCTACTGATTGGTTGGGCTGGGCTGGATGAACACAACTTCACCTCCATGTCAATAACAACAGAAAAGCCCACATTGGAGCAGTGAGGTCCTGCCCTCCAGGGAGCCTGTTATTGTCTATTGCACCATGACCATCAGCCCCTTTTGTGGAGCCCACAACAGAAAGCTAAAACTAAAGAAAGGAAAAGCCAAATAACAGCAGTCCTTCAGACAGGTGAAGTATTTCCCCACCAGTCCAATAGCAGGGCTGTCAGGCAGCCCAGGAATGTGACAGCAAGTTCTGCTCCAGGGGTAAAGAGTACCAAGAAGCAGTAGCAAGAGTTGGGACCAAGACTTCATGCTGATGTGGCACCAAGGAAGCTGCAGGGTCTGGGTTAGATCTAACACCCAGGTGTTCTGGAAGCCAAAGTTGGTCCCTGAAGTAAGTTAGTGTTTCAAAGCATCTGCTCTGTCCTGTTACTACTTTGTGCAGACTGCACTGTTGATTAATGCTCTGTTCAGGTGCCCTGGAAGGCTTCAGCTCTGTACCATACCTCACAAAGCACCCAAGAGGTGATTAAGCGGCACCAGCACACAGTCTGTTCTGTCTTACTGATTAATTATGATGGCACACCTAAAACTTGACTGTTCCCACTCTATTTCTATTTCTTTCTTTCCATACATTGCTACTTCTGGGGATGTGATATACAACAACTAGACTTCATAAAGAAGGTGCACTGTTTATCATGTGAACATCATGAACTACATACATCAGCACTGCTCATAAGAGAAAACATAGCAGTGAAATGCTTTTTTAAACACCACCATCATTTCTAGCAGCTTCCCTACCTGACAGCTGCTATTAATTTACAAGGGAGGTAGCTGACAGATAGAAACTTACATTTATATTATTTGTGATGGCAATAGGCTTCAGTCCTTTTCTCATTACTTTGTCATTCTCAATTCACCTTGCAATTTCTCAAACAGCAGATTTTTCAACACATGACAAATCCATCCAAAGACACATAACTAGAGCACCTGCACAAGTCAGTGCTCTGCCTGCCCAGTTTCTCAGAGAAAAATTGTGGGTGAAATCGTGAAAAGCATGTCATGATGACAGTGCCCCAAGCATGTCCCTGTAAAAGTTAAAATAGAAGACAACACCAAGCATTCACCCTTTGAAAATCCTGTGCTGTTCAGAAGTCTACAAGGCCAGACTTCCTCAGCACAAATACCCCTAGCCTAATTTAGTAACCTCAAAAGCTAGGCTGCTTGCAAATTAGAAGACAACTTTGGCCTGCTTTGTGGAATTCCCCACCAGCTGGCTTTATGACCAGGAATCTCCCTATGTAAGTTCAAAGTAGATGCCATGTATGTAATTCATTAGGTCTTGGACCTTACCAGGCATTTTGTAAATGTCATTTAAAAATCAATATGGGCTTTGGAATGGTAACACAATTAACATTAAATTGCTGATTTATCCCTGTCTATTTTACACAAGATTTATCATTACAATTTTTTATGCATGAATTAGTCAGACCAAATTACTTTCTATTATAATGGGTAATCCCTATGCTTCATTCAAATTGCATCTCTCAATAGCTGAATAATGCACCTGCTATGTAGCTAAACCCAAAATGCATTTTCTGCAATCCTTTCAAGTTTCTGTCTCAAGAAAAATTATTTCTCAAATACTTCAAGATGGGGATAGAACTCTATTAATCACATAGGAGAATATTTTCCTTCTCTATTTTCTTTAAAAAGGACAATTTTCTAGGAGAAAAAAAATATCTAAAAAATTAGCTTGACAACCCAACCTTCACAAGATTTATAGTTTCAGTGTCACACTGAATTGCAGTTTCCTTAATACCTTGAAGGGCAGAGGAGAAGATGTGAAATAAATGTTAAAGACAAAACCTTTCTTTACTTTTTTTAAAGCATAATGTTTTTTCCTTGTATCTTCCTTCACTTGGCACTCTGTTTTCCAGGTGAAAATTAAAGAATTGACTTGCTGAAAAGAACTGAAGTGTCTCAGATTGAGTTTCACTTAAAACCACATATTTTACATAAAAGCAATACCTGATATTAATTTTGTTTTTATTTTCTTAATCAAAAATACATTGAAAGTAGGTCTATTGAAACTTAGTTTGATAAAAGTCAAACATCTTTCTGGAGCACAGAATGAAAAATTTCAACCAAATTGTTAGTAATATGGTAAAAATTCTGGCGTAAAAGAGTCAAAGGAAATATTATTTATTCAGCAGACCAAGGATTCCCAGATATTGAGTTGGAAACGGAAATTTTGGCTGCAGCACAATATCTGCACTCACATGAGATTTTTCTCACTCAGCTTAGGAATGAGAGCAGTGAAGATGTCTCAGAATACCAGCCTTGCCCTGTGCAGTGCTCAGTGAAACACCTCCTGCCATATTTCCATGGCTATTCTCCTTGCGCTAGCTACAGTAAATGCTGTTCTGGACTAGGTTTACATGTACAGTAAGACCATCTTAAATTGAAAGGCTAGTTAAATCTTTTCCTATATGAAAAATAGCCCTTTTCCCCTTCATACTGAGAAGAGATTGAGCTGAAGTGACATGGTTTAGTGTGAGGTGTCCATGCCCATGGCAGAGGGGTTGGAACTAGATGATCTTAAGGTCCTTTCCAACCCTAACTATTCTATGATTCTACGAAGACCAAAATATATCCACCAAGAATCCATGCAGAGTCTTTCTGCTCCTGGCGCATACAGCACTGACTGCACATTGAGAACCTGGAATGAATATAAAAGACTTTCTGCCTTCAAAGCCCTACCTGTCTTCAGTTTGCTGACATGGGAGTATTAGCCACAGCACAAGTTCATGGTCATCAAGTAGGTAGACTAGTTGGATGGGGAAGGTGAAGCTGGCAGAGTGGATCATTGGCCAGAGCTCCAGTTTAGAACATGCAGTAAGAGAGCAGTCCTCAAAGCTCCCTGGAGAGCTCAGAGATCACCACTGCACATGAGCACCACAGCTTAGCTACAATGATTAGGAAATAAGCAAGGGACTTGCAACTAAAAAAGACTGGACATGTATTCTAACAGTTACAGAATATTAGCTAAGCAGTGCCATATCCCAAAGAACATAATACTGTACAGATCTGAAATTGTCTTTATTGTAGCTGTGTTGATAATAGTCTGGAAACACTTAGGATTTTCTTACAAGAGATCCAAGGACAATCCAAAGAACTGCATATTTTGAATGGCAGACCCAAATTTCAGTGAGATTGAAATATAAAACTGAAAATGCTGTACCCTTGATTTTGAGTTCCACAGAGAGCTGAGTTATCTTCCAGTTGGCATCTGTTACTAGTAAGAGGTGAAATAGAAATAGTTTTTGGCTTAAATTAATTTAATTTTCTTTCAATACACTCATTTCTTCAAGGTCCCCAACATCTCAGTGTCCACAATTATACCTTCTACTTGGATATCTTGGTTTTGGTGAATTTAAGACTTCTGACTAGACATTAGATGTTGCTGTGCTGTTGCTGCCAGACAACAGTCTCTGTCCAAGTAGGCTGCCAGGTACCCAGAAATCCCAAGAAAATGGCCACTATAAATCCAGCACTTCTAGTCTAATTTGGTCCCTGTACAGCTGGTCCATAGACATCTAAATTAATCAGTCATTTTTAATGCACCTGCACCCACAGGTAATTTCACATAGCACAGATACATACGTTTGGATCTGATAAATCTTTACCACTGCTCCACTTCATTTCACAGCCTACCTTTCTGCTTTTGACCTCCCTGGGGAAAAAAAAAACAACAAAAATGCAAATAAAAAACCTCACACCAAAATCTGGTAAAGAAACAGACAAAACCAAGAAAAAAATAAAGCTCCAAACATAAAAATACTCAGCCTCTGATGTGTAACTCTATTTGCTTAAGAGAGTAAAACACTAAAAAGTAAATACATACATATTCTATGTTGCTTTTGATATTATCAAAAATCTTAATTTATAATACCTATAAATATTCTCAAATATACTCTATCTGCTTTCACTCCATCTTACTTCATGGTCTTTCAAAGACTGAAGCTAAACAAAAATGAATGCACAGGTAGGTGCTCACCATTCGTTTCAGTTTTCAGGTAGATTTTCCTTCCTGGGGGCAGGGTGGGCCAACTCTGAAATCCCTACAGTTTTCATCTCTCAGATGCAGCCATTCTCAATATTAGGAAAAGAAGTTCATCAAACGAACTATGTTTATGCCTCATGAAGCACACATTCTCAGTTTCATAGCATTCAGGGAAATAGAGTTGCATGTTATTAACTAAAAAGGAAATAGAATTGAGTCTTCTCTTAGGACTCTGGAAAGTTGCCCAATATTTCTACAAAGCAAGTCCTTATCAAGCAAATACAGCATGACTAGTCTTACAATAAGTTTTCTGACAGTTTTTAAAGCGTTCCATAACTGTGATGAAAGAGAAGCAATTTAGATAAGTCATCCCACTTTTATTTTTATTAATAAAACTGGGTATCTGCTATCAAAGTAACCATCCAATTGCATTAAAAAGCTTTCATGCGCAATCTGGTTTTGAATGTTAAACATTACAAAAAAATCCAGCAGTGGCAGTACAAAAGGTATGTAAAAAACACAGAAAACACCAGCAGCTGCTGTAAGGATAAAGTATGACTGTAAGAACAGACCATCACAACTGGACAAGAACCTGAAATTAATGTTTGATCAGATAATAAATTAATATTAATTTCAAGGAATAGATTATTCAACAATTCTCCTTTTTGTATTTACTCTGTATAAGTGGGGAAGAAGTTTACAGGCATGCAAAATGTTTTAAACTAGTAAATTATTAATGAATTGTTAACTTATTTGACATTTTGATTTCTTTTCTCCCTTGAGGTGGTGGCAATGATTTCAAGAAATTTAGATCCAATTTCTATACTGAGTAACCCATTATTCTTTTAAGTACAGGCATGTACTAGCACTCAGAACGAAATATTTCATTTGGGCCGACGTTATTACTATGGGCCACTCACTTCTCACAGTGCTCATGGGATTCCAAGTTTACCACCAGACCCAAGTTAGAAGAAATTAGATTTTAATTTACAAGACACCTAACAACAACCAACAGACAGCTGATCCTGTTAATGTCTCTCAATAATAAATTTCCATTTTATCAGATTTATTGCCTTGAGAGATTGACACATACACTGTTAAGTTGTCAAAAAACTCATGTCATAACCTTCTTGAGAGCTTTCATGAAGTTAACTCTCAACCCACCCACTCAATCACAGCACTGGAAAATGGTCCGTGACCATCAGTTTCACCTCCTCACTAATCTTACTTCTTTCTTGTGATACTGTCACAACTCATCTCTGATGACCAAACTGCTGACCCCTTTAAGACCTTCATCCTACCTGGAAGCAACCAAATCAAAGGCCTATTGTTGTCAGCATTAGGCATGGTGCCCAAACACAGGCACACATCGGGCACTTCTACTTCCTCCAGAGCTTCTTTTTCTGACAGACCAATAGAATAGCTCATTGTCTCAATGGCCTCCGGGTTGTACCCCCAGCATGAGTTATTCAAGCTCATAATACCTTACAAATTTCAAGTATTTACAACACACACATTAGAATTTTTATCCTACTGTACTGAAAGAGCATGCACAGTCAGAAATAACAACTGCATGGATTTGCTGTTGCACCTACCAACCGACTACATTTATGCTCCAAATGTTATATTTTCTATTAGTAAGAGCTTCCAATCAAGATGTAAAAACCCTTCCTGAGTTGTGAAAGAAACTCCTAGCACAACCTCTGCTGGAGGTTCCAATCAGACTTCTTCTTAATTCAGACAAATCTAATCCAAACAATACTACAGAAACAGACTTAACATCTTTAAAAGATGCCTAACATCTGAGCAGGCTCAGAAAAAGGTTACTTAATTTCACCTTAATGAAAAGTACATTTTCTCTCCATTTACACAGCTATTCACTGAATTAGTAAAATAAGTACTAAGCAACAGTAGCATGAAGACAATCATCTTGCTTTCACTATATAAGATTATGCAGTTTTCATGCTGAACTGCTCAGAACTTGAGCAAAATGTGGTCTTATGATATGAGATGCTTGAAACCGAAACTGAACAAAACCAAAATGACACTGGCAGAAGAGGTGGAAAATTCAAAAGTGTACATTAGGGAATTCTAGTGCAGATTCCTTTACCTGCAAATACATGATCCAAAAAGCCGACAAAATTAGTAAGCATAGGTCAGTCTTGAATTTACTGATGCGAATATTGGATACAGAGAAAACTTTGAGTCCTGAATGTTCACTCCCGTTTACAAGTTGCAGATAATCGCTCCATGTCTGCAGCTAAGCTCAACCTCAAACTGGGCCCTTGATCAATAGATGAAACTAAAAAAGACAAAATAAAAAAAAAAAAAAAAATTAAGTTGTCCATAGCATCCATTCAAATTTTCAAATATCACAGAATGAGATGTTTGCCTGAAGTACTAAGGCAGGCTAAAATATCCCTTTCCCAAATGTCATCTGCACCTACAAGCTGACTTTATTAATGAATCTCATCCTGTACATAGCAGAGATTCCTGGTTTTTAAGTACAGGCTGTAGTTATATGGTCAACACTGCCCAGAATTCCTAATACATACAAAAGCAGTTTTCCAAATTACTACAGACATGGAATCCCCCTCCTAATTACAGCACCAGTTGCTGAAAAAGTTGCACCCTGAGGAGCATACATATGTCCTACTGTGCCCATGTTTTGCTCACTTTTTTTTTGATAAGCATTCACATGGTGACTTCCATATAATTGAGTTTAGATGAATATGATTATGGTATTAATTATGAAAGGTAAGATAACAGGTTAGGAAGCTTAATTAACTCATCAAACTTCAGGTCTAGCCTACAGCAAATTGACTGTGTCTCTTAAAATTAAAAGCTACTGTGCATTGATGCAATAATTGTAAGATTTTATTTACACAGGGCCTGAAATTAATTGTGGTAAAACTTAATGATCACTACAAACAGCAGATCTCCAATACCCCAAAACTACTGCTACACTTGGTCTTTCCTACAAGTCATAGAGGAAAGACTTTTAATATGGAAATTAGATGCAAGCAAACTAGCACTAAATATAACAAATTCATTATGAGGTTACCATGGCAACTTCTATAACATTAAGCATGAATTACGTGACAAAAGAATTACATATTGCTTTCATTGTAGTCTTTCAATTTACTTTATGCTGAATTGTGACCATACTCCTTGTCCAGAAAGTTTCAATGAAAATCACTTCTAGAAGATAATTTTAAAATCTCTAATTTCTGAAAGGCAAATAGAAGTAATAGTCAAAAAGAAAAAAACTGGATCAGTGTAATAATCTTACTGCTCTGTCTGAAGTTCTCCAATGAAAATCAAAAGACCCAATTAGTCCCTCTGATCCCTGTGTCACATCAGGAACTACTGAGAAGTAAGTCTCTTCCAGAACAACCCTTCCTCTGAGTACAGGGTAGGAACTTCTACCCATGGACTAATGTCTTACTGGATATCCAACCTCATATTCAGCAGCAGTAGAATATCTTCTATTTTCCCAAATTCCCATGTTTTCTAGCTCCCATTTCTTTTTCACTATTTACCATTCTCTCAATGGCCGAAATTTCTCCACCTTTGTCATTTGTTTTTCTTTCAGTAATAGGTAAAAGTCTCAGCTTGCTCTCCAAGGTCTTCATCCATTCAGTCCTCGAGTATTTTAATATCCTATTTTTTGAATGGAGCTTACCTATTTTTCCTATTCCTCTTATGGTAAAGAGCACAACTGTTAGTCCATTAGAAAACAGACATTCTAGAAACAAAGCATAGAAGTGCTTCAATCCATTTCTTTGTTAGTGATAACCTCTCAAGTAGCTACAAACTCCCATCTGGGAAAAGCTGGTAACGCAGCTCTTCTTGTCTGTTGCTGTGAATGATCTTACAAAGGACTAAAAACGTAGAACACAGAAGTTTTCTGGTGATTCAGTGTTTCTTATCCTTAGCAGATTTTTACCAAACAAGGAGGTGGAGGGAGGAGAGAGAGAGTGAGAGAGCAAGAGAGCAAGAACAAGTGGGCGAGCAGTGAAGGAATAAGATTTTCATCCAAAGTAGCATAACAGAAGTTGAAAGCTTTAAGAGAATTTAAGAGAAATGGCATTTGTGTATGAAATTACCTGCATAATTCCACAACTCTTTCCATCTCACAGTTTGTGAGTGGTTATTTCTTTCACATGATTATATAAACCACAGTATATCCAACTGTTCCTTTTTTTCTAAGACCTACTTTAGACTAACAGTGCTATCAGCTTGGTTTTAACTATTTACATTCAAGCCTAATATTTGCTTAGTATTTTACACACTGATAAAAAATCAGTACTAATGATCTGGAACTCTGCTTTTCTAACTGTTTTACGGCTTCTGGAATGAAATCAAGAGGAAGAATACTGATTAAAGTAAGTGCAATTTACTTGGATTTCCTTCAATTTTTTTTCTGCAGTTCTTAGCTCCAGATTTACAGCACTTAGCATAAACACCACCTTTATTTTACTTAATACAGCTTCTGTATGCACCTGGCTTCATTTTTCTTCTAACAAGGCTGCACTCTTGCTAGGCAGTTTACATTTAACAGTTTACAATGAAAAAGTAAATACAACTTCGGCAACTACTTTGCCCTCTTTGGCAGTTACAAGACAGGGCTTTTTAGATATACAAAAAGCATTCTTAATTTTTTGTTTTTAACCATTATTCACACTTTTTCCTCATTAAATAGTTTGTCCAATATGACTGGCCTCTATTATTTTCAGCTTTAGATGAGCATCTCTTTGAAATTCCAAACACATCTGCTGTTTGTTTGGATTTTATTCTGTTTACCAAAAAGACATTTGAGGTCAAGTCTTGATGATTCATACTTACTTTTTTGTGATCCTCTGTTCTGGAAATCAATTTCTCCTTATCTGCTAAGATCAGGTCTCTGTAGCTTTATGCCATGTTGGATGGAAATTAAATGGAAAGAAAATGTGCTTTAGAGCACTTTAAAATGTCAGGCATGTTTTGGTATTAGCTGTATAAAGTTTCTAACATTATCACCTGAAGAAAAACCCTGTAGTTACGCAGCTTTTTTTCCTCTCACCCAATTTTAATCTGTGATTATAAATCAGACTGGAGGCCTTAAGCAGTCCTTAAATTATAATCCATCTTGCATATTGTTATGACATTTTTCCATAAGCAATTAAAGACTGTTTATGCTTCTGACTTGTTAGTTCCTTGAACATGTTAATGTCTTTTTTGGGCTTGGAAGAAAATATGCCATTCCTAAAAAACACTGCAATAATAACACAGGTTGGTTGGTTTGTTTATTTCTTAACATCGCCATTTTATTCCCCATCTCATGATTTTTTACTGTCCATTATTTCCTCCTTGCCCTGTAGACACATGCTTTCCATAAAAACACAATATGCTCTGGCATTTTGACTCTCTTTATATGGAGACCATACCATAAACCAGCAATTGCCTCTGAAGAGCACACAGCACTGTCTCTCAGGGCCACACGGTCTCATATTCCACTAGTGACCCCACAACCTTCTTCTGATATAGCCTGCCCACTGCCTTTCTTTAAATCACCCCTTCAAAACCTCAGATCTTCTAACCTTCCCAAAGCAGTACCAAGCTGCCACCTCCACCATCTCTCTATACTTGTTTGTGACCACTGAGTGATAGCAAAAATTTTGGAAAGGTGACATTATGTCTAACACTGCAGCAAGAACACCACTTGCCTAACATGCATAGCCTTGAATTCCCCATTAATTTGGGAAAGTTTTTTCACTTACATTATCTAGACCCACTTAGAAATTCTCTCTGTAGATATAATGCTGGAGGCAGTGTGCATGCCTGGGGCCTATTAGGAGTTTTTGCTGTAACAATATGCCTCTATGCCACAGTACAGATACACTTCAGCGCAGCACATTTACAAGGTACTTCACAGATATTGCTAGATATTACACAGATACAGTGTTATGATAGAATACACTAAAAAACAGAACTACAGAAAACATACGCTATTTTTTCTTTTATACATTGATCTTAGTGCAGCAGATAATTGTTATCTAGTCTAGAAATAGTAAGTATGAGGAATAATCAAATGTTTGATATATTTATCTGCAAAACTCAAATCAACTTTGATCCCTGCCAAGAAGGGACTGGAAAAAATTAATCCTAAATATCCTAAATTATGATTACTGGTTTTTTAATTGGAAAAACCAAACTGAGCAATATCAGGTTTATTCAGAGTCTGTCTATACAGAGAATGATGAGAAATCACTCATATCACACTGTTCCATTCTGCAGAAGTTGAAGAGTTTTTCTTATATTCAGAAATAACCTCCTTTGACATTAGAAGCTTGCTTTATGGTACTAATACCAGCAAGGTGGGCATTACTTTCTCTTCTGAATTATATTGAAAATTAAGCTACCATGGAGCGATCACCGCATTTTTCCAAAGAGATGATTAAGGCTTTCAAAATTTAGTAAGGTCACATCATACACTGATCAAATTTCACTTACATGTTTATATTTCAGTGTTTCTCACACTCCACTCAGCACTCTGCAGGCATTCTTGTAATATGTAGAAAGTGGAATCTACAGCTATATAAAAAAGCCACAAAAACCTCAGTGTTACTGAGGTTTGCCACTATTATTTGAATCCCTTATATTTAAATAATCCACTGAGGAAAAAACATTCCCTCTTTTCTTGCCCGGACTAATAATTCTCTTTAGCCATACCAACACTATTTCTTTATGATGTGTTTTTTCATATTTCCTTCAGAAGACATTATGACGAGACAGCCAATTTCTTTACTTTTAACTCCTTTATTTTTGACATATTGGCAATGACCCCAATGTTCAATTCAGCCACGTTCTTCACTGTGGTCCCCCCCTTTTCATGGAGATCACAGTTCTACCTTCCAGCTGATTTATACTCTCACCCTTTCTGCTTAATGATTCAGAAAATAGCCTCTCCTTGACAAACAGTTCTAGGTAGTGATCAGCTGAGATGCAACTCTTGGACCCTTTTAAACAGGTCTCTGACAGAGTCACATATGCTTTATAAAAGCAGTATTCACAATTTATAAAGTTACTGTGCAAGAAAGAAAAATTAGTACTAAAACTTCACAAAAGAATTTTAGATGTATGAAGTCAGCAGAGACACGTTTGAACCAGCCCTCTCGTACCCTCTCATACTGGCCAGCACTGCCACCTGCCTTTCTACCTGGAGGAAGTTCTGTTCAGTTGTACTGACGAATTTCAATAGTTGGTTTTAAATCCTCTTAAAACTGACTGTTCTACTGCTTACATATTTCAAGCACACTGGACAGCTGTATTAAATGTTTTTCTTTGGGATTTGATTACTTACAATACATTGAGTTTTAATGCATCATCCACTGTTAACTCTGGTTTGATAGTATCTTGGCTGGTTACAATCCAAGGTTATTACAACAGGATTTGTAGGCAGTTGAGAGCAAGCTCTGGATTCTGTCATGTATGTTATCGGAAATTCAATGTTCCTACATATAATTGACGAACAGTCGAAGAACAAAAAATTCCATATAACATACAGCTTTATCATACAGATCAATTGTCAATAGGAAATATTATCTGAAAATAACAAATAAATATGATGCATGTTAAAGTATGGATGCATGAAATAAAAAACATTCCAGCTGTAAAAGTCTTTGTCTGTATAAGGAATGTTCCAGTGCAGGTAACCAAGACAAATTTTATTGGATTAATCCCCCTAGTAAAAGCCATTTGCTTGGTTCTAACACCATTAACAATACTAAATGTACCTACTGCAGCCTAAGCACACTGTAAAGGGAAGGTACAACCTCAGTTCACCACTTTCTGATTAAGGGTGTTTCTCTTATCATAAATATTTTTATCCTGCCAACTATCTCTTTAATTCTCCAGTCCAGTATTAATGTCATATCATGAAAATATTCAGTTGCTTTGAAATGTTTTGTAAAGGAAAATAATTTCACACAAATTGTTTTCTTTCTGAATACCTAAACTTACAGAGGACTAGCATGTTCATCCAGCACTTACTTACAAAGCCTGTTTCTAAGTATCTACCTGTAACAGTATCTACCAGGTAACACTTCTGTCTTATCAAAGGGAAGACAAAATTGACCACTAGTTCTGAGGAGGAATGGCTGAATTGATATTAAAAAAAATATTAAATCACAGAACTTTTATATACACTCTGGTGTGCTTATATATATAATATATATGCACATACAGATAATATATATATAACATTTATACCATTTAACTAGATATTGGGCTGTTGATAGCATCTGAGGGTTAGACATAATGTTCAAATATTCTTATAAAAATACTTTAATCGGGGCAAATAATAGAGAAGTATATATTCCATTGATAAACCATCATAAAAGTTAACCAATTATGTTCTGTGGAATTTTACCTAAACTGAAATTATTCTTTGCCTCCTAATTTCCAAGAGCACATTCTCTCCTGTGCAGTGGGAAGAGTGAGATGTTGGCATTCAGGCACCTTAATTGCAGCACTGCATTAATACAGCACAACTGTCCTCATTCTCCCAAAGAACAAAACTTCACATTATTTATATCATGCTATTTTCAGTGAGCATTGATAAAAAATAGTTGGCTTACTATGACAAGCAGAAGTGTAACTAGAAACAATTTCAGGCAAAAATCAATAGAACAATGAGACGAGAATACAGACATTTTAGTCCATTTCCATGACAGGATTTTTCCCTGCCATATAATAAAATTAATGATATTATTCAATAGCCTTTAATTCACTTTCATTTTCAAGCGCATTTTACATCTTTAAATTTAAGGATGTTGGTATCTTTTGCCTCATGACTTTGAAAATTTGTACTCCAAGAGACACAAAATGGTATTTACTTGGAGTGATATTCCTTGGCTCATGCCATGTGCCATTAAGGTATCGCACAAAAGAAATGGGATAGCATTGATTTCCTCCAGTTTGATTTTTTAAGAGCTGAATGAACCCTAGTTATTTCTCTGAAATAAAAACTGTAGGCCTTTGAGAAGCTTGAGGTGTAGCCTTTGAGCTGGCAGAAAAGCATCCTGAAACTCAAGGCTGGTGGCTGGGGGACTACAGAGGCTCTTTCAGTGGATTACAAAGCTCTTCTATCACATTATTTTCTTTTTTGACTGGTTCTGTATAACTGCATACCAAAGCATAGTAGTGTAATACATCTTAGTATTCAGCAATCCGATGCTTTAAATCCTACTCTGTGACACCAGTACTCTCCAAAAGCAACGTAGAGAGTATAGGAGCTTTACATAAATATTCTGTCCATCTGTGCTGTATGCCTAGATCCCTCAAATTCACTTTTCCAGGCCACTGCAGAAAACATATGGAATTGCTGCCTATCAGCTCAGGCTTTGCAGTGCTGCAGTTGTATCACTCACCAGGCACGTGAGCACTTATGAAATAAAATGCTATGCTCAGTGACTCCTGACAGAAAGCAAAAGCTTTCTGCAAAGCAAACTGAAAATGCTTCCATTACTAAAATGATTACACTGAACTCAGAAATATAAAGTAACAGGGAACCAGTAAATGATTTTACATGTTCTTTGCCTTACTTCATCACATGTGCCTGTCCTGGATAAGCAAGGTGGTGGTGGTTGCACTATAAACTCCTTGACATCCTAAACCCCCTCAGGAATAGGCTTAAAATTACCCTAGTGGGAATCAACAAAGTTTTAAGGTATAAAGCTGCTTAAAAGTCACAGCCAAGCAACAAAGCAGATGTTTCTAGAGACTTCCTAAGCTAGATACACTTTAAGTAAGACTTTATGCAGACTTTGGAAAACTAACTTTTTTTTCTGATACAAACAGTACAGAATAAAGCTCATCATTCTTCACACTCTGGGGGATTTACCACCTCTGCAGTTTTAGCAAGCCGCATGCACACTGAATCCACAGCATATTTATAGAAAACAACGTTGCTAGGTGATGAAGAGAAAACATTACAATCTTCACAAGTTTAGACTTCTTTATGCAAAATTAGTTTGCAGCACTAAAGGCTGTCTAAAAGCAATAGTGTACATGCTCAAATGAGAAATAACCAACCACTCAATTTTCAAAGTAGATTTCACAGGAAAGTGCATCAAAGGATTGAACATGCTTCAGAAAAACGGTGGGAACCTTGTATTGCCCAAATCCTTCCTTTAGGTACACAGGAAATTTTGCAGAAAACCTCATTTAAAAAAAATCTTTGCCAATGAATAGCTTCAAATTAGTATTTGCACAAACACTCTATCTTCAGTGCATGTCAACATTTGATTTCTTTTTTTCTAAACAAAATTTACACTTATAGAAATAATAGTTTTGGTTTAACAATCTAGGTTTTCAGAGCAAAGAAATTTCTATGGACTCAGTGCATCCAAGCCTTTGGAACTGTCACATTTAAGTTGTCCCCTCCCTTGTGAACTCTGTATTAGTAACAACAAGATGCAGAGGGAATTATATTAAGATTTCTTCCAGCCAAAAGGTCTCATCAAGTTGCTTTATTGCTCTTGAAGGAGGAATAAGATATATTTCATCCATTCTCCAAAAAGATAAATACCGGTTTCCTAAGTATCAGAGTCCTTGCTATACTTTATGACTAGGGTAGTATATTAACACCTGGCAGGTCTAAAGAATGACTGCAAGAGGAAGGGATATTTTAACGCAAATAATCTACTTTCATAGTTGTCACTGAAAAGGTCTTGTACCCTTCTTAGAACCCCTTCTCTTGACCTTTTCTTAACTCACATTGAGACAAACATGCTCAAGTCAGAAGAGCTATCTTGAATGAAAATTAAACTCAGTTTCTAAACTGCTGGCCTCACACTGATTTACAGCAAGAAAACAGTCCAAGAATCTGAATGCCTACAAAACAGCTGACCTGGAGGACAAAACAAACAAAAAAAGACTTACACTGAATAGTTTCACTTTAGCCATGTACCAAATATCAGGATCTGCTAAATTATGAAACAAATAGCTGCCTATTAAACTGAAAATAAGCAGCTTCTCAGTTACTTTGTTTTCTCCAGAAGGAATGAGATAAGAAAACTCTTCCATTTTTCTCCTTCCATATTCCTTCCAGTGGAATTCCTATCAAAAGAGGAACATTGCCTTTTCCTTACAAGTACTAGCATGGCAGTAATTTCAAGTGGGATTTAACTCTGAAGCTGGCCCTATTTCCAGAATTGTCTTTCATCCCACATAATTTGATGCTTCTACTGGGTAGCCATATCAAACGTCACATAAATCTTTCACTTGAAATCTTTCTAGAATCTGCTATTGCCTATATAACATTACAGATGCCTATCTTATTCTAGCAATAGCATTCTCATACTTTATGTACTATATCACCTGCTATGCTAGAACAGATTTCAAATATTTTTAATAGCATTTTCCACTATAAAAAGCATTTTATCATTTATTCAACTCTTCCTGTCTTCAGCTGACAGTAAAGCTACCAGATTTGTCAGGGAGACAGTGCTCAAGGTCAAGAAAGCACATCCCTACAGGTTCATGACAATCCAGTCATACTTGCCTCATTTGTTTACTGCCAGTTTACTTTTGCCTTCCATACTTCATCCAGCATAATTTGAGACTATCTGGCTACAAAAAAATATGCCAAACAACAGCCCTCTCCAAAAAAAAACCCACCCGCATTATTACCATTCTGATAGTACTGCTATCAGAAAGTAAAGATGAGGACATCTTTAACTTATGCACAAGTTCACCAGCAAATCCAATTCTCATAAACATTAAGTTTAGACAGCAAGGACTTCAAATATTGTTAGCTTGACTCTGAAAGTCAGAATTACATGACTACAGTTATTGTACTCTTTATTAAAATTTGGCAATTTACACCAAATTTGAAAAGGGAGTGGAAATTTAAGTGGGAGGAAAAGAAATGACGTGATTTGTTCTAGCTAGCCTTTGTGGTTGAAGGAAGCAGAAATTAATTTATCAACCCACTACTTCATTGCTTTGGAAAGCCACAGCACTTACTGCCTTTTGCAGAGTCAGTAGCTCAAATGAAGGCACGCAAGGAAAAGAGCTGAAAATATGGTATCTAGGTAAGACGAGGACATGGAAGGTAGATGGGGGGTTAAATGGTATAAATGAAGACTACAGAGATCCATTGAAGAGTTGAACATAGGATGGTGTAAGGGGAGAGAAAGAAATTCTAGTTAAGATTGGATTACTGCAGCAAAAGTACATAAGATAAACTGTAAAATAAGGTTTTCGTTTCTTTTACTACTCAGTTTTTCATATTTTTTTGTCTAATTATATGCAGAAACCAATAAGAAGTTTCTGCACCTATAATGTGTAAAAATCTGTTTAAATACATACATATGTCTATATGCGTAGGTGGCAAATTCCTCTTACTGTTGGCAACATGGAAATGAAAGCATATTTGATGATCTTCAGAGACACATGCATGTCTAAGAATTTCCCTAAAAAAAATTCAGTCATTCACTACAAACAGTTTTAAACAGTGCTAAGCAGAAAATACACAGTCTGTGTGCGGTGAGATTTAAAATTGCTGTGGAGGTAGCAACTTGTTCTCATCGCTTCTGCTCAGAATCAAAAAGAAAGATTTAGAAGCACAGTAACTTTGTAGGATGTCAGGTAAAGAACTATAAAGTGGGGCGCTAAACAGGTAAGCATGAAAGAACAACAGTTATGGCCACTGCATAGCATGACTAAGCATTCCTGTGAAATAAAAAAGTAGCATATTGTCAAGGTGTACTCCTCCCAGGGCTTGAAGAAGTTATAAGTGCATTGGTCTTCTGTAAGAGCACACTGCATTTCCTAGAGTTGTTGGTTGCTGAAGACATACTCCAGATAATAGATGCGTGGATATCAGGTGTGTCAGATTACTTTTGTCAGAAACATTATTCCTAGCAATTTAGAAAAACCTTTAACATGTCTTTTAAAGTCTTTAAAAGTCTTTTAAAAAAGACAGATTAAGATAGTACTGTATGATAAGGATCACTTTAAAGGAATAATACCTTAACACTCTTGCAATTGTACCAAGGAAGAACGGAAAGGCAATGATATTAAGCAATTAAAGCAGCAGCAATGTGTTAATTTTTACAGAAACGGGTACTACAGACAGCTTTACAAATGTGAAGCTTAAGTCACAATTTTTAGCTGGGATGTAACTGCAGATATATCACTGCAGTAAGATTTGTTTAATCATTCTGTCTTTCTGCGCAAGATATGAGTTTAATTAGTTCTTATTGCACTGAGCTTCTTGCTATCATGATGGCAGATGCAAACACCTGGAAATTTAGCTCTGTATAAATCCTATAAAGCAGCTATTACTGCTATCTCTTCATCCAATGACACATGGCACAACCAGTGAGTGAACATCTTAGGGAGCTATTTCACAGACAAGAACTGAATACAGAACTTCCCGCTTCAGATCCTGTGCCTCAGGTCTGACCTCTCTGCCTTCTTCTCCTGTGAATGTTTGAGTGTCCCCATGATTCATCACGATAACAACCTGGAAAGGTGATCAATCCAAATGGTACGGTATTTTACAACACTTTCCTTTGGTCAAAAAGTTTTGATCTACGGATTTCTTCTCTTCCTACAACAGGACACCCTGACTTTAATCCTCCATTTCTGTTCAAGAACTGCCATTCCAACAAAATAAATCATCACAGGAAGACACCTGACTATTTAAAAACGTCAGATCTGTTTGCTCCCAAAGACTGATGCGAGGTCTCCTATGCTGCCAGCCACAATCCACAAGGCACGGTGTACAATTCTCTGCAACATCAGTGTGACTTTGTAGCCTCGCCCTTCGAATCACCCTGACTTTGTTTTAAATACATTGTTTTACTTTTTGCTTCCCTATCACCAGTATAAACAGCATATAGAAAAAAACTAATGAGCTAATATAATTGACTAGAATAAATAATAGCACCGAACACTTTTAGTGTATAAGGAGATTCTAACCACATAATCCAAATATTTACAATCCAGGATGAGTCAAAGTTAATTTTTCCACTGATACCTCTATAAAAGGGCAGTTTACAGGAAAGATTTGAATACTAAAAAAGTTGCTTGCTGCCTTGCCAATTGCTTTTGAACAGACTGCGGATGGGGAGAGTAAAACTGTTGGAAAAAAACAGAAAGGTACTCACAGTATAACACAGCTGAATTCACATAGATGTACAGCAATTAAAACTCATATTTGTATTTGAGAGGGCAAGAGAGATTAGACATCTGGAAATAATATACTGAAATTCCACCAGGGAGAAGCCCTAGACCCATTTTCTAACTACCAAAACAAGCCACATTCCCTCTCCCCTGAATTACTCTCAGGCATCAGATGCCTTTATCAACTTTTTCCTTTTTTTTTAATAACCTGCAAAATTATAGTTGTCTTTCAGTGTCTTCTTATACAGCCTGTTTTAATCCCTCCATGCTGTTAATTGCTTGTTGAGAGGTACTGTAAGATCGGTTGCTGAGGTGAGTAGCTCGAGAGAGGACGCCTTCAACACTGGAGCCGGGGGGAGATCAGCGCCCAGGAGCCTCAACTCAGAGCGACAAGAGACACCCAGGGGGCCTCAAGTCCTCGACAGGACCTGCCCAGGAGCCGGCAGCTCAGCTGACGAGAGCGAGCAGCTGACTCACACGGGGCGGAGCCAGGAGGAGCGGCACCAGCCCTGACTGGGTAAAAACCTGCCCCGGGGAGTACGGCGAACAGAGCGGGTCGAGGCAGTTCGGGCGGGCGGGATGGTGAGCACCCGTCGTATGACCAGGGCCCGGTCCGGCGGCTCTGTTCTGGCTGCCCCGGCGGTGGGCGGCGTAGGCACCCAGACAGAGCCGATGAGAGGGGAGGCTGCAGTGCAGAGCTCGGGGTGTAGAGAGGAGAGTGCCTGCACTGGTCTCCTGAGGGGAGGGTGCACAATGGGCAGGGCTGCACTCGGTGCTCCCTGGTGGAGGTCCTCCTGCAGCAGGTGCCTGAGCTGCGGGACCCTCTTAATGGGCTGCGAGATGTCAGGGAAGCTGAGAGTAAGCAGGAATGCTTGCTCCCGGCCCAAACTGTGCAGGCGCCTCGAGCTTCACCTCTACCTCATGAAGGAAAGAAGGAGGCCGTTAACCCGGGAAGCTGGGAATTAGTGACAAAAAAAAAAAAACAACAAACAAAACAAAAAGAAAAAGAGGAAAAAGACAACCAAAAGCAAGGGGCTTCCCCCTAAATCCCCTGTCCCCATGCAGAACCGCTTTGCTGTCCTGCAGGGGGCTAATGAGGGAAGCGCACTCGAGCCAGAAGCAGCCGGCTGATGCCTTAGTAAAGAAGATCTCTACTGGTGCTGCTAGGAAAAAGCGGCAGGTCGTAGTAGTAAGGGACTGTACACTGAAAGGGACAGAAGCACTTGCCTGCCAGCCAGACCCCGTCTCAAGGGAGGTGTGTTGCCTACCGGGGGCACGGAGCAGGGATGTGGCAGACGGGCTGCCTGCTCTGGTAAGTCCCACGGACTATTACCCACTCCTGGTGATACATGTGGGTGCTAGGGACATAGATAGCAGTAGCCCGGGGAACATAAAGAAGGACTACAGAGCCCTGGGGGAGGTGGTTAGGGGCTCTGGAGCTCAGGTGGTCTTTTCATCAATTCTCCAGGGTACAGGGGAGGACCTAAAAAAAGTTAGGATGATCAGCCATGTTAATAAATGGTTAAAAGGGTGGTGTCATAGTCAGGGGTTTGGGTGTCTTGAACATGGGACCCAAGCTTGTAGGCCAGGTCTAGCGGGGGCTGGTGGAGCTGCTCTGATGAAGAAGGGAAAGAGCAGTTTTGGTAGGAGGCTTGCCAGACTGGTCAAGGAGGCTTTAAACTAGGTGTGTTGGGGGAGGGGGGCATCATTCCATTCCAACACGCCCAGTCAGTTGCCAGCACCTATAATAAATGCTCGGAGCAATGTAGAGATGTCCCAGCTGCTCCAGCCAATGAGCTGGCTTCAGTTGGAGCTCGGCTCAGATGCCTCTATACAAATGCCCGTAGCATGGGGAACAAACAAGAGGAATTAGAGATTTGTGCACATCTATGGGGGTATGATATAATAGGCATCACAGAAACATGGTGGGATGGCTCCTGTGACTGGAGTGTTGGAATGGAAGGTTACAGGCTCTTTAGGAAGGACAGGCCTGGCAGGCGGGGAGGGGGAGTGCCCCTTTATGTTAGGGATAGGCTGGAGAGTATGGAACTCTGTCTGGGAACAGGTGAGCAGTCCACAGAGAGTTTGTCGGTCAGGGTTAAAGGGAATATAGCTATGGGAGACATTACTGTGGGGATCTGTTACAGACCGCCTGATCAAGGAGAAACTGCGGATGAAGCACTCCATAGACAGATAGGAAAAGCCTCACGCTCGCAGGCCCTTGTTCTCATGGGTGACTTCAACCACCCTGACATCTGTTGGAACAACAGTACGGCCCAGCACAACCAATCCAGGAAGTTCCTCGATTGTGTAGAAGACAACTTCCTCCTGCAGGTAATAGAGGAGCCAACAAGGAGAGGTGCCATGCTTGACCTCATGCTCACCAACAGGGAAGGGCTCATTGGAAATGTGACACTCCAGGGCAGCCTTGGATGCAGCGATCACGAGATGATCGAATTTGAGATCCTCAGGACAGTGAGAAGAGTATGCAGCAAGCTCACTGCCCTGGACTTCAAAAGAGCAGACTTTGGCCCCTTCAGGAACCTGCTTAGTAAGGTTCCATGGGATATAGCCCTAGAGGGCAGGGGGGCCCAAGACTCTTGGTTAATATTCAAGGATCACCTGCTACAAGCTCAGGAGTGTTGCATCCCAATTAGAAGGAAGTGCAGCAGGAGGGCCAGGAGACCTCCTTGGATGGATAAGGAGCTCCTGAGGAAAATTCAATTGAAAAAAGAGACTTATAATAAGTGGAAGCAAGGACAGGTGGCATGGGAAGAGTACAGGGATGTTCTCCGAGAAGCTAGGGACCAGGTTAGAAAAGCTAAGGCTCAGTTAGAATTAAACTTAGCTAGAGGTATTAAAGATAACAGGAAGGGATTTTACAGGTACATACCAAATAAAAAACAGACTAGGGAGAATGTAGGCCCCCTCAGGAAGCTCTCAGGAGAACTGACTACACAGGATTTGGAGAAGGCTGAGGTTCTGAATGACTTCTTTGACTCAGTCTTCACTGGCAAAGGCTCTGACTGCACCACCCAAGTCTTGGAAGACAGATGCGGGGACTGTGAGAATGAAGACCTTGGGCCCACTGTAGGAGAGGATCTGGTTCGAGACCCTCTTAAAAATCGGAACATGCACAAGTCCATGGGTCCTGATGAGATCCATCTGCGGGTCCTGAAGGAGCTGGTGAATGAAGTTGCGAAGCCGCTGGCCATCATATTTGAGAAATCATGGCAGTCAGGGGAAGTTCCCGATGACTGGAAAAAGGGAAATATAACCCCCATTTTCAAGAAGGGGAAAATGGATGACCCAGGGAATTACAGACCAGTCAGTCTCACCTCTGTGCCTGGCAAAATCTTGGAGCAGATTCTCCTGGAAGGCATGCTAAGGCACATGAAAAACAACAAGGTGCTTGGTGACAGCCAGCATGGCTTCACTAAGGGGAAATCCTGCCTGACCAATTTGGTGGCCTTCTATGATGGGGCTACAGAACTGATGGACAGGGGTAGAGCAGTTGATGTCATCTACCTGGACTTGTATAAAGTGTTCAACACTGTCCCACATGACATCCTTGTCTCTAAACGGGAGCAACATCAATTTGATGGATGGACCACTTGGTGGATAAAGAACTGGCTGGATGGTCGCACGCAGAGTTGTGGTCAATGGCTCAATGTCCGGCTGGAGACCAGTAACGAGTGGTGTCCCTCAGGGATCGGTGTTGGGACCGGTCTTGTTTAAAATCTTCGTCGCTAGCATGGACAGTGGGATTGAGTGCACCCTCAGCAAATTTGCCGATGACACCAAGCTGTGTGGTTCGGTTGATACCCTGGAGGGAAGGAATGCCATCCAGAGGGACCTCGACACACCTGTGAGGTGGGCTGATGCCAACCTCATGAAGTTTAACCATGCCAAGTGCAAGGTCCTACACCTGGGTGGGAGCAATCCCAGGCACAGCTACAGGTTGGGCAGAGAATAGATTCAGAGCAGCCCTGAGGAGAAGGACCTGGGGGTGTTGGTTGATGAGAAAATGAACATGAGCCGGCTTCAGTGTGTGCTGGCAGCCCAGAAAGCCAACCGTATCCTGGGCTGCATCAAAAGGAGCGTGACCAGCAGGTCGAAGGAGGTGATCCTGCCCCTCTACTCTGCTCTTGTGAGACCTCACCTGGAGAATTGTGTGCACTTCTGGTGTCCTCAACATAAAAAGGACATGAAACTGTTGGAACAAGTCCAGAGAAGGGCCACGAGGATGATCAGGGGACTGGAGCACCTCCCGTATGAAGACAGGCTGAGGAAGTTGGAGCTGTTCAGCCTGGAGAAGAGAAGGCTGCGTGGAGACCTCCTAGCAGCCTTCCAGTATCTGAAGGGGGCCTATAGGGATGCTGGAGAGGGACTCTTCATTAGGGACTGTAGTGATCGGACAAGGGGTAAATCTTAAACAGGGGAAGTTTAGGTTGGATATAAGAAAGAAATTCTTTCCTGTTAGGGTGGTGAGGCACTGGAATGGGTTGGCCAGGGAGGTTGTGAATCCTCCATCCCTGGCAGTGTTCAAGGCCAGGTTGGACGAGGCCTTGGGTGATATGATTTAGCGTAGGGTGTCCCTGCCCACGGCAGGGGCTTGGAACTAGATGATCTTAAGGTCCTTTCCTACCCTAACGATTCTATGATTCTATTTTGATGCATATATATCATTGCATATCTATATATCATATTACTATATAACATTACTCCATACCACAACTTCAGTGAAATAGTATGTTTTTAAAATAGAGGGTATAAAACAAAAGGCATGCAATCCCTTCATTCGTGTCTCTAAAACAGAAAAACAGAGATCAACTTAACGCATATGCTGTTCAGTTTTCATGCTAAGTATACAGCAGTAATTCTTTGTTCAAAATATTCACTAGGTTTTAGATAAAATGCAGCCATCCACTTTCTACACAGCACAGAACAAACAAATGGTTAAATCAAATACTATGAAATTTATGTATTTTTAATGTGTTATTTCACCCCTGCCAGGAAGGATCACTGAAAAATCACTGGAGAAATTAAACGTGGCAGCAGGTGGAGGAAGCCACAACAGTCTTCACAAGCTGTGGCTTGCTAGGAAGATTTTAGCACCATGCTCCACTTATACACTTTCCTGAGAAAAAGAAACATCACTGGCCCTCAAGCTGTCTGCTAAATATTTTAAATAGAAGGCCCAGATAATTTTTGCTGACTGCAAAAAAACAACCAACTAAATGATTTCATTCTTGATAATGATGGAAGATACCGCTTTTGAAACACCATCACACACAGCTCCTTAGCACACAGGGCAGATTAATGCGAAACATCCCTGCACATAGCTAACTAACTTGCATTCACCCTGCCTACTGTTTTCCCAGCAGAAAAAAACTTCACTAAAATCTGAAAACATACCTAGATGGCTGGTACCATGTGTCTGTGCAAATGCATCCTGAATGGTCTTGCATTCATCTTTTCATATGTCATTTATTCTGTGAAATATTTAGTAAGAACATCCCCGTAAGCTTCCTTTCATTTTAAACCATTCACTCTTTGATTTACACATGATAGCTATGGGATTTTTTTTTACCTCTGCTTTGGTACACCGAACTCCTAGAGCACACATGCGCACTCAGTGTTTCCCATCTATTCTGGAGATTTTTTTAATAAAACTTTAGTTTTAACTTCACGAAGCCAAAGACAAAATAGTTTGAGTAGAAACCCTGTAACCCCTTCAAAGTTTTCTCAAGGTTCTCTCACACTAAATTAGTTTTCTTCTCCCCAATAATTTAAGCTGTCAATTTAGTATCATTTCAAACAACTAGGTCAGGGATAGCTCCAGTCTGAACCTCAAATATCAGATATTCTTTATTCTAAAGAATAGAAACAATAGGCAGGGCTCTTCTGTCATAAATTAATTTTCTCTTAAAAAAAAAAATAAAATCCAATTTGAATCTTGTTCTGGCCAGTAATGCATGACAATCACTTACACATTCCACATGAGGTGGAACTTCAGGGATGTGACTAATTTTGAACATACACCCCTTTCATTAAAGCCAGTGAAAAGCAAACAAACTTAACTTAAACAGTTTCCAACCACAAGGAGAAACAAGCAGTGCAGTTATTCACAAGATTTCTCCTCCTTTTCCTAAATTAGGTTCTATAAGATAAGTAGATTTATTAAAATGACAATCCCAGAGGAAAGAAACTGGTCAGCAGCCTACATTATAGCTCAAAGACTAAAGTGCTTCTTTTTAAAAAAGAAAGAAATCTGTTTATCTCAAACTCAGTTATATAAAATCTATTAACATTTTAAAAGCAAGAGGTTCTTTAAGAAGTTGCATGTTAGATTAACTTAGAAAACCTAACTTTCCAAGTGTATATACCAGATCAGCTATTTTAATTTATTTTTAATTTATTTTTTCAAATCATTTTTTTTATTTTCGTTTGCTATTTATACTGTGAAATTCTGGTTTAATCCATTACTATCTTTGGCTCCCCCTCCAAAGAGCAATATTAGCAACAAAAAGAGCTGCTACAAAATTAGTTAGGATGGTCTATTAAATTACATCAGGCCAAGAATCATATTCAAAAATCACATCATGTTAAATGTATTTTACTCTGACTTTATTCAGCAGGGAAAGAGGCATGTCTTGCATGGAATACATGATGGAAAACAGATGCAAGTAAAATTATAAATTTCAAATTGTCCGTTTAAATTTCATCATCTCTCTACTGTGCTGTCAGAGGACAGTGGCCTTGCCACCTAAGAAAAAGTTAAAAGGAAGCAAATTACTCTCTGTGATACTTCATGCAATACTTTATAAGGTTGAAGCATGGAAGAGAAGACAATAGCAGAGGGTTAGATACCCTCAGGAGAGTAGTCTCAGCCCTACAAATTACCATCAGTATCATCATTTTACTTGGACTCTGCTACAGCAAATATCTTGCACTCCGTATCAGCCCCCTAGTGAGTTTTACACCACCAGAACAGATTGTAAATATCAAATTATTACTTGTTGCACCAACTGGCATTATATTTGATTAGTTCCAGTTTTAATTGCTTTTTCTTACATAGTTTCTCTTTTGGGGCACATCCCACTTGTTATAGGATTATGCCAAAAGTAGTTCCTGTACATCAAGGCTTTCCCTAGACATATTCTTTCATCTACAAGCTCTGTCTATGTTGTCAAAGTCTGAAGACTTTGATTACCAGACTTTTCAGTGGCAGCAGCTCCATTTCATCCACCACATATCTCAGCAGCAACCACAACACACGACAGGTTGACTCTAAAGCAGATCCTGTGTTGCAAGTACATAACACAGTTTGCTTGGGGACAGGCGAGCCCAGCACTTTCAGGACACACTGCGCACCGTGTAGTGCACAGGCCACTTCTGCCACACTTAAACAGCATCCATGCGTAAATACATCTGGTTTTGTACTCCCTGTGCGAAAGGGACAAGCTACTTCTACTTTTGCTACAAGTTGCTCGCTTAGTGCACATAGGTGTAAAATGTGCAAATTGAAAAAAACACCACTATTATATTGTTTGTCCTTACCCTCCCTTCCAACATAGAATCATAGAATAGTTAGGGTTGGAAAGGACCTTAAGATCATGTAGTTCCAACCCCCTGCCATGGGCAAGGACACATGTCATAATAATTATCAAGAGCCTTTCACATTGCCTGTAACTTTAGGAGAATGAAAGAAAGAAAAAAAAAAAAGAAAGAAAAAAAGTCTGCATAATACCTTAACAACTGCATCAAAAAAACCCAAAACAGCCTAATATAAAATTGGCTATATTCAGTAGAAAATCCATATTTCAGCTTCCAGCTCAAGGAAATGATACACTTACGATACTTAAGTTTGAGAATTAGATATCTTCTCCTTTCACTTTCACTGACTGAAGCATTTTCTTCACAACTTTACAACCTTTACAACCCTTATTAGGTGAAAGAAGGGATATTTAGCTTGCTTTTTGATGGAAGCTATGATAATTCCCACTTACAACGTGTCAGTCCCAAGGCTGCATAAGTGACAGCATTTTAAAATAGTCACGGGACATGACCCAGGGTTCAAGACTCATCCACTGCATTAATCATAACTTTTAAGCTGAAAGTCTTGCAGGGTTAAAAACTAAATAATCTCTGCTCCCCGGTATGAGTATTTGTTGCATTCTATAACTGTTAGGCAAATCTGTTGTGTTGGTTCCCATACTCACATTAGGAGACAGACACATATTTCTCTTTATTGAAAGACTCCAACTCCACACAGAAAGTGTTAGGAGTGTAATATTGTTTAGAATAAGAATAACCTGTTGTGAGGCATCTATTGTGTGTGTGAAGGAAACAATTCAAGAAAGTCAACTGCAATTCCTACTGCTGAAGGAAAGTTTCTGTTATGTTGAATTCCTTTAAGATAAACCTTTCTAAATGTATGTACACATGCCTGCTACCTATTTCAGAAAATCACTATTATTTTAAACTAGAAGGTTGATCATTTTGAATACAAACCAATCCAAACCAATTAATTGGGAATAAAATGGGGTTTTCTATTCACCTGGAGGAAATGTGCCTGACCTTATACAAAATGCTCACAGGCTGGATGATTTCTGACATCCATGGCACACACCCTGGAATGCAGTCTACAACACACTGTAAAACTCATCCTTGGATACCATGTGTCTGAATGATCATGAATATAAATTCAGATTTCTGACAAGTAGTATATGAAGTTTCCAGGAGAGTTGTCCTGCAAAGAGTGTTTGCACAGAAGATCATTTTAGATTAGTATAATTTGGAAGAAGTCAAAAAAACCTATGGAAAATGTCTTCACTGTAATTCCCAAGGACTCTATACTATAGAATCATAGAACAGTTAGGGTTGGAAAAGACCTTAAGATCATCAAGTTCCACGCCCCCTGCCATGAACAGGGACACCTCACACTAAACTATGTCACCTAAGGCTCTGCCCAATCCGTTCCTGGACACTGCCAGGGATGGAGCATTCACAACTTCCCTGGGCAACCTATTCCAGTGCCTCACCACCCTCACAGTAAAGAACTTCCCCTGTTTAAGTTTGAACCCATTACCTCTTGTCCTATCACTACAGTCCCTAATGAAGAGTCCCTCTCCAGCATCCCTATAGGCCCCCTTCAGATACTGGAAGGCTGCTAGGAGGTCTCCACACAGCCTTCTTTTCTCCAGGCTGAACAGCCCCAACTTTCTCAGCCTTTCTTCATACAGGAGGTGCTCCAGCTCCCTGATCATCCTCTTGGCCCTTCTCTGGACTTGTTCCAACAGTTTCATGTCCTTTTTATGTTGAGGACACCAGAACTGCACACAATACTCCAGGTGAGGTCTCACAAGAGCAGAGTAGAGGGGCAGGATCACCTCCTTACTTTTGTCTATTTCAGCTATGTCTTGCTGTTTGAGGCAAAAGGAGGCAGTAAAGTAACTGTTAAAAGGCTGAGCTAGAGAAGTTACACAACAAACAAATCATAGCTACTCAACTTCGAGTAAGCACTGACTCACTGTTCTGCAGCCAAGGAGGGCTTTTTCACCTCCAGAAAACAGCAGCCAGACTGTACATTGCTGGTACACACAGGCAGGTTATATCCATGCCTGTGTACAAGTATACACATGACCTGAAGAAGGTGCATCCACCTTCTTCAAAGGCATCAGCCATGCAACTAGCCTGGACTTACATTAGAAGCAATTGTTTATTGAGTCCCAGGTGCTTGTAGGAACTTTTTGAAAAGCTATGCACTGAGTACTATGACATTAAATACATGTATTTAATCTCTCGGTTTATACAATTCACCTATCTATCATTCTCTAATACTCATGGAAGGCTGTAAGGTTTTCTAGATGCGCAACAAGAAGAAAGAAAAAATAATCATCACACAGAATGCTTCTCCAATCCAACTTAAATTTTATAACCACAGAATGTTCAATCCCATAGAAATAATGAGTTTGTTAACTAGAATCCTATGCTGAATGGGAGCAAAATCTACAGATATGCATCAACCAACAAAGTAACCTGAAACATGACACTTACCAGGCTAGCTGTTCAAACTGATACCTAGAGGACATCACATTTTGGTATGTTTCATTTCTTATTAAAGCAACATAAGAACATATACAACAATAGATCTAAACAATTCTAAAATATTACAGAATACTGGGCATTACTGAAAATTGGAAGTTGTTCATAAATTGCAAGTGAAAAGACTGCAAAACAGTTCAACTTCAACATTTTGAGGATCACTTGAAGTCATTCCATTTATTTATTTTTGCATTTGGAATCACTCATGTAACTGAGATAAGGTAAATTGCACTGGTGGAATGGGAAACACTATCCATTAACTGAGAATGTCATTCTCCACCTGTGACCCAAAAAACATCTGGATGATTAGCATGAAAGATCCTCAGCACACTGTAGTACAGTGCATAGTACTACAATGGTAACTCAGACTCCATGAATCTAACTGGAATTGAATGCCCACCAGGGCAAAAAAAAAACATAAAATCAAAATAAAAAACTGTCTTGATGACTTCTGCTTTAAAGTGTCCTTTCCTTTTCACAGGTGAAATTCAGAAGAAGTATAAGCAACTATCACCTGCTAACTGAAAGAGTTACAAGAACACAGTACATGCAAACTACTCGAATAAAGTTTGCTCTGTCTCCCCTATGCAGGATTCTGTCCTGCAATGCTAATGCTAATTAAATTAAGCATTTACTTCTAATCACACCAGAATCCACTTGCCCATTTTAGTTCCCAAGAGAAAGGGCTATAGCATCAGAGGAAATAATCTCCAACTTCTGCAGTGATATCTCTTAAGACATGTTGCTTGTCACTAGTTATCACCAACAAGAAACTTTTCAGAGCTGAAAACTTTTAATTTCTGCCAGTCTTCCCTGAAATTCTTCCCTTCAGCAGGCACACTAAGATCATTCAGAGATACATTTATCACACCTAATGATCTTCTTCCTGGCATTCAAACTTCCTTTCAACCTGAATTGGTTTTCTTTGAAGAATACAGATGTGTCTAAAAAACAGTGTATCTGTTCTCCACAAGAGATAAATTAATGTGAAATCAAATACTATTGTTAAGCTGTCACATTTACTAGCATCCTCATTTCATACTTTCAGGATCTGGCTTGTATAATAATCTGAATATAATGCAGTGTCTCACATCCCATTCTTGCAGAATACTAACGCGCTCCATTCTGAGCGGCATAGGGCATATGTAGGTGCATGCTTTGTGGTTCTTGCAATTTCCAAAGGCTATCAGTGAAAAGAGGAAAAGAGACGTTACCCTGGGAAATGTCTTTGGACATATCCTCTAAATTTCTATTGGCACACCTGGGGAGCAACCCATTTTATTGCTTTTAAAGGACCTTGTTCATCGCAGTCAGAAGTCTCCAAGTGAAGGGGTACAAACAGAGATTAATTGCCTCATCCGCTCAGGGGGTAATTCCCTTTTTTAGGGTAGTACCATAAAGCTTAGAAAATTTATTGATGGAATCTGTGTTTTTCCACAGAAACAATAGCAGTTTATCTGCAATCAACTGAATCAGCTGAATAGGGCAGGCATTTTACTAGTTGAAGGAGTTACATGCTGAAGCAATCTTTCTACATCAAGAATTAAATTTCCCTATTAATCTAAATATGACTGTGTAGCCAAAGTCTTTCATCAGTGAGCAGATGGACTTGGAAGATGCTTAAGGCCTATTATGAGAGGGTTGGTTTCCTTTCACTCCAGACAGGGTTTGGGGTTTTGGTTTTGTTACTGCTGTTGGTTGGTTGGGTGTTTTTTGGTTTTAGAGGGGTGAAGGAAGGAAGGAGGGAATTTAGGAAGGTATCTTGACTTATATATACATCCATAGCTATAATTTTATTAACTTTGAAAAAGAAACAGAAGATGGTACCTGTAGGACAGTCAAATCTGATAATACAATCAATGAATACCAGGTTAGAAGGGACCTCAAGGATCATCTGGTCTAACCTTTCTAGGCAAAATCATGACCTAGACTAGATGGCCCAACACCAAGTCCAGCTGTGTCTTAAATGTGTCCAATACTGGGGAGTCCACCACTTGCCTGAGGAGATTATTCCAATGGCTAATTGTTCTCATTATGAAAAATTTCCCTCTTGTTGTCCAATTGGAATCTCCCCAGGAGTAACTTGCACCCATTACCTTTCATCTTTTCCATGTGACTTCTTGTGAAAAAAAGAGCCTCCATCTTCTTTATAGCCACCCTTTAAATACAGGAACATAGTGATAAGCTCTCCCATGAGCCTTCATTTCTCTAGACAGAACAAACCCAGTTTTCTCAGCCTTTTCTCACACAGCAGGCTACCCAGTTCTCTGATCATCTTCGTGGCACTTCTGCAGATCCTCTCCAGCCTGTCCACATCATTTTGTAAAGCAGGGACCAAAACTGAGCACAGTATTTCAGGTATGGCCTGACAAGCAGTGAGTAGAGTAGAACATGACTCCTTTGTCTCTGTTGGTGGTGCCCTTGTTGCCCAGCATCCTATTGGTCATCTTTGTGACAGCAGCACACTGTTACTCATCTTGAGCTTGCTGTCCACAAGACCCTTGGGTCCTTTTCCACAGAGCTGCTCCTCAGCCAGGTATATTCCAGCCTATAGTGCATTCTTGAGTTGTTTTTTCCCAACTGTAAGGTCTTAAATTTGTATTGGTTGAACATAATGTTCTTGTTAGCGCATTCTTTCAGCTTATCTGGTTCTTCTGTCAGGGTGGCTCTCCCTTGTGAAGTGCCCGATTCCCCACTCAGTTTGTTATTATCGGCAAACTTGGTCAGGATACAGTACAGTTGATCCCATCTTCCAGATCACTCATGAAAATATTAAAAAGCACTGGGCTCAGTATCAATCCTTTATTTTTTTTTGGAGCAGAATATTTAAAGATCTGAGAATTGGTGCAAATCTCAACAGCCTCATAACCAAAATAACGCACCCCTCTCTCATTCCATGGTTCTCATCAGATACCAAAGCTCAGCAGCTTTGTGTGCAACCATCATCATAACAAAATCAGAACCAGATGTCATTGTACCAGCTCAAAACTGAATTAAAAAGGAAAACAATAAGCCTAAGTATTTCTCTGTAACACTGTTCTCCAGCAAATATATTTTCATTATGTTAACTGATTTATTTGTGCAATAACAAATTACTGTAACTTCCCATTATAGAAATAAGAGTTAAGCACTGTTCCCAATAACTAGAAAACAATTGATCAGGAAAAGGTAAAAAAAATAATAAAATATATTTGGTATTAAATCAACTAATTGTCTTCATTTATGGTTCTATCAAACTACTGACCAGTGAATCCTGTGTAGGTTTTCCTGATTATCTGTACTGCAAACCATGATTTCTGAAGGGGTTAATGCCTGTAAGTCAAATGTATTCACGATTCAGGCTGCTTCTTTAGCCAAAGACCAATATCATAGCATAATAATCACCACTTAAATTGCTTAAAGATGGCCCAGTTGTGCTAGACAAGCTCCATAGCAAATATTCTGACTGTCAGGTAAAAATCCTGGCAGGCAATATTAGGATTTTAAAGAAATCAAACAAGGTATATTCCTCCTAAAGAAACAGGAACTGTTTAAGATCCCCCCTACAGATCAGTTGTTCAAAATTATTGCATAAAGCACAATGGTTTTGCAACCTGATTCTAGAGATCAACACTTACTTTAGTAATGGGCTGTAAGTATTCAGGCTTCATAATCTGGTTTGCAACATAATTGCATAACATTTTTCATAAGCAGGTTGACTTCTGCTTTCTAAGCTACCACTGTTCAACTGATGGAGCGTGCCAACAAAATCAGCATACATCAGGAGGTCTTACACTTCAACTAAATTCCCCTTGCTAGATTCTCCTTCATTCAGCATTGAACATGTTATAATGATAAACCAGTGAATTAATAGACTTACATAAAGGACAGCAGCAAGGGAAAGCCTTGGACTTTCACCCTTTACTAAACTCATTAGAACTCTCTGAAGTCTATTAAAATAGCACAGAAAGCACCTTTGATCCTCTTTCAGTTGCAGGAATGACCTTTGAATTTTATTGTGTTTACAATAATCTTCTATGCAGATGGGTGAGAACTTCAGCCGAATTAGTTTGACCTGTTGCAAATAAGAAAAATGATTTGCATTTATTGTTTTTTTTCCTGGAAACTAAGGGCAAAATGAAACCATAGAGTAGCATTCCTAGAAAATGCTTAAACACTTTCTCTTACTCTGCAACAGGAATGCACAAAATAGACCAGAGAAGGAGAAAGTGGGAGCTTAAATCTATCCTATACATAATAGTAAACAAGATACAAATTAGCAACTTCAGAGCTGAAGCCTTCCTAAAGTTTCCAAGCCTTGGAAAGGAAAGAAACGCTTTCTTGCATGGACTCTGCTATGTAGATAGCCAAGATAAGAGGAATAAAAATCAAGCCAATGAAAATCCCAGTGTAATTTCCTTGCAATCACATCAACCAACAGAAACATCAGTTGCAAGGAAAAACAGAAGTAATACACTTCCTTAGTTGTCTTTTTCTTATGCAAAATTTCAAATTAAAGACCTGTGTTATCTGCTATTAATACAGCGTAAAGCCTTTTCTTGATAACATAACAGGAATGGTGCACAGCTGCAGCCATACAGAGCAAATAAGTACACTCAAAACCTCTAGGACAGCAATTCTGGAGGTGGAATGGGCTGGACCCTAACCACTTCTCATGCTTTTAGTCCCTTGACACAGTTCCACTACCCCAGTGCAAAATACAGTGTGAAAATAATCTGTGCTTGTTTCTTTAAAATACCATTTGCTACACCCATACGTTCACATATACACTACAATCCAAAGACATGGGAGAAGCTAAAGGAACTTATTTGGAGAAGGAATTCTCTTTTCCCTGTCCTGCTCCTGCATCCTTCCCTGAAGGACCTTCTTTTGTGCGAGATCTTACATTAAGTTTAGAATGGGCTTTGGTCTCTTAAACCACAGTACACATATTCCAGCCCCTGTTGCATCCCTTGCATCTCTTTGCCAGCATCATATACCCCTTGGGCAAAAGCCCCTGTCTGGATGCAGACAATAGCTGCTCCTCTTCCTACAAAGCTGTCACCATCATCACAATGCACAATCTTAATGAGGCCAAGGTCTTCCCTGTAAGTTGAAAGGCTTTACAAGTTTTATAAAAGAAACAAATTATGTAGCCTTATCTAATGCTTATAGATGCAAATGAGTAAGAACTTTATTGACACTCAAACTGCCCTCTATAAATTATCCAGAATTCTTTAGCACTAAACACTTTGGGGACAGCCATACAGGAGCTGAGATTTTTCACAGCCATTATTTCAAACCCTGCATTTACAGCCCCAGGAGTCCATAAATATTTGGAAGAGAATTTACTTCTCTATAAATAGGTCTGCAAGTTCCTACCTCAGCCACCCACTTACACATAACTATGATTTTATGCACCTAGCTGTGACCACCTTTCCTAAGAGATTAATTTACTTACTATTAAAAAGAATTATAAAAATCTGTAAACTTCACGACATTTTGTATAAGAATACAAAATATATATGTGTGGAATAGCTGATTATAGAAATACCTCATGCAATTTAAAAAAAAATCAAGAGGAACTAGTGTACCATTATTATCAAAACATGAAGCTAAAAATACACCTGTCTCTGGAGCAGAGAGAATCACAGAATAGAATCACAGAACTGTTTAGGTTGGAAAAGACCTTTAAGTCCAACAATTAGCTTAAGACTGCTAAGTCCACCACTAAGCCATGACTTTTAGTGCCACATCTATACATCTTTTAAATTATTCAGGGATGGTGAATCAATCACTTCCCCGGGCAGCCTGTGCAATAACTGAAAACCCCTTCTGTGAAGAAATTTTTCCTAGCATTCGAATTAAACCTCCCTTGGTGCAACTTGAGACTATTTCCTGTTGTTCAGTCACTTGTAACCTGGGAGAAGAGACTGACACCCGCTTCTCCACAAACTACATTCTGGTAGCTGTAAAATGTAGTAAGGTCTACCCTTAGCCTCCTTTTCCCTAAGCTAAACAACTCCAGGTCCCTCAGCAGCTCCTCATAAGACTTGTGCTCCAGATCCTTCACTAATTTCAGTGCTCTTCTTTGGACAAGCTCCAGCACTGCTGTGTAGTGAGTCCAAAACTGAACACAGACTTCTTGCAAGTTCATTGCTTCCTACCTGAAAAATCAATAATGGATAATAGTCTGAGGGCCATACCCAAGTAGGAAACTTTCTCTTCACGTCTTTGACCCAGGTCCCAGGGATGCAGCAGATTTCCTGAAGAAGTGTATCTGGTCTGCATATTGGGCCTTTGGTTCTGCACTATAAACTAAGGGGAAAGAAAGAGCATATCTTGGTACTACGTTGCAACTATAACTTAAGTGATTGGTGGAAGAACTAAATACAGTCTTGTCTTACAATGTACTCATACTTTTCTCAGCAGCAGGTGCTTTAACTGTGTTCTGAAAAGTCTGAACTGCAAGTTCGACCTGCAGGTTACTCTTCTCTGTTATTTACAGAATTCACAAACATTCTCAAAGTGAGAACAGAGAAACTGAGCACACAGGTCCTTGCATGTCCACCAATATCAACAGATGCAAGAAAAACTTCCACAAGTTTGGATGTTTCATTCTCTGCAGAAAGTTTTGTTGGCTCAGGTGAAGTTTAATTAACAGGTATCATTGCAAGTCTAGGGCTACAAAAGATAACAGTTTTGAATGCAACATCACTTTCACTGCAGGATGTAAAAAACAACAGAAAAACAAACCTTGTACACAGAGGGAGGTAAAACAAGCCCTGGTAGAATTACACTTCTTGCACAGGATTGAAAACTTTCTTATATATCCTTATTTTCTCATAATTATTGACTATGAAGGGTGCTGCACTTTCACAGAACAATTTCCTAACTTTAAGATTCTTTCTCTTTAAAACATAGGGTTGCTAGCACTAACAGATGCCACATGGGTAAATTAGATTGTTACCATGTACCTCTTGATTCTGTCAAAGAACCATGAGATGCTAATGAGTTAGACAGCATTAGGGCAGGGGCCAAAAGATGATCATGTACATACAAGAAAAATAATCAGAACATGTGAAACTGTCTGCTCCCTGCTGTGGAAAAGGAGCTTGTACTGCGATTCTTTCTCCCAGTGAAGCAGAAGGGATGGTGGAAACCAAGAGCAGGGTATTGAAAGTTACGTATCAAAGCAGAGAAAAGCAGACATTTTTTTTGTGAAGAGGAAAGGAACAAGATGAACAAAGATGTATTTAAAACACAAAAGAATCTGGTCTTTCATCACGTTCTTGTATTGGGCCTGACTTTGATGGAATTAACCTTCTTCATAGCTGGTGTGTTTTAGACTTGTGACTAAAATAGCGTTGATGACACAGCAATGTTTTGACTAGTGCTGAGCAGTGTTTGCACAGCATCAAGGCTTTTTCTTTTTCCCACTCTTCCACCCCTTCCTATCCTCTAGCCAGCAAGCAATTGAACTGAACTGGCCAAAGGAATATTCCATACCACATAATATTGCTTAGCAATAAGAAAAGAACCCTCAAGACTTTTGTCTTACAAGATAACTGTTTCTTGTAGACTGGCTGGGCATCAGTGTGCTTATGGGAGCTGATGAATGATTGCATCATTTCTTTTTTTCTCTCTCCTCTTTCCTTCTCTTATTAAACTGTCTTTATCTTGACCACTATTTTTCTCGCCTTTTTTGTCTTCCAATCCTGTCTTCTGTACTGCTGGCGGTTGGAAATGAGTGAGTGGCTGAGTGGGTGCTAGTATAGCATGGATGGGAGGAAAACACGGAAGATGAAAGAAGAAAAACACAAGAGAATTTTTGCAAAGCCCCATGGGTGTTTAGCAGTAAGAAGTAGTATCATCAAACGAGAGATCACTGTTAGTGGCATTATCTTCATTTCAACTGAGCTTGACATTCTCTAAACATTCTGCTCAAACACCTTAGTTTTATTCCTGATTTACCTTATGCATTAGATGATAAGTTTAAGTTCTCCTCCTTCTTTACCTCCTGAACATGAGAGAAGAGGCAGCGTATGAAAGTGAAGTGAACATCTTACTATATTTCCCCACACTGAAAAAATTATCTTCAACAACATTCATGTTCCACTACTTTTTTCTACTCTCCAGCAATTAATGCCATGACATCAAAGGTTTGCAGTTGAAGGAATTCCGATACTTGATTCCAATTTGCATGTGCAAGAAACTTACAAAACCAATTGTGAATGTATTGTACAGGCACATGTGAGGTATTTAAAAAACAAACAAAAAACACATAAACACTAAAAAGGAAACATTCATTTTGTGGTTAAAATGTGCTCCAAAGACAAATATAAAATTAGAGAACAGAAATGCCACAGAAGTCATAATCTCAAAAATTTGTGAGCTTTCCTGTGCCCATAACGTTTGTATTTGAAACAGTCAACTATCAGACACATACCAAACACCTGTAGCTCTCATGAGGCCCATATATTTTATTAGTTTTTACTGACCACAGTGTATCATATGAAGATAAAACAAAGTACAGCATACTCCAAGTTTAAAGCAAGACTGAGGAGGCTAGTAAAACCCCTCAGGAACGTGAAAATGAAGTCCATATTTCTTGCAAGAGTTTTGGAAAATGCATGCTGGAAAACTATGTTTTCTGTATAATGGCTTCCTTTTATTCTGAATAAATGAATCATTATAAGGGGAAAGAGATTATCTTTTTTAGTATGCCAAAACTGTGCTGACTGAATCAGCAGTAAAAAAAAATTGCATTATGTTTGCAGAAAAAGTGACTGATGTCTGAAGTCTAATTAAACATACAAATTAGCTAGATTCTCTGAAGACACACGGACAGCTGCAACATTTTTGCATTTCATAATGATAACGAGCTAATATGATAAAGAAAGCTATATTTATACCACTATTTGTAAAATAAAGCCACTTGTTACAAATACTTCCAGAGCACTAAGACACTTACAACAAAAAATGTCTAATGATAGCAGTTTTCAGAGATAGATAAATATGAAAACGTTTATTATTTTATGCTGAATAGAGATATCTATAAATACATCCTGATTAAGAGTTATAAAAATAAATCATTAGCTTTGTTAAAGCTCATAGGAGGCTCTACAAGCTAGCTCCACTTGCCTTCTGTTTCAAAGCACATAACTACATATGCTTTGATTGCAACTAAAGGACAGAGCGCGAGACTTGCATAAAGCATAGTCAGTAATGTGTTGATACTCAAACCAGGCTTACTCAATAGTTTTCTTTTCAAGGCCTTATTTTAACCCACTTACAGCTTAGACAAATGTAGCTATTTGAACATTTCAGTTAAACTTCTAAAGATACGATTTTTAAACTGAATCAAAAAAAAAGAAAAAAACACAAACAAACAACCCAAAAAACAAAAAGCAAAACACCCAGTCCAAGTATTGCCAACAGGGATTTAACATGACAAGGGTTTGAATTCATGGTAGAAAACTCCAAGTATCATTTAGCTTCTGAAAAACATTTCTTCATTGTTGGCAAGTTCTCAGATTTCAATCTTACAAGAATTTAGCTGATACTTACAACTGTATTGTTCAAAAATTCTGTGTGTTATACTGGGTATCTTTGAGAGCTTGCAGCATCCCATGACAACTGTATCTGAACCACTGTACATAGGGTTTTAAGCTTCAGCTCCCTCTGTCCTCCATCCTGTATCTCAGATACAAAACAGGGAAGCAGAGAGGTAGCCTGCCCTGGACAATCAGTGCTGGCTCCTGCAGGAACCTAGTCAGTGCAGAAGCAGCAGCTCAGTAGCATGGTTCAAAGTCAGACGAAGAAAAGAAATGTATACAAGGTTCTAATAGGCACTTAGGGATCTGTATTGAAAGGGGTTTGAGGGGAAGTTAGGACAGATGAGAGAAAGGAGGAAAGAGCAGAGAGAAAATAAAATCAAGCAGTACTTTCTTCACAGCTACCTAATCATTTAGTTTATGGCTAACCCTGGCTCCAGATTTGAAACAGCCCTAGAAATAAGCCACCGCCAGTGCTCTCACTTCCCAGCTCTGTGCACACGTCCTTCTCTGCAGGAGCAAGCACAGCTCTGTCAGCTCCAGAACAGAAGGGACCATTGCTGTACTGCTGCTCTCTTACCACTTACCTGTCACCTACCTGGCTGCTCAGCTGCATCAGTCACATACCTTTACTGTAGACAAGGCTGACAGAAGTGTAGTGAGCCATACAGATAATGTAATGGCAGATAAACCTCATGCTAAGCCTCAGAAATGATCCAAAAATGGACGACTTACAGTCACAGCTGCGCAGTATTACAAAAGAAGAGATAGAGACAAGAAATGCAAAAAAGACCGCTAAACCTTAATTGACAGATTGGTACCACTAAGGTATAGAAGGCTCTAGTTTTTTCTTCCTCTAAAGGCATGTGTCCCATATTAGCTGTATTGCACTCCCTTCCCAGTTCACTGCAAACCCAGTCAGATGAATAAAGATATAATTGCTCACATAGTTCTTCATGTTTGCAAAGAGATTAAAAAAAAATAAAAAATAAAAAATAAAAATCTCACAGCCTTTGTAAATTGATTTGAAACATTCAGGGTTACATCATCCTGGCATCCTCACATTTTTTCTGCAGAAGAAAGGGGAGGATAAAAAAAGGAAGGATTCTGTAGGATATATAGAACATATTAGTCTACAGCAGACTCAGATTTACAGAGATTTATACAGAGAGATGGCTCTTATTTTAATAAGGTGCTGTATTTTTAGGAAGTATTAATGAAATGTTTTGATCAGCTTAACACCCCTCTCTCTGCCAGGCAGAATGTCAGTTCATCATAAAAGCAGCTGCCAAAACATGTCTTTACAGAAGAATATTTCCCAACATCTCCTTCTGTAATGGTTACCTCCATATTGGTTAAACAACAGAAGAGAGTTTGGGTAATGAAGAAATCTGAGAAGGAGCTTTCTACATTCAAGCAGGTACATCAGACACCTAAAGGCAGTCTTCATGCTTCCACTGTTCTTCAAGTTAATCAGTTACCTTGAGCAACCTCTCCCCCTCCTCCTTCCCAAAATCGTATCAAACATAACAGATCCCAGTCCTTCCAGTTTTATCTATCTCCAGTATGAAAAGCATCTGTTGACACTGGGAATAAAGATTTTTACCCCTTCTACCTAGGAAGGGTAAAATTTAAGATAATAAATCACACTGATCAATAACCAAACCCTGGAAAGGGAGAACAGTATGAAGACACCCAAACTATTAGCACTTGTTTTGATTACATTTCTGTGGACAGGTCTTTGCAATTAGTGATGCTAGGTCCTGGGGAACTGTAGTAGTCTGCCTGTATGAAAATATTACAGAACCCGGTGCAGTTTTCTGCTGTTGAAATAATTAATCTCTTCCTGCTGTGGAAAAGATTGGTTTCTGAGATGCCAGGAATCAGTTTCTAATTTACATATGTACATGTACTCACAGTCTTTATCCCAAATACTGTAAATCAGCTTAGTACCAGAACTTAGGGATCCAAATTAAAACCTGAAACCATGTAGCTTCATCTCCCAAGAGACTAGCAAGTTGTCAAGCAACGCCCTTCTGGATCAGTTTGGGATTTACACACCCAAAATCTGCTTAAGCTAATTTAAAATTCTCCACATTATCATTTTCAGGCCAGCTGAGCAGAGTTTTTAGATTGGTCCTCACCACTGCTTTACTGAAATTTAAAAACCAAAATAAATAAGCAAAACCCAAAAACCCAAACAATAACAAACCAAAACTCAACCACAAAGTACCAACCCCCTCAACCTAACCACAAAAACCCAAACCAAAACTAGCTACACAAAAAGCCCTCCAATATAATCTTGATACAACCTCAAAACTGTGTCTTGCTAATAAACAGGTCGACCAGTGAATAAGAAAGCAGAAAGATGGGCTTGGGTTCACACTCCTTCCTTTTACAAATGAGAACATTGCTGTGAAATCTATGAAAGCTACAATTTCACAGCAAAGTTAGCATTCCTTCTGGGCATTTTATGGGTAGAAACTTGGTTTAAGCCATCACTTAATATTTGCTCCCAGGGGTTTACAAGTACTTTACCATACACCTTTAAAGATACTGGGGAGGAAAGGCACCCTTCCATATGTCCCTCCAAGCACAACGCCACATCACCCAGAATTAGGCACACAAGGTAGAGATGAGGTATGACTGCCAAAACAACTCAGCCATTTTTAAACATATGCAAGTCAATTAGTAATCCTGGTTTCAAAGTCACAGACCCAGCACTAGAGTCCTGTGTCCACATGTGCAGTCTCCCTTAACTCAGCCCCCTTCCTCCTACATAGGATCATAGAATACTTAGGGTTGGAAAGAACCTCAAGATCACCTAGTTCCAACCCCCCTGCCATGTGTAGGGATGCTTACATCTTTTATCCATTGCACCCATGCAATAGTGCGGACACCTGACATCCCCCGTTGTACCCTAAGTAACCATTTCAGGAATGAGATGCAGACTGAACAGATAATACAGTATTTTCAAGTAAATATGGTGGTCCAATTACTGGTTTCCACTGATGTGGCTTGGACTTTAAAGTACCTCTGTTGTCTGCAGACCAGCTGGGAGTGTCAAGCTTGCAAACAGGGAGGCTATGAACGCGTAACAGAGAAGGAAGAAACAAGCAATACTGCACTCACCAAAATTGCAGTTCTAGGAAAACATGTGGGGGAAAAAATAAATCTCAAAAATAATGTTTCATTTTGACACTTTATTTCAGAACTAGCCTCATTAGTCTTCAGTAGCTCTGAAACATTTCACATTTCAGACAGAAATGTTATTTTTTAGCTCCTTTTATTTTTTTCTTTACTCAGGAAAGCTGAGGTCAGCATATTCAGCTAACTGCCTTACATACACACACACGCTTTTTTTCCCATTTATTCTTTTAGCAATAATTGCAAATTCAACCCTTCCTTACCTCTTCCAGATGACCCTTCTGGTACAAGCTGCTCTAACTCCACAGTGATGCCCTGCACCTGAGGTTGCCTGAGGTAATTGGGCAATTCCCAGTTCCTTGGACAGTCTTCCTAATAAAATAGCTTATACCAATTCTTTATTATTTTAACTTCTTATGAAAACACCAAGAGCAAAATTACACACAAAAGGAGAAAAACCAGGAAATGCACATGGGGTACATAAGAGCAACAAAGAAACAAGTTATATGCAGCAAAAGAAATCTTAACCCTCTGTATTCTACTTTTTCCAAGAAACAGCAGGCCCCACAGAAAGATTTAGCTGCCAATGACTCAATAACACTTTTGAATTTATTTAGTTTTGTCCTTCTTGCAATGAAATACTGTCCCCAGTGCATGTATCTTCAGCTACATTCACGCTCTCAGCAGGGTTGTAATACACTGCTTTTACGGCCAGTGATATAAACTTCTTTCCTTCAATACTGTTATTTCAACCAGCTTTTAATACTTGAAATTCTGAATCCCTTGAAAATGTAGCTTTCTGATTCCTTAAATAGACTCTTAAAAATTACTTGATTCTTATTAAGCCTTTGCACTTACAATGCTCATTAAGAAAGCATTATAGTCCTGACTTTGGTGAAGAGTTGCTTAATCATTACTAAGTAATTAACATGCCAGTTAGTTTCAATATTTAATTTCAAACATCTTTGTTCTTAATACAGAAAAGCACCTCATGAAAATGGCATCAAGCTGTCAGTATATGCCACAGAGCATATTTATGAACAAATGCCGCTGCCATTTGAACTGTGAACTAATAATTTTACCCTGCAGTTTAGTTAGAAGATAGATACTTTCCTTCAAAAATAAGACTAGCCACATTTAAAAAATAAAACACACATACACCCCAAAACCCCTAAAACACAAAGGAACAGAAGTTCATATTTCAATAGAAAAGTGGATGAAATACATTTTTATTTTCACGTATGTTTTGGACACTGATCACAGCCTATCAGATAGCCCTTTCTATTAAGCTACCTTCCATTAATTTCACTTCCAATTTAAAGCAAAGCTTCCTACAGATCATTTTGCTGCTGGTTTGGGTTCTTTCAGAGTCAAATCCAGCTTCCTCTGAGCAGGGTGGCATGACTGAAGAGTTAAACAGGTCAAATATAATCTGTCTGATCCAAGATTGCACTTGATTAGTTTGTACTAATCAAATTAATTAGTTTGGCACTAAATTTTAATTTTACCTTCTTCTATTTGGAGAATTAGCATACAAACAATGGGCTGGGTTTTTTTGTTAGTTTTTTTCTTTTTTTTTAATTAAGACAAGGATATATAAGATTTCATCAGAAAGATTATTATCCCCCACATTTATGTGTGATTTTAAAAAGACGACTAGGAGCAAGTTACGATGTTTAAGTGCTACGTTATTGAACACCTAGGGAAAAACCAAAGAGAATTAGGCAGCTCTGTCTAAAAAAATCAAGGTTATGCCATAAAACTCAAAGTTGACTTAACCTTTTAAAGACCATTTTCCTTTCACCAGCTCCTCATCCTCTTCCAACTTGGTCTCACAGCCTCTTCCATGAGTGTTCTGCATCTTCTGATCAGTGGTGCCTCAGGACCACTCCCAACCTCAGCAAATCGTCTCAGGGACAAGCATTGCCTCTATGTCCTGACATAAACACAACAGAATTTTAATCTGCAGGAAAGCAGGTCATAAGTCCAAAGCACTTTTTATAAAAAAGAGGCAGATTTCTGTCTTGTAGAACCCATTTCCTCAGATTAATATATTTATGGGCTGAATTTATACTTAATGTGAAAAGAAAGTTTCTAAGAGGGAAATTTGTCAATCTGGACTACACATATACAAACAAATCCATTCAGAAGTTGTAACTGCTCTGTAAGGTCTAAGTAAGTAACAACAGATGAATTCTTCATTGCTTAATACAGATTTTGGGGTTTTGGGTTTGTTTTGTTTTGTTTGTTTTTTTCTAGTTAAATCTCCTTGGTTCTGCAGGTGATTTAAAATTAAAGGTTTTAAAGCTATCATTTGGAAACAAAGCAAACACTACTGTCATTGTTTTGCATCAGGGAGTTTTATAGGACTAAAGTGTCATCAGCAAGTGAAGAATGTTTGCTTTAAAGCATATCAAATTTAAATTGCAAAGCAGTCTACAAATTGGGGTAAGGAGAACAGACACAAAAAGCATATTAAACTACATTAGGCACCTCATTATTTTATATTTGAAATACAAGTGCAGGTGTTGAGAACTGTATATTTTTAGGAAGCTAAAAATTCAGCACAGAACTGGAGAAGTACAGTTCTTCTAGGAAACTAAAACTAAAATGGCCCAACAAAAAGATTAATTTTTTATTCCTTGAGGTAAAATCCTAGACCCAAACAGCAAAACATACTTCATTGGACAGTCTGGACTACGAGACATTCAAAAGCGTTACTGAAATGGAAAAAGCTTAAGATTTCTAGCATTACAGTTTATAGATGGATTAACAGTTGCCCAATTTTACTCTGAGTACACTGAATACTTTTTCAGGGAATAATGGTTCCAAACAGAAATGCAATTCTTGCCATATTTATAACCACCAGTAATAGCTGTGGTTCTGCGCTGACACTTAAAAACCAAAACACAACAACTGGGTTTATTAGGCGTTGAGAGTAGGAGACTGTAACCATCCAGAAGAATGTGTTACAAAAGAGTTACAAAAAAACCCCAAACAACAAACAACAAAACCCAACCCTCAGAATATGACTGCACAATACTTTATGAATATCTATTGCTTTGATCACTTCCACACTGACAGTGAATGTGAAATGCATAAGATATGCCTGTAGTAAGAAATTACTGCTTCAATTATTTCTTGATAATGGCATTTGCAAGTCTATCCACGCCTGTTGCATTCCAGTTTAAAAGGTCAGACCTAGGAAAGTTGAGAAACATCAGCAGACACAGACACAACACAGTTAATGACAAAAATACGTAACTAATTCAGATTTGGTCTCTCCTGAATTCTAAATTCTCTCAAGCGAGAGACTGTTTTCCTCAAAAACAGAAAAAAAAAAAAAAAAGGTGAAAATATTAAGGTCATAAATTACGATCACTTTCTGCAGTAAAGATCCGGATGACATGCATATTCTTCTTCTCATTCTGTGGTAGTGCTTTGGCTAACAAGTAGATTTCATTTTTTAATTCCAAATCCAGATTGTGTGATTCCTCTCTCAAACTGCCTCGTTTTTAAGTAGCACGATCAAGACTGTTTAAGGTACCACTTGAGCATTTCTGCAACAATCAAAACTACCTTGAGAATAGATTGAAGAAAGGTCAGAATTAATCAGAATTCAGCTTAATCTTCATTATTAATGAATAAAAAAAAAAAAAAAGAAAAAAAGAACCCCCCCCAAACTACCGAATCCACTGCAAAAATATAACACTGAGAAGTTATTAGTTGCGTATCATGAGAGGACCCATCTGCCTGTTCTCCTGGGCTTTGTGGAAGGAAATCAATATTAACTATTTTAACCTGGAAAATTTATTTTCATCAAAAAGTTAAGGTCTACATACAGCTCTGATATCTGAGGCTGCATTCCATATATCCCATTATTCTTCGATTACAGCTCAAGATGCACACTACCAGTGGTGTTATACATTAGCAGCATACAATACAAGTATCCCGCCTACCAGCAGGATAGCAAGTCAGAATGAGCTCTCACACTGTGCTGCTCTTCTGCAACAAACCATTCCCCTCCTGCCAGAAAGCAAGCCTTGGTAGACACCCGGGTTGCACGTTGACATTGTCTGTGGCAGGCAACATTCTTCTGGTTGACAGGCACTTTGTGTTCTCAGCTCCACCATTTACTGCCCCATTAACTTGCTTGTGAGAAAAGGAGAAAGCAAAAACTCCAATACAACTTCTGTTCCTTAGCATACGTCTGCAGTTTTAAGCAAAGTTTGTTAAAAAACTATCACTGACGAAGTACTGGCCTTCTATTTCAAACCCAGAATCACTCTAGGTAACTTCAACATCAATCTGCTTTGTTATTTTAGCTGAGTATAAACTACTGTAGAACAAGCACCCTTGAGAAGACCAAAGGTTAGCTCCGTGTCTTCAGTTTTATTTTGATAACAGTAACTCAGTACAACTGGCTAGGTGAAAGTCCTTTAGGATCAAAGGTTATAATGGATCCCAAGATAAATCTAAGAAACATGTCATTAGCCTGAAAAAGTCAATCAATATGACAGGATACGCAAAGTGAAAAATTGCACAGAGAACACCTAAGTTAGTCTTTCATTTATACCAGCCATTAACAAAGCTACCAGAACAGTAACGTCCACTTTGAGGTGTTACAACTCAAAGAAAAGTAGTTGAAGAGGGCTTAACACAGTGGCACAAGACTGTTGAAAGGATTTCGGGGATATATCTGTAAGGAGATAGAATATACATCACCACCTGAAAAAGGAAATGTTTAATACATCTTTGCAAGAGAATGTAAATGACATCTTCTTCCAGTCTAGAATACAAAGGAAAGAAAAAAATTAGTTTAAATTGGAACAAGGGAAATTTAGGTTAACTAAGAAAACCCATTAGCTGAACAATTAAACATTGGAATAGCATTTCCAAGTGTGGTGTTGTAATATCATCTTTGGGGGTAACTAAAGCTGTTAGACAATCATTTAGCTCAGAACAAGTTTGCTTTCTATCTCAGTAACAGCCGAATGCCGGCTTGCAATAGAAACAGCAATGCACATCTTAAGAGCACCTCTTACCAGAGTCTATAACTTTGGCAAAAGAGTTCATTACTGCTTTTTAGCTGCAGTGTTGTTGAGCATAGCATAGACTATCTCAGCCTTAAAAACATCAGTGTTGGGATTTTTTTGGTTTTGTTTTTCATTAGGGGTTGTGGGGTTTTTTTTTGGAGGGGGGGATGCATTGTTAGGTTGGGTTTTTTTTGTTTGTTTTGGGTTTTTTTTATGAACTCAGTTTTCTGTAGACTCTAGAGTTAAAAAGAAATCATAATCTTTATTTCACAACTGTACTTATGGGCATGGATTTCTTCTTGTTTTCATTCACAGATGTTTTTGTTCATAGATGGCATGGTAGAGATCCATGAATTTGAAAACTAAATAAGAAAAACCCACCAAACCCAACCCTATAAGCTTTAACATGCAAACCAAGAAGTCCAGAACGTACTCAGATCTGTGACAATAATTGCTAAGAAACTGGTATGCAAAAGGCATACCACAAAGTTTTCAAAGCAGCTACAAAAAGTAAGAAGTGAAACAACTGCAAGACTTTAATGCTATTTTACAAAGTCAAATAACAGCATTTAAGAAAGAATACTATGTATTCTTTCTATGAACCTGACTTGTTCAGATTGCATACTTTGGGTGTTTATATCCTTATGTATTTCTTCATAGCATACTCTAACATCCAACATCCATTCTACATATTTCACCAGTCCATTAGAAACAAATATACAAAGATACGAATTTCTAGTTTTGTCTGTTATTGAAAGACAATTGACCTCTTTCAGATAGAACTTTTCTGCTAAGAAGCAATAAATGCTCAGAGAAGAGATTACAGTCATGTTATTATATGGAGCATCATGTCTTTGAAAGCCCTTCCTAAAGGGAAAAAAAAAAAAAAAATCAAGTGTAGCTTATTTGTTTAGGGGAAGGCATGCTTCTTCCAGTTACCACACAATTTCTACTGTCTGTGGAGACAGTTTTAACTCTGACTGACATGTAATGCGATAATCCACAAGTTTTTTCTCCTCTCAGAAACTGAGAGTCAATATGTAAAAGAGATAAAAACCTTTGCCATTTTAAAATTCCATTACAGTTTACAGTCTTGTCCACTCAGTCATAGCTCATAGCTGTAGTAACCTTCCTCACAGCACCAACTGAGAAACGTCATCCATCATCCAGAGTGACAAACCATTCTTTAAATATATTTATTATTAACAAGAAACATTGTACACATTTTTCAAAGCATGGTCACTCTATATATCTTACTCAGTTGAATTCACACTTCTTTATCAATTACCCTTGTACTAGACATCCCATGACAAGTGGAAGATGAATGGAAGTAGTAAAGCCAAATTCTATAAACTAGACACAGCACAACACCCTGGTGAATACATGGAGAAAGATAAAGACATTATTTACTTTAGAAGTTAACAGTAACATTAAAGCAGCACAGCAGAATAGCCATGCGTCCTGAACACACCTTAAATACAAGCCAGCCATGGCATACTTCTGGAGCTCAGTGGTTTCCAGAATGATTTGATATTCATTGCAAGTTCAAATGCTTCTTACAGGGCTGTTGCTACAGGATATACTTGAAGTGAAGCCTTTATCACCTCAAAATGATGTTTTTTAAAAAAAAAAAAAACCACTGTTTTATAAGAAACAAATTATAACATGAAATGGAAGTTTATTCCTAGGAGGTGACAGTGCCTTCAAGGCATTAGAAAGCCATTAAATGACACTTTAGGAACACAGGCTTCCTACAAGAAGTCTCTGCATTTTCATTTAATCTTATTAAGACCTTATGCATTATATGGGTCAGACTGAGATCTTACAATTCAACTTTTTTTGCTCTGCTATTGCATATTGCTCATGGAAACCCACATATAGGCATATGAGTCAAGAAACTTTGTACCATGACCAAGTCATTCACGGAGAATGGTTGCTCATATATGGTGTTTGAATTCCAAAAACATGGATTCATCCACCATGGTAAGCAAAGCTGAGCCAATGTATCATTTCTTGTCTTTAAACACACATTTTTTTAATTGTTTTTCTGCAATAATAAATTCTTGGTATCAGTGGACTACCGCAAGGAAAGCAAATGTATTTAAGAGTAAGAAAAGCCCCAACAACTCAAAAGCATTTGGTTTTTCATCTCTTTAGTTACTAGGAACATTACTTTGATAATTACAAATGTCACTATGCACCTAGAATATTTATATAAGTGATTTCTATACCTATTATACAAAAGAATATGGTAGGAATGAGATTACTGATGAAGCAACAGCAGTTTAAAGCAAAAGAAGTCCTGAAAATAAGGCATTTAAATTTTCTGGATGGTTATCCCAGATATAATATAGTGAATAAGTCAGAATCCAATGTTTGTAAGATAAAATAATGGAAATAAAGAGAACTATTGATTCTGTTCACAAAATAAGCACTTGCACGAGCTCATCTACAACCCATACTCTCCAATGGCAACACTGCCAGACAGATGATAGCATATGAATTTGGGGATTTAATAGGATATAGTTATTTCTACTGTTTTGATGATGTACAAAGGATAGGAAATATGGGAGGGAAGGGGGCAGAGGGCAAGTCCAGATGCAACAGGGGGTAGAAGAATAATCATAATGACACAAAAAAAAAATTCTGCTAAGTCATCTTTTTTTTATTACACAATTACCATATTCAGAATGAGTTTCAAATCTTTCCCACTTATTTCACAAAAAGAGCTCTTTAAGCCAGTCCAATTGTTTAGAGCCTACCCAGGATGGTGAAACCTTCACACACGTAAAATTAGAGGGACAGCATCTTTCTTTGGTATAGTGAGGTCCAGTTGATCAATAGTCTGGCTGTCACTGAACTATTCTCTATTTCCAAGCCAGAACATTACACCGGGGCAGCTGTAGGTCTCCCACCTAGTTCTGAGTACTGTACAGCTGCTTCCAGCACCCCCATCAGCATCTTCTAGCACTGTCCCATCATTGAGTACTGCTACCCGGAAACTTCAGGTTTAAGACCGAATTCATGGCATTTGCTAACACTGCAGGATGTGAGGAGTTTTTCTAACAATTCCATAGATGAGCATGATAAAGTTATAGTTTCATCATATAAAAACCTCTTCCTTAATTCCCAGCCATTGTCTTTATAGTAAAATTCAGAAAATTCTTCAAAGTCCTGAGAGAACAGTATTAATCTATGAGGCTTAATTTAAAGAGCATATATCAAGATAGTAAGAAAATGAAACTCTTTGAAAACAAAGCCTCTGGTCTGACTCTCCAGCAGTGTTTCAGCTCAGCTCACCTTTCCATAGTTTCAGTGGATCTTCACAGTTGTAATGCATCAGGTTCCATAGTACCAGAAGCAACTTAAATCAGCTATCTGCATAAATTCTAAGGATGTCTTAAGCAAGAAGGCTTAGACAGCCTGTCACTAACATGATCAGGTGTGGCTAGGTATTTTAATTAGTGCTAGTCCTCTCTTCTAGTTCTCCCACTTTTAGATGATCAACAACACCCTGACATTTTTCAGCTTATATGAGAAAGACAGAAACATAGTGATTGATTAGCATTACTATCACCCTGGGAAGCTATTTTAGGATGCTCTCCCAATTAAGCACATTGTCATTCATCTGAAAGTCAAGAGCAAATGCTATTAGCCTGCTTCGGAGGCACTATTTCTTTGCTGTTACAAGATCTTAAAAACTTATAACACTACTCAGTTAGGACTTCAAGGAAGTTTGATATGTAAGTAACTGCTAAGGCATATTTCTCTCTTATTATTTCAGGCAAAACCCTATACTTTGTGATATGAAGACAGAAATATAATCTTTTCTGAACCATCTAACCACCACATCAAAATATTCACATATAGGCTCCAAAACAGTTATTAAAGCCTCATTTAACAAAAGAAAAAAAAAAGAAACAACAACATAGTAACCTTGTTCTGAATTATTAAGTATAATTTTTTATTGTACTTCCATCTTCTTGTGGCATTAAGTTGTAGCCCACAAGTTTTGAAAGCAGAAGGTTTTGAAGTGAACTTTTTTAAATGAAAATGAAGCAATAGTTAAGCATAAAAAAAACAGACAGTGTCGGTTTAAAAACAGAAAGAAGCAACTTAAAATTCACCTCATTGCGACATTATGCAAGCTCTCTTTTTAAAAGCCACACTTTTTCCACTGGAGACACTTGTTATGCTAAGAACCACTGTTTTCTTGAGCACAAGGCACATTGCATCCATACACAAAGCAATTATAATAGTATTCCCATGCTCCTGCAGAAATGCTGAAGTACGCTATACTTTCTGTAAAGCCAAATGACACTGCAGTAGTATCACTCTTTTATCAGCATAACTCATACAGTTCTCACTTCCCAAAATACTTGTTTTTGAACAATCCTTCTGGAATGGGCACCAAGTCATTTGGATACTGTGGCCAACAGTAGTTAATGGCATAGTTAGCAGACAACAGCCTGCCTGGCTAACCTGAGCAGCCAGTAGCTTTGCTCATTCTAAGTCCTTCAGTAGTTTTGACAGAACAGTTCTGCAAGACGGAAGGAGAAGCTAGATTAAGGTCTAGGCACAACTAAGGAGAAAACCATGCTATACCTAAACATCATCTTGTCCAAGTCTTACTGCAGAAACAAGAAGAAAAGATTTCATATGACAGTATATTAAAGTGGCAAAAAAAAAATCTGTTTACCCAAATATTTCACTGTTATGACTACTTACTTTGCCATTCTTTTTAGTCAAAGTTGTGTTTTCCATGTAGGTCAGCACCACTTTACCATTCCAAGGTGATCCACACTGAGTAATAATTTACTGCGTTAGCACTGCCTTCCTAAGCTTGCAGTACTATACAAGGTGTAAGCACAGCATGCACCTTTTTATGTGAATTTCTATCATAAGTGAAAAAAACCTTTACTGCATTAATTTTAATTTTACTGAAAGATTAATGTATTCATATATTGCATGACAGTCTAAAATGAAAGCATTACAGTTACTAAACTGTCTTGTGTGATAAGAAAATAACCATAGTGTCAGGAAAATCCCCTTTGCAATATTATATCTAGGCATTAAATTTAACACTTCTTGTAATTTGACAGCCTTTTAAGCATCAATAAACCATACAAATATATATACCTATTACCTATGGGGGAGGCAGGCACAGTCACACATGATAGAGCTTCACCTACACTCTACAAATCCTCTTTGTACTAGATGCTCAGTTAGTTTCATTTTATATTTGGTGTCCCAGTAAGCCTGAAAAGCAGTAAGTTCATAAATGCTACCAGACTCTGTTCAATTCTGAACAGGATAAAACCACTCTGTGACACTGAGGGAGAACTTAACTCACTGGTGTTTGCTCAAAATGCTCAAACAGCTCAGCTCTCATAGCCAGAGTTTCTGAAGGACAAAGCCAAATTATTTCTGCCCAGCTTCACATTTTGCAAGAACTTTGTTTTATAGTCCCAATTTAAACATGATTATGCTTGCTGTTTGGCTGGATGTACCTCACTGAAAATTGAGTTTTGATTTAGCACAATAATTTTAACTAAGCACAACACAAAATGCAACCTGTAGTTCAGAGGCAGATGGATTAAGTGTGATACCACATCAGTCAGAAACGTGATGTTGTGCCTAAATTTAACTTTCCTTGTTGATACTTTAAACATGGTCCTTTCTGAATACACAGAAAATCATATGCATGGCTACTTTTGATTTTCTCTTGCTGTCACAATCAATCCTGAACTTCAGCAGAAAAGCAAGCAACTTGTTCAGGAAAGATTACCATTTGTAAGCAGCACACAGAGCACATGTTGTTCAGTTGGCAGCTAGAGAGAAATAAATTCCACAATTTACATTTAAAGTGGAAGACTACTTTCTAAGTCACCAACTGTCTTTCATTTTTTAATAATCCTACTTAATGTTTGGGTTTGATTGTGGGGTTTACTCGTTATAGTAATAGCATTCCTTTTGCTGTGTAGTCATAAATATTGCATAGATACTTAAAATTATATCACTCCAGCCTGCCAAATGGAAATGCAAAGGGTTGTGTGTATACTGAAGTTAAAAACCACAATAAGCATCCTACCACATTAAGCTGATATTTATAAGCACAGAAGCACCTCAAGATCAGGAGGCATCCAGACACTAGCTTCAAGACTGGTGTTTTCTAACCTTTGCATTGAAGAACTCCAGTCATTAGCCAATCTTGACATATATTAAAGGCCAGGTTGGACAGAGCCTTCGGCAGCATGGTCTACTGGGAAGTGTCCCTGCCTATGGCAAGGGGGTTGGAACTAGATGATCTTAAGATCCTTTCCAACCCTAACTATGATGTGTTGGCTTTGCACTGAGCAAAAAAACCAACATCCTTGCCCTAAATATTTTACAGTCTGCATTTCATCCTCATTTACAATGTCCTAAAAAACAGCTGTCAAAAATTCACAATTGGAATTGCTATTTTTCAATCAGTTCTTCATCCTACCCCCCCCAGTTCAACTACAGCTACAAAAATTTAGTTGTTCCGCAGATTGCAGCATAATTATCATGACTAAGACATGGTTTTGAAATGTAAAGGAACAGAATTTCCAAGTTCCCTGCTTCACAAAGATAATTTTCACATTGAACTGTTTCAAAGATACCGTTAAAAGTAGAGGGGGGAAATCCTGAATCCTCAATGCATTCATACATCTTCAAAATTCAATGTGACCATAGCTATAATTAATCTTTCTATATTCAGAATTAATTCCCTATGTTGTGTGTGTCTATTAAAGCTTGTCTTTAGTTTTATATATTATACTTGCCTCCCTCTCAAAATGGGAAGATTTATTATAGTCACTTGTTGAAAGATTTTCATTGTTCAGCTATTAGTTTGATTCATCCTCGAGTTTTTAAAGGTCAGCTGCAAACCCACAAACAGTTTGACAAACAACCAACCTTTGTAGATGAGTATCAAATTTACGTGCTATTATATCATTCTCATACTCTTGCAATTTGTAGCAATTTAGTTCATGGCATGTCATTTACAGATATGTAGGTCCTGAATTATTCATGGCTTCAAACCACCAATAAACTGTCCAGAACTATCTTCCTTCCTTGGATACCTGTTGTCTTTCAAATAATTTAAATTTCAGATAATGAATTTAGAATTTAAACTGATAACCAAGATCACATCTGAATTTGAGTGTTTCTCAATTATACAATCTCCAATGAAGTAGCTCAACAAAAGGTGCTCTCCCTATGTTATGTCTATATTGACCATGTAGCTAAAGTTATTTATATATTGATCATGTTTTATTTAGATCTAGAAGAAATGAGTGCAGCAGTACTGCAGCATTATAGTGGATTTAATTGTCTTCTATGTGTGTGTGTAAACACAGACACACCCTAAAAGCAAAGACACTGTTTCTCAGCCAACAGCCATTTAACGTAACTGTTGGTCTCTTGGTACAACTGGTGATCAGCAGATGACAGGAGGAAAACATGGTGTCAAAGACCCCATGAGAATTTTCAGCTTACATTTCATAAAAATTGAAGTTTAATTAAGGAAGAAAGGGATGTGATGGTGAAAAAGATGGCTTCATGGCACGTCTGTATGTCTGATCCCAATATGAGTCATTTGCCCTGCCTTGGATACTCGACAATAAGTAGCTCATTCTTCATTTTCAAGCATTTTCAATAGGAAAGCAGTAATCTTTTCTCTATATATGTTGTCTGGGAAAAAGAAAGACAAAACAAGATTTTGTTTCTTTGATACATGAAGTGGCAGAAGTAAGAGAATATATATATGCTTGCTAGAAAGGCCCAGGTAAGAGTAAACTAATCTAAAGATACATAAAGATACCACCTAAAGATAGCTTTACCTCTTAATGAGGATGAAATCAGTTGACTGATATTCAGGATATTTACAAGTAACTGTTTATACATGGCTATTCAGTTTTATGTTTTTTGGTTTTTGTGTTTTGATTTTTTCTTTTATTTTCAAAATGGAGGACCCTGGACCTGTACAATGATTACTCTTTCTCATAATACTTGATTTTTGTTTTCAGAAGTCACTTGACTTGTTTCTTAGTGTTGCTGTATGGTTTGTTGATTTTGGTTACTGTATACTTATGGTTGACTGACTACTTCAGAATCCTTGGAAATTGCTGTATTTCTTCAGTATAAGACAGATTTCTCTAGATATTGCAATGTAAAAAAAAAAAAAAAAAAAAAGCCCAAAACATGAAAATGCCTGAAATATCCACAAAGGTTCTACCAGCAAAAAGATCAGACTGTTTTTTCGAAGTTAAGTAACAGAAATAAATGCATATGAGCTCTATTCAGTGAAGATTTCAATGAAGATTTTGAACGCTAAAAGACATTGGCAAAGACATGACAATAAATGGCACCTTTTCAAGCATCCTTCACATTACCCTTATCTGAAGCAACTCATTACTTCCAAAAGAAACATCCCTACAGAATTTCCTTGAAGGTTCATGGAAACTATTGTACACATCATTGACCTTCTCATAGGTTTATATGTGCTTGCAAGTACTCTACCACATCACCAAAAGATAGGCTGTTCTGAAACAAAAGTAGAGGGGGTGGAGAATAGAATAAAATACATAAATACTACTACAGTTCATATGCTATTTTTTGTAGGAAAGCCTATTTTGTGCAGAGAAATTGATTCCCACCTTTGAGTCCTTCAGGAAAGGAACATACAAATGACTTGAATTTATAAATGTACTAATGTACATTATCTCATGTCTCCACTTTAAATAGTAGGCTTTAATCTTATTCATTTTGAAGCAACCCTAGCACATACTCTCCATGTATGATTACAGCATAGCAGCTTTTATGGAAAACAGAAATTTGTTCTTATTTGCACTAGGAATATTTAATAACATAAAAGGGAATCTCAAAGTTCCTTAATTTCATCCGCAGCAAGCATTACCTTCCAAAATTGATTAAATTTATAAGAAATTCTTGGCACTACCATTTTTTCTCCCAGTACTCCTAATTGCTTCAGTTAATATTCATTTAAAAAAAATAAAAATAATGTATTGTCGTGGGGTTTTGATTTGTCACTTTTCTATATGTCAGAAAGAGACCAACTTACTCAATATTACCAAATTAGCACTGGTGCCAGTTATAGGCAAAGATTAGAGAGACACATTTAACACTGGTCTAGCTATTAGATGATGCCTTTAATACCTGGTAACATGATGCTAAAGTTGAGCTAGGGCTTCTGAAAGATGTCACTTGCCTTCGGTTTTCTTTCAGCATAAACTGTAACAACAGAAGAGCGATTGTCAAAACAAAAATAGCTGTGATCCTATTTACATTCACATTCTAGGCTTTCCATCTGGAATATCTGTCTGTAACTCCCGCCTGAGAAGAAATCAGCATCTCATGGGAGATGCAGCATAGCCAAGGAGCCAAAAGAGTAAGAAACACTTGAATTAGCCTTCAAGAAAACATATAACGTTTTTAGAAATTAAAAGTTTGGGGTTGTGATATTATTTCTTTTATTCTTTTGCACTAAGGAGTCAGGAGTGAAGTGGAGAAAAGGACAAATTTTCTAAAAACCTCTTCAGGTAGGTCAGCTGGTTAAGGATATTGTTCCTTTATTAGAGGAGAAACACCTTGAGTTGAGCTTTCAAATGTAGCAAATGTTGGCAGAATATTCTTGGCTAGGCACTAAGATTATTAATGATAAAAATGTATCCTGAGGCTCAGGCAAGTATCTGCATATATTGCAAGCTTACTGCTGTTTCAGAAATTGGCAGTCCTGAGATGCAGCTAAATGAAGACTATCACTTTCCTTCAGTTCTTTCATTACTAGACTCTCCAGTTCCATTCCTTCAAGGCTTTTAAACCGCCTGTTCTCCGCACAACATTTTGATATATTCCTTTGAGAGGGTACCCTAGAAAGGCAGCATAATTATTATAACTGCCCCATATATCCCTCCCACCTCCCTTAAAATAATTATAATAATGACAACAACAATAATATCTCTGAAATGCAAAGAAGACAAGTTTAAGGGAAGAGGTCGCCTTGGAGCTCTGTACAGAGAAATATGCCATTTCTGGAAAGCCCCGTTATACCATTTGTGTGCGAAGTGCTGCCACACAACTGTCCTACCTGCTGTTCTGCTGTTCCAATTTCACAACCTGCCTTTTTTCCTTTTTCTTTTTCCCTGCAACAGCAGTAGAACTAATAGAGAGAGCACTCCTGGCTCAGACACAAGTAAGTTATCATGATCTTAATGCATTATGCCGCCAAGCTGAAGTAGCCATCTGCCTGCATGCTTTTAGCCCAGTTCAATTACAAGATAACACATTTTAGCTTAATCTTCAATGTAAGAACTAAATGTGAGATAACATGTCTTAGCTCAAATCTGAAACTAAACTGCATTATCTCTCCATTTGACAGGCAAAGCATGCACCCAACTAATAGACAGCAAAGGTTAGCTGAATGGAGGAAACCTGTTAAGCCATTACAACTTAATCATATTAATGAAAGGTTTAATCTAATACACTTTACAGCATTACCTGCTGCCATAAGTACAGTTGAGGCTGCATTCATGAACAGTTACTCCAGCTCAGATGAGGCACAATAATTCACAAAGCTGTGCCGTTCATTCATGATCTTTGATAGTTCATGTAACATTTGTATATAAAAACTAGACAGATTTTGTTCTAGAATAAGGCAAACAAACCTGAACATATATAGCATTCAAACACAGATAACCCCCCTTTTTTGAGGAAGCTACTAATCTATGGTTAGTAGACATATCTAGCTTACAGAAGATGAATTTAGTCTTGGAAACTGCAGATCCTGTTTACAGAGCAAATAAAAATAAAAACTACATTCATTTTCACTGTACTTAGTTCATGGTTCCAGAATCATACCCAGTGTTCTATAAGATCGAAATGGATCACCATCACACGCAGAGACCATACAGTAACTAGCTACATATCAAAGATATGGGTGACTATTCAGCTTTTAAAAGAAAGCAGTATCTGTAAAAGAATTACCACTTCCATTTTACACATAACCATACTTAATAAAATTTGTATCTCAGCACACAATGAGCATAACACATTGCTCTGTGCAAAATGATCACATCAGAGATTTTAATCTGAATTCTAAAACATAACAAAAAGGCAGCTCCTGTAATACTAAGCTGCTGTGTTTTAGAAATAATTACATTCCTTTCAAGTGGTTGCTATTTTCTCAGATACGTTGTCTGTACTTACACACCTGAAGCTTTCCAACAATACTGTATTCATCTTGTTGCAGTGAAAGCCACCACAACCTATTCTAGCTTTCTGGTTGCTTAATATGGCAAGACTTAGTTTATTTTTATATTAATGGTAGTATTCTTGACCAAGCCTACCCTATGCTTACTATGCAGGCTTCAACAGAAGTGCAAAGATAACTTTGGTCCATTATGCCAAAGTGATTCGGAGCCAAATTATGATGAATTATCAGGCAGTGGGAGTTAAAGAAGAGCCAAGGCTTCTGTTCAGAATGAATACTAATAAGACTAGAAACAACCAACACAAATTACTACACTTGCACAAAAGTCCACTGACAGAGAATCCAGACAACAGCATAAAATAATGCGTCTGTGTGCCAATACCTTTCCATAAGAATGTGTAGCTACCACTTACAGTAGTAGCATTAGCTTCACAATTTTCCCCACAGAAAAGAAACAAGGTGAAAAAATAAACCCAAAACCAATCAACCCAAAACAAACCCCAAACTTATATATGTATGGATAGCCAAGAACATTCCCTCTTCCACCATGGGGTGTTTGCCTTTAATAAATTGTTTTCATTCTGATTTTTAAGTAAAGGTAGATGCAGCTGTACCAAACTTATTCTGACCTTCTGACTCTTACTGGACCAAAACACAGTTTCTAATCATGAAATATTCAGGTTGCTAACAGGTTTTTTTCTGCAGCAGAAGCTATTCTGCCATTCCTCTTCCTTCTACTATACATAACAATCCTGCAACTTTATTCCACTGTTTCCTCTTTTGCCTTTCAATTGCAATTTAAATGGTACAGTGCAAATCTCTTAGGAAAACAGGATGAAAAGCAGTGCCTTTGCTAAGTGTTTTCTTTCTGCATAAAACTTACAAGTTCTGGATTCAGCTCACTAAGCACTCCTAATAATTAAAGCATAACAAATGAAAACTGTGCAAAGAAAGATGTTGTTATATAACAATTATTCAGTATTAGTAGTGTGTGTGAAATTATAAGCAAGCTTTTGTCTTATTTATTCTTTTATTTACACATCATAATGGGAAACTTGCATGCTGTATTATTCCATATCATAAAGTTTAAAGTTATAGCCTCCATTTCTCATATTAATAGCCCAATTAAGAGTTCACAGCCTGGCTTGGTATTACCTGATCTACAGTGAAGAGCAGACTGTTTCATATTGAGTTCAGCACTGAAAACACCACCTGGGCAATCGCATGGACAAGTATAACTGCTTTGCTCTCAAAAAGTAAGCAGCCTCCAAAGATGACAGAAGTACATCAGGCAATGTCAGTATCTTGTTCAGCTAAGAGGGAAAACACCCAGGCATGATTTTTATTCCCCAGTGTGTATGAAAACAGTTCATACCCAGTGTTAACTGTGAACTGTTGTATGACTGATGGTATGTAGTATACCTGGACTTTTCCAATTAATTAATTAAAACTTTACCATTTATCTCCATGACTTCTCTTGGCCTAATTATGTGAAACATTTTACAATGTAGTACTCTTTCCAAAGCTGAAAGTTTAATCTGAGTAATGAGCAGTATTCATCACAGTCCATTGAGGACAGTCAAGTTTCAGACAATGGAACAAATTTAAGTTTGCTTAATGAGCACTTCTGATCAACATGAGTGATTTTCTTCTTAGGTACAAGATCACTAGGTATGAGAATCCACTATATATATACCTATCAGTATGAGAGGCCTTTTGCTGCCAGACTACTTCAACTTGAAACCAATACAGAAGTGTACCAGAGATGGACAAGCAGACACCCATTGAGATCTATGAGGACATTGCCATGGTGTGCAGTTAGAGAAGCAAAAGCGCAGCTTGAACTGAAATTGGCCAGAGATATAAAAAAAACTACAGGAAAGGGTTCTTGAGGTATGCAAACATGCAGAAACAAAAAGAAAATATTGGCCTGCTGTTAAGCAAGAGAGGTAATTTAGTCACCAACAACACTGAAAAGGCTGAGGTTCAATACTTACTTCACCTTGGGAAAAAAAATCCAGGAAGGAAGAGTTGGCATGTGAACTATTACAGGAGCTTGACCCCTACAAATTGGTGTCCCCGACAGTATCCACCCAAGGGTGTTAAAACAGCTGGCTGATGTCATTGCGAGACTGCTTTTGATAATCTCTGAGAAGCTGTGGAGATCAGGGGACATCCAGAAGACTGGAAGAAGGCTAATGTCACCCCCATCTACAAGGACAACTCAAAAGAGGGTCCAGGAAATTATCAGCTCTTCAGTTTTACTTCAGTCTTTGGGAGAGTTATGGAACTAATCCTCCTTGGGGCTATCACAAGTCAAATAAAGCATATGATTGGGAAAAGCTAGCATGGGCAGCAGGGGCAAAAATGCCTGACAAACCTGATTGCCTCCTATGACAAAAAAAGCAGCAGGGGCAAAATGCCTGACAAACCTGATTGCCTTCTATGACAAACCTGCTCGGTTGATGCAGGATGAGAGGTGGATATTGTCCACCTGGATTTCTCCAAGGCTTTCAGTATGGTTTCCCACAGCCTACTCTTAGAGGAACTGATGTGTTATGGTCTAGACAAGTGGTCTATGCAGTGGCTAGGGACCTGGCTGACTGGCCACACTCAGAGGATGGTGGTAAATGGCTCTCAGCCTGTCACAAGTGGGGTCCTCCAGGGATCGATATGAGGCCAAATACATTTAATATCTTCATAAGTGATCTGGAAGATGAGATCAAGTGCACCCTCAGCAAGTTTTCCAATGGTACAAAACTGAGTGGGGAAGTGGACACTTCAGAAGGGAGAGCCACCCTGCAGGAAGACTTGCCACAAAGAGAAGTGTAATTTCAACTAGAACAAGTGTAAAGTCTTGCAACAGGGAAAATGTAATCCAGGAGTATAGTACAGGCTGGAATCTACCTGGCTGGAAGCAGCTCTCTAGAAAGGGATCTGAAGTTCATGATGAAAAACAGTGTGCTGCTGTGGCGAAGGTGGCCAAAAAGATGCTAGGTTACATCAACAAGGGCACCACCAGCACAGACTGAGAAGTCATTACTTGATTGTACTCACTGCTTGTCAAGCCACACCTGGAATACTGTGTTCAGTTTTGGTCCCTGCTCTACAAAATGATGTGGACAGGCTGGAGATGGTCCAGAGAAGGGCCACAAAAATGATCAGAGACCTGGGTAGCCTGCCATGTGAGGAAAGCCTGGGAGAACCAGGTTTCTTAGGCCTTGAAGAAAAAAGGCTCAGTGGGAGCTCAGGAAAAAAAAGCTCAGGGGAACTTATCACCATGTTCTTGTATTTAAAGGGTACCTACAAAGAAGATGGAGACCCTTTTTTTCAAGGAGTCACATGGAAAAGATGAGGGGTAATGAGTGCAAGTTACTCCTGGGGAGATTCCAGTTGGAAAACAAGAGCGAAATTTTTCATAATACAAACAATAAACAACTGGAACAATCTTCCCAGGCAACTGGTGGATTCCCCAGCATTGGACATATCTATTATTCACCTGGACAGGGTGCTGGGCCATCTTGTCTAGACTGTGCTTCTGACTAGAAAGGTTGGACCAGATGATCCTTGAGGTCCCTTCTAACCTGGTATCCCACAATTCTATGAACCAATTCTACAAAGGTAGAAAAAAATCAGCCTTCAAACAGCTGTTGTATGCCAAATGAATCTGCATAATTTACAATTTTAATTTACAATTCTAATATCCTAAAATTGGCCACATTAAGTTCCATCTTGTCAAAAATGGTGGGTTTTTTGTTTTATGAAAGCATGGCTGACCTTGGGTTAAGTAGAGCAACTGCATTTCTTATTGAATGCTCCAGACAGGATGGATGTCCTGGCAGCAGCAGCACTAGCTTGGGATTCATTGAAGTCATTAAAATAGACCACATCTCATATAGTTTTACAAACATCCAACATTCATCTTGAAGAGTACATATTTTTAATGCCAGTCAACTTTTTCCATCTTACAAGTTTTATGGAATTTGCCAGTAAATTTGCCATTTCTTAATTCTGTGTCTACACGCAGCAATGCGTTTGCTCCCAAAGAAGCTTTACACAGTATTTGCAGTAACTGAAGCTTAAAAGCACGTATGAATGGGGTGGGGGATGGACTCTTAAATGTATCCCAGACAAGGACCATCTTTATGCTTCTTATGCTTTCAATGGTTAATAATATTCTACAACACAGTATTTTTTCATGAAAGTTCCTTTTATCCCAAAACAAAATCTTAAATATATGTTCATGCATATGTATATGTAACTTTGCAGTTTTTCAGAAGTCAACCTCTTAAAGCCATATTCATAGGTTGCAGAATATGTGGATTGATCTTTCCAGACTTTTGATTACCCAGATCCTTCAGTGAGAGCTGCTGGATACACAACAGTTTAGTGGAGGAAAGTAAGTCAGCCATCTTCAACACTTAAATAGAAATTAAAGTCAGGGTTTGGAGGTAGTTGTAACACATATCAGTCTCTTAAGTCCTGGAAGGCTTGAGTGGACATGAGGCAAGAAACCAACTCATACACACTTAAGAGTAATAAAACAAAGCAGAGGCTTCTTACGGACAGAATATGTGTTTCCAAAAGATGGAATACAGAGTAAAAGTAAACCACAACACTTGTTCTGGTAGCATTAAAAAAAAAAAAAAAAAAGGAAAACTATCATAATCCAATTCTAACTTAATTATTTTACTAACTTACAGAAAATATTATTACAAAATGTAGTATTCAATCAATATATGCTCCTGTAAAATAAAAGCAATCACAGTAAGAACCAAAGCATTTTCACAAGAAACAAAACATTGGTGCAAAGTTGGCACGGGAATGCTATGTCTAGTAAATGTGGTAATGTGGATTTACGAATAGCAGCCATGAAAAGGAAGTTTTCAGCAAATCTAGAAACTAATTCTCCTGTTCTTCAAAAGAGAAACAACACCTCTCAGCTCTCAAACATTTTTAACAGGACTAAAAGTACCTGAACACTTTGTCCAGAAGTTGGAATTCAGGCCAAATTTACTGCATAGTTGCATTACAATCTGTGTTATCCCTTAATTTTTCTATATTCCTCCTTGAAGGTCTTCCAGTCACTTTTAACTGAGGAAGGTTTCTATTAAATATACGAAGTTCCTTAAACAGTTAACATATTTATAGGGTTTTAGCTATAAGACACAATATTATTCTTTCAGAATGCCTTTTCAATTAAATCCCTCATGCCAAATAAGTCACATTAAGAAGACCGCTCTACAAAGTGATCGACGACATACTTAATAAAGACATTTAAAGTTGATTTCACTTGAAAACAGTTGTCACATTTTATATTTGTTGTCTACAGACGATTTCCACATCAGGTGCCCTCAGCTTTCAAGTGTAATTACTTTTCCGTTACAGCTAATAACTTTAAGCTACCGAATTCAAACTGAATCTAAAGGGTGTCTTCTACTGGACTTAGAAAATAAAGACATGTAACATTTAAAACCTTGGAAAATAATAGAGCAGCTTTTTTTTTTTTTTTTTTTTCCAAATTTATAGCTGTCTGCTAGATAAGGCATCAGCATTTAGGAGATTTACAGTGGAAGAGATTTACAGAGGAAGGACAAAAATTTACTTCTTCCCTTAAATGAAATAAACTGATGAATAAAAATTTTTGTTTCACCCTTGATTTAATGTTTTTTCCATTCTATAAGATAGCCTACTAAGCAAGACAAGCTTAAATATATATACATATATATATATATATACACACACACCAGTCACCCTTTTAGCCAGGGCTAAATAGAGCTAGGATGTTTCAAAAAGCACAGCAAGTTAAAGTGGTCATTTAAAGGGTGAAATTCTTTCAGTCTAGCCATAACTAGCTTTCTGAAAACTGATTGTAGAATATGATACAGGTTTTCCAATGTTTTGAAAATATTACTCAAAAAACATGTTTTATGCATCCAGCTTTTCGTAGTTCTTCTTCAGAGTATGCCAAGTCAACAAGGGTTTTGAACTAGATCTGCCTTTTTTCCTCCTACAGTAAGTTCCTGGAAACAACCAAAAGGCTTTAAAATAAAATAAAATTTAAAAAATAACCAACATATTTCACTAAATCATGCTAGAATAAATACCTCTGCAAAATAATCTAAGCAGCTAAGATAGACAGCAATAGTAAGATTTTATGTGCAAGTCCTCCCTCTATCTACTGTAAATAGGGCCTTGATAATAGTGACTTGAGTTATAACAAGACCTCACAAGGTCCATCTAGATTTTATTAGCCCTGAGAATTCTTCACCTACTCCCAGTCCCTGTGCTTGCTGGCTCATACATACAGACGAAGACCAAAACCAAGATAAAATACCCAGAGATGCACAGTGACCTACAGAAAGCTCTTTTCAAGCACAGCCTTTGCTTGAAATTTTTGCAGGGTGAGATTCAGGGCTTTATCCACATAACTTAATATTTTAAATATGAAAGCCTGTCCTTTACTGCTAAAAGTGTTTCATACAGAAACAGTTAACTACCTAGATCATAGAAGAAATCACTCAGCTTTCAGGAAAAGAAGTCCCTATTTCCCTCCCCAGCACCACAAATAGTGCCGAATACTTGCAGTATTTCTACTGATCTCAACAAGACTTACTTTCCTTCATTTACACAGAGCATTAAGTCTTTTCCTTTAGGAATGTGATGTCTGACTAGATACTGACGCATTGAGCTATTTATGTCTCAAAGCATACAGATAAGCATTACAGCGTTTCAGTTTATGTGATTTTTTTTTATCTATCCACAACATATAGGCTGCAGGTAGCTACATCCAGCCTGAACCAACTCTGCTTTAAAACCTACCTGCTTTCTCTTCACTTCATCTCACATCTTTACACCTCAAAGTTAAGTGAATTAACACATGAAGTGGAGACAAAACTATCCATTTTTTTACAGATGCAGAAGTATGAAGGCATAGGACCTATAACATATGTCAATCCCAAGGAGGTGCCCTGATGGGAGCTGAAGCTGGACCTCCAGTCTCATGGGTAGAGTGGGGGTCACAGGTGAGGATTGTCAGGGCTATTAATGTCCATTAGTGCTCACACAGCGCTCATCTTCAGCTGCATATCTATCGAGCAAACAGTTTTTTTCACCACAGAGTTTGTATAAAGCATACTTTTGGGTTGCCTTCTTACAAAATTATTTTCCTTAATTTGTAATTTCCTATCTTGGATCAAGGGGAAAAATTACTTTCTGCTAAAGTAAAAAAATGTACCTAAGCATGTTACATCTTTATCATCCATAGAATGATAGAAACCTTATTGCTTTCCAGAAAAAAACTGGCAACTAAAACAGAAATTAAACTTACCACAGCAGTTATAGTGTAATGACACAGTGTAATAAATTTTAAATGCTACACAAAGCAGCTCTGGTCATTAGAATAATTTTTCATAGCTTTAATTGCATTTTTCTCATTTAGCCCAGATCATCATAATAGCTATCTACCTTTTCCTCAAATGAGCTGCTTCTACTGAAAATGGATGGCTCAGAGTTGAGTTAGGACTTTATTTACCTTCTAGGTTGATCAGCTGCTCCTTCATGCATTTCTGAGTCACTGCAGACATATGCATGTCCCTCACTAGGTATTTCCAAATGAAATGAAAGACAGGAAAACACCAAGAAATCAAACGTTGATATGCATTTGGTTAGCCTGAAAATCCTTACTAAGCTTCCTGTTCTGTTGTTTCCTGCTGTACCAGGGTAAGTGCTTTACAGCTGGTGACTTTATGAATAATAACCTCGCTATTCTTCATGACAACTGTTTGAGCTTTGAAAATATTGCTGTTTCCTTTCCTCTGTTGTAATATAATCAACTGATACAACATGCAACTTACAAATGTTTCTTTCTTGTTAGGTAGTTGAAATCAAAATGGTATTTGGTTTACAATGTAATTCCTAGATGAAAGGTTATTCTACCCATTTTCCTGCAAGAGACAAAGGTGCTTTCATAGATTATGTGCTAAATTTTAATTATGTGTATTTTCAAACAAAGAAGAAAAGCACAAGCAAGAAGTACGAGATGAACTTGTAATCAGTGTAACTGTGAAAGTTTAATCTCTGTATACATCATATTAAAATTACTGCACTAAGACAGTGTGCTAATATAAATCTAGGTTCTGTGTAGTCTCTATGTAGTCTCTTCATTTATTTTATCTGCCTTGGAATGTGGCAGATGTTCTCCCCTAAGAGGGGGACTACAAGCAAGAAAAGGGGCAAACTGTCATGACTGTCATGTCTTTAGCTTACTTGGTAGTTTGTTGGTTGTTTGTTTTTTTTAAGAGTAATTCAGAGTTTCTTTTTTCACTTACTAGAGATACTAACGAGTGTTGTTCCTATATAGAAATTCCTATTCTGAGTGAACCGTAAGCACATCTCACTTTTGCAAAAATACGTTCTGCATTATTAAATAATGGACACTTGAAATGGAAGTGTCCTCCAAAATGAGGTTCTTTAAAAATATACCACCAGGGATAAAATGGATTTAGGATCAAAACTGAAAAAGAAAGGAAAAAAAAAAAAAAAGAAACCAAACAAAAACCCAAACAACAGATGCTCTAAGACTATGCTTCAAAGCACATTTATGCTTGGGCAAAACTGTTCATAGTAGTACATAATTTCACCAAACCACATGTGGCCAGCAGGTTGAGGGAGGTGATTCTCCCCCTCTACTCAGCTCTCATGAGACCCCCCCTGGAGTACTGCATTCAGCTCTGGGGCCACCAAGGCTGGAGGGACACGGACCTGCTTGAGTGAGCCCAAAGGAAGGCCATGAAGATGCTCAGAGGGCTGAAGACCTCTCCTGTGAAGACAGGCTGAGAGAGTTGGGCTTATTCCGCCTGGAGAGCACAAGGCTCCAGCGAGACTTTCCTTATAGTAGCCTTCTAGTACCTAAAGGCAGTCTTCAAGAAATCTGGAGAGGGACTTTTTACAAGGGTGTGTAGTGACAGGACCAGGGTTAATGGTTTTAAGATGAAAGAGGATAGATTAAGATTGGATAATAGGAATCAAAATTACACAACTTCCCAGAGAAACCATGAAAGTTAAACAAGGTGGTCTCGCAAAGCTGTTGGTATCCAGCTTTGTTAATGAGACTATCTTTCTTGCATCTTTCCTGAAACAAAAACTTATCTCTTTCCAGTCTTTTGATACATTTTTAAAGCATATTGAAAAGATAATTCTTTGTAATTCCAAATGTTTTTATTGCAGTGTCACAGCCAGACCAGGTTCATAAATTCCTTCTATCAGAATATTAAAAATACAGCTCGCTTCCTTTCAAAACAGCAGTAGACACAAAACAACAACAGAGTGAATTAATTCCTAATGCAAAAGACAAACATAAGTCTTCCTTTTCCCACTGGAATTTTGAACACATTATTTTGTTATTCACCCAGGAATCCCCTCCAGTTATGATGAACTGATGAAACATTTGTAATAAATACATCCCAAAAAGGCAGTCTATTTTTGTTAAAATAATTGGAAATCTACATTTCATCGCTCATTGACATGTTTCTTATTATCTGACACAGAATTCAGAAAGCTATGTATTTATGACCAAAGCTGGCAGTGCTCTCCAGATTTATATACCAAACACAATCTCCTCCAATTTACAGCCTCAGTCAACACATTTAATACAGTGCATGCATTTCCAATTATTCTTCCACTGTAGCAAGGCAAATACCAGCTAAGATGCAAATTAGCTTCTAAACATACAGCCCAACCCTGCACCCAGAGCTTTCATTAGATCACTCTAGAGAGGAATTTATAGATCAAGTTAGCTGACTAGTAATTTGACTTATTTTAATTTTTTATAGGCTAATTGTGCCAAAACCAGGAACACATCTGTTTCAGCTAATTCAAGGTAATTCACTTGAATTATTATTCTGTCTGAAATGACTCAGCATTTTCAAGGAGTGTTTCTTACGCATGCTGGCCGTGGGATTAATCCCATAATCAACATCAGAAAACTCAGCAATTTAACAAATGAACTGTTAAGTTATTGATAATTTTTGAAAGGCTAGTTTTAGACTTAACCAAAACCCATTGGGAGTGGGGCAAGACATTCTTTCTGTATCAAAACATGAATATTACAATATTTTCTGTAGCATACAGTATATGTGTCAATGTACCAATTAACATGACCACTTAAGAGAACTTTTGTGCTAAATATTAAGATCTCTATTACCTAGATAGCTAAACTGCTCCACAATTCTCTCTGGTTTTCCTCAGCTAGAGTAATATTTTATGATTTGTGTCTATTATACTCTAGGAGTGTGGTTTCCTGAAAAATGCCTAAAGACTAATCCCGTTGACTTCAATGTCAGTTCATAGCATCAACAGTATGACTAGAAATGTGGGAGCAAGGTAGGGAGAAGAAACACTGAAGTTACCTGGAGACTTCAGATTTCACCGCATTATATTGTGCTTCAATTACACTTTGCTTAGATTTAAGCAATCTTTTTAACAGCAAAATAAATGATTAAAAGTTAGTAAGATAAATAGAATACAAGACTGAGTGGCAACCAGCCAGGAAAGATTCCTGCTCTCAAGGCAAAAGTCTATTTTTCTGCTTCAGAAGGAAACAAAAATAAAACTTGCAGTGTGATTTTTTTCAGTAATCTCTTCCTTTCCTCAGTAATCTTTTCTCAGTATACCAAATATTTTTTAACTTCCTTTGAACTAGTAATTCCGGGCCCTTCAGCAGATAAGATGTTGATTTCAGCAGCATGAAGACAAGTTCTTAACATACAAGAGGTATTCATTAACACCATTGAAACCTGAAAGATTCTCTTATTTGCCAGGTATTTCAAGATACGTTTCCATTGATAGATTGTAATTATCCGGAAAGTCAAAGCACATCAAACCTATACAACTGTTCACACTTAAACCTTCTTCCAATTCATACAATTCCCTCTAAATTACCTAGCTATTTGCATGGCAAATCCTTCATAAATTTAGCTGAACCTTTTTTTTGCATTTGTATGATATCTGCTTTTTCTTAGGAAAGTTTTGTCTCTCCTGTTTCACTGACAACAAAAATTATATTTTCAGGTAGCTGCAAAAACTAACATCCATTTATAAGAGTAGCGACCTGTGAGTCAAAACAGATGTGATTTATTCTCAATTCTTTCAGTTACCTTCCCTACAAACTAGGGCAAGTCACGTAAAACTCTCTTCTTCTGTTTGTTCTCCTGACTGACCCTTCCAGAAGCTCCTTTGAGAATAGACTTTCCACATACCTATGAGTGTCCCAAGGAGGCCTCTCTCTCACTGTCTTCTTTGTTTTCCATGTCATATTCTATGTATTAAATAATGAATAAGAAAGACTATTTGTTTGTGGTTTGCAAACACACATGGGTGAAATGTTAGCTTTTCTCTCTAAAACAGCCAGGATTTTCAGAATCTGATACTGCAGGACTGCCACAAACAAAAAGAAAGAGGGGAGGAAAGATATTCAAACCCAAGCAGTTAATGTCACTGCCCTAAAGAATAGGGCCCTGTACAAAAATTAGAGATACAGAGAAAGAGAAAAGTGAACTTGTTTACATCTCTTTTTCCTGTCATTGAAGGCATAAGTAAATGACACAGAGGAAAGACCGGATCTGAGATTCTGTTTGCCACGATACAGAAGGGTTGATTAGTTTCCAAAAAATAGGAATGCAACCATTACTGTTTAAGACATGTATGGCTGTACAAATATTTTGATCTGAGTTATGGAATATGCTGATTGTTTTCTGAAATTTTAACAACTTCAATTTATTCTTTACTCAGACTACAATTTCCAAGGAAATTCTCAGTTCATCTCCATTAAGGCAAACTATGCTGCTTTTTGTTCTCCCCATTTATTTGTCTTACCCAGGCTGAATATAATTTAAGGCATCTCTTGAGATAGTACGGGTATGGGGAAAAGAAACACTAGCAGAGAAATATGAGAAGAAATGAGACAGAAATCTTGTTAAATTAACTGTGTCCATACAAAAGCCCTGAAAACAGTTATAATCTCATCTAGGCTGGGAAGGAAATTATTACTTTTTGTATGTAACACAATAAAGCAGTAAAACTTTAAAATGCACTTGGCAACTCAGTACCGAATTTCCTATTATCAGTTACAATTCAAAGAGCTGAACTGTTTGCCTAAGGGACACATCAGGATTTTCTATACCAGTGTTTGAGGTATTTTTTCTACTACACATGTGAGCCCTGGGTCAGAAATAGCCTCAACATTTTCTCTAATTCTTAGGCTCAAAATAAGCAAACTCTCATATATATGTTTAATTAATGGGTTCAAGAACATTGAGTCTAGATGAATATAATAAAAAGAAATTACTGAAAGTAAGCTGTAAACACAACTGTTTTAAGATAATTTAACTGTAGTAAAAAGCTGTGATTCTTGGGTATTTCTAAACAAAAGAAGGCAGTTGAAAGCCATTTTGAGTGAAGAGCTCAAGCATCAAAATCAAGCTATAATTTAAAATAACATCACTTCCTCTACCGATGTCAGTTCAGTTGATCGAGCTTTAGAAAAGCAAGCTCTGCCCAGAGAAAATAAATGATATTCAGCTGGTGAATGATGTACAGAAAGATTTGTAAAAATACACAAATGAGCAGGCCTAAAACATTTTAAATGTTGTTTCAATGGAGGCATTTTTATTAGCAAAAGTACCATAGTATAAAATAGACGATATTTTGTAACTATGAAGAATTTTTACAAGTCTGGGGTAACCAAAAGTGCTGAAATGTGGCTCGGGCAACTGCTCAAAAAAATGGGAACCTAGGAAAAGGGACCAGTAAAGACTGCTTCAGGAGTGCCTTGTTAGTGAGGAACTACACATAGGTGTTTGCTTAGGTAGCAGAAATACCCTCTGAAGAGGCAGCTGCCAATCTTACCCAGGGCTGCCAAGAGTGGTGACAGCAAGGTGCAGCAGCATAAGCACTCTGAATGTGTGATGAAGCAGAGTCAGACTGCCTTGGGAGCAGTAGCCAAGGGACTTGAGCTGCGCAGCCAGCTTCTGCCAGGATGTAGCCTGGGGTGAGCAGGGTAGTAGATGTAACAGGGACCTGAAAGTCACAACCTGAGAGAAGGCTGTGTCCAAAGTAGTGGGAAGCAGAGAGCAGCTCCCCTAATAGCCTTGCCAAGAAGAGGACTGTTTCAGATTTCAGAAAAAGCAATTTTAGGGATGGCAAATCATCCCATTGCACTGGAATTATCTTGTTCCCCTTCCCCCTCAATAAATTACTTTTCATCAAATCAATCGACTCATGCCTGAAAGTGAAAAAAAAGGTAGCTAGCCTACTGAGCTCCAGACAGCCCAGTTTAATTTCTCCAAGTTTCTAGGGAACGCTGAAACTGGCATTTATCAGTGATCCATAAAATTTCAATTGGGCACTTTTGCTGCCAATCAAGTCCTAAACTAATTTTATTTCCAAATCCACACAGTGAAAAAGGATATTTGATTCCTTCTTCAAACTAAAAGTAAGCCCCTTTCATTGACAAACAAACATTTAGACAAATGGGGCAGAATTTGAACATTTTCACTTTTTTAACCTTACTGTTCCTTGCCACTTAAAATTTCTTTTACTTGCTCTTATGGACCTTGGGGTTGAGTAGCCCATGATGCAGTCTTGCATTCAAGCTTGACTGAAATCTAAAATAATACACTGGGGGTCTGAGGTTTGTTTTTTTAAGCAAAATGCTCTTGTGCACAGAAGCCCTGGAAAGCATTTTCGAACTAACACTAAATACAGCACAGGAGAAATTTCTGTCATTTCTCAAAACACAACAGTACATGCCTTGTTTTTGACACCCACCCTGGAAGTAAGGGGAAATAGGTTCTCCCTACAACTCACTGGGATCAGACACCTCGTACTCCCCTGGCAAACACCCAGTACTCTCTCCTGACAGAGAGTATCCTGGGCAGATACTTCCTACTTTTCTCTGAAGAAACCTGAGCTTACTCCATAAACTTAGACAATCTGTAGATTTATTCTTGTACCATAGCTTATTCCTTAATCTATGGTTTATTCCTATACCACACTGTAACAAGAACCATGGCCGCTATCACTGTCTATTTATTTGCAGGAAAAACTCATCCTACTTTCTAAAACCTGTAAAGAAAAGAAAGATGGGTTTTAAAATATTTGATTGGAGGGTCAGCAAAACAAACGAACATATAAGATAAGAGGTTTTTTGTATGCAAAGACAGTGACCTGAAAATGGAGGTAAAGGATTGCAAAGCGTGTGCATTTTTTTACCTGAAATCACAAATACTTCTGGATATTTCAGCTTGCTCAGTGGAAAATGGGTCAGGGCAATCCCAGGCACAGCTACAGGTTGGGCAGAGAAGAGGTTCAGAGCAGCCCTGAGGAGAAGGACTTGGGGGTGCTGGTTGATGAGAAAATGAACATGAGCCGGCTTCAGTGTGTGCTGGCAGCCCAGAAAGCCAACCGTATCCTGGGCTGCATCAAAAGGAGCGTGACCAGCAGGTTGAAGGAGGTGATCCTGCCCCTCTACTCTGCTTTCATGAGACCTCACTTGGAGTATTGTGTGCAGTTCTGGTGTCCTCAACATAAAAAGGGCATGGAACTGTTGGAACACGTCGGGAGGAGGGCCACGAGGATGATCAGGGGACTGGAGCACCTCCTGTATGAAGACAGGCTGAGGAAGTTGGGACTGTTCAGCCTGGAGAAGAGAAGACTGCGTGGAGACCTCATAGCAGCCTTCCAGTATGTCATCGACCAACACCCTCCAAGGCCTTCTCTGCAGGGCTGCTCTGAATCCCTTCTCTACCCAGCCTTTAGCTGTGTCTGGGATTGCTTCAACCCATGTGTAGGACCTTGGACTTGGCATGGTTGCCCAGAGAAGTGTGAATGCTTCATCACTGCCAGTGTTCAAGGTCAGGTTGGACAGAGCTTTGGACAACATGGTGTAATGGGAGGCATCCCTACCCATAGCAGGGGGGTATGAACTAGATATCCTTAAGGTCCTTTCCAACCCTAACTATTCTATGATTCTACAATAAAAACACTTCCAGTACATTTTCTTATGATCATAACTGTCTGAATAAAATTTGCATGTAACCTCTTACTGGACCTTTAGAGGACAGCCATGATTATGGGTATTTTTGTAAAAAACAAAAAAGTTAGGCCTTGTCCATAGTATGCCTGTATGTATCTGGGGGAACGTTATGCCAGATTTGTTTAAACTTTATATGCATCTGTTCGCCAATTTAGCTATAAACCCTGATGTTTCCTTGGGAAACAAAACGTAAAAACCAAAAAGCTGACAAGTGAATAAGAACTTGTGCATGTTCATTAATGTGTGAGGAAATAAATTGTTTAAGCTACTTGGACCAAGTCAGTTCCCACTAGTGATCTAAGACCGGTTATGCTTTGATAGTGGTACATATTTCAGCCCCTATAAGGTAAAGCCCAGGTATGCTTCTTGGCATGTATAACAATGTGCTATGTTGCCTTTTTTATTCATTTCATATGGTATACAAAAACATCTTTTAACTATAAAAAATTCTGTTTAGTCTTAGTTTTTCAACAAATACGGTTTGAATTCCATAAACTGGAAGAACATGCTGCTACATATGACATTCAAATAATTCAATTTTTTTAGCAGTCAGTCAAACATTCTTTTGACATGAGGGACTCTGTATACTTAGTTGCCAGGCTCTGTGTAGAGACAATGCAGGACAGGAGTCCACAGCAGCAATTAAAATCAGTTCCTGAGAATGAATTACTGCTGGGGCCTAACACATCATATCACATCTGATGTGAAAGCTTCTGTGTATGCTACCTGTTGCCCTACATGATACGTTCTCTGCCTATTTTCCACAACAGAAAGAAACCAGTTGCATCTGCTGTCACAGACAACCGATCTGTGAAAGGCTACCTCGAGATTTTATGTTGCAAGACCATGTTTCAAACCAGACACACCTATTGGAGAAAACACAATGCTCTTTTTACCCTCACCCTGCTAAGTCTCAAGCTACTTTGTGAAGCACTTTTTTTCCTTGTCATGGTCAAGTGGGAAAATGCAAATGTATACCACTAACTGTAGTAAGTTTTACCAAAACCAAAAAACAAAACAAACCAAAAGAGATTGCCCAGATGATTACTCAGTAAAGAACCATAAATATAATTAATTTTAAAATATTTAATATGCTCACAGACAGGAGTATAGAGGCAGTGGAACCACAATGACATTTTATTAATATAAAAATGTATCATCTCCTTGGCAGCCCCACCCAACTATACACTGTCTACCTGTATTCTGTGATGCAAGGGAAAATACACGAGCAAAGCAGAATGGAAGGGGCTCTAGTTTTATACAGTGCCTTTCATATAATGAGTATTAAATGAATGACATCCAAATGTGCACCTGAGAGCATCATCCAACATCGTTTGCCAGTCTCCTAAAGAATTTGAATGCAAGCATTTTTCATTGTGTCATTTATATGCAGTTTTATTAAATAAAGGAAATGCAATGGCCTGCTTCTATCCCTCTTCCCCCTAAAAAAAAAAAAAACAAAAACAAAAACCAAAAAGCATGGGGATTCAGAGGTGGAGAGGGGATGATGATCATGCAGTATTGACCAATTTAAGGTGCTCTAAGGTGCAAGTGGTTCACACTGCAGTGGAGTGTGCCTGGAGGCTCTCTGTTTCTCCTGAGATTTCTCCCTGACAAAAGAACTGAGGTATTCTCCAAGCTACGTCATTGGCACTGGACTGGACAGCTGTGGTAAGGGTACCACCTGGATCGTATAACAGGGTGTAGATACAGTCATTGTATCTCATCTTTTCCACACTGATTTTAGGGCAAAATACTTACATTCAGAATATCACAAATATCCTGGTGATCTATGCATAAGTACAACTATACTGCCTGTATGCATCCCAATGGCTTTTTGTACAAGAGGCCCAAATGTGTACATATGCTGAGAACACTGAATGTACAATATGGATGAATGTAAAACTATACATATTTCTCCAGTGGACACATTTGAAAACAAATGATCCCTTTTATCATCATTTCCTAGAAAGTATTCTTATTTATTAAAACACTGAAGACATCTGTTCATTTTCATTTGTCCCACATCAACAACTGTTCCAACCAAAATTAGCCGCTTAACAGACATACACAAGCCCAGTATGTGAATTCACTGTTTATGTTAGTAAGTAGAAATGCTTGACTGTTCCTGTTGCAACTGCAAAGGCAATGAACCCAAAACACTGGGTTCATTGCTAGAGTTTGGTAACAGATCTGTTCAGTGCAGACTTAAGAATACTAGCTTATAAGGAAGCTTGCCTTGAGAGGTCTTTGGAAAACAGATAAACTAAACCTTTAAAGGTTTTTTACAGTAAATTTAAAATATTTCTAATCTTTCTTTTCAAATTCGCCTTCTAACAGATGGTGCCTTTCTCTTGATCTGCTATCTCTTTGGCATGCTTTTCAAATTCTTCACTTTATCAAATGCTATAGAATTGGGCAATATAATCTAGGTCTGACTATCTACTGGGGGAGAGCATCCATATAACTGCATCTAAAGTCATCAAGAAAAAAACTGGTTAGGAAACATCAGGAAGCTGAGGAGTGGGGCTGGCCCTCAGTCAGGGGAGCTGGGGCCACAGGGGACACAAGACCACCAGACAGGCATTCAGCCCTGGACCTCAGCCCCTTGACAATCAGTTAGGCAAGTGGCATGGACTGGGACTGAGGGCTGAGCCTGCAGCAGCCCTAAGCAAGGAGGGATTCCCTCTCACAGCCCACTCCCACTAAGATCCCCACTGCCCATGGGTTCTAGGACTCAAAGCTGTCATCCCCATCCCCTTAGGGCTGGCCAGGGGCCAGGGCCTGGCAGAAAACTTCTGAAAAATGTCCTGTCCTCGTAATAAGAACAGTGAAATTCATGACTAACAGGAATGGCTCATGGTGTGATTCAACTGTTTTCTCCTAAAACAATTAGGCTGAATTCACAAAGGTTTGCTATGAGTTTTGTTTACAAAATCTGGAATTGGAAATCTCTGCATAAGAGGTACAAGAGAAACAAGCAAGAAGAGTAACATACAAGGGTCTTTGTATCTACTTGCCTTTGTGTTTTATTCCTGTTGATCAATTCACAAGCCTGTCATCTCTCTGGTATAGTACTTACAATAGAATTATGTTCTGGCCTCTCCTTCCTTTGCAATATAAATGCTGTGTATGAATTACATATATAAAACTATACATACATGTATTCTTTAATAACCACAGCCTCACTGACATATAGAGATCTTTAGTGAACAGTACTATAAAACTCCATGAAACAGTATCACCTTTAATTTAGATTCATTTGAAGGCCATCATGAGGAAAGTATGTCTTTTGCTTTACATTAAAGTAGTTGTGAGAGAGAAAACATAATTTGGGAGCTGTATTTATATTCTCTTGCTTCAAAAATAATGAACAAATAATCAATGAACACAAAAATTACATACTCAGAGGAAGTATTTTTTATGTTTTGCTTATAAACTTTTGAAACTAACTACAGCACTATATGAATTGATTCTAAGACCTTAGAGGATTCTGCAAATACTAGCTATGTACATCAATGAAGCATACATCCAGAAGTGTAATGAAACAAAAAAGAAGGTGGCAACAAATAGGCAATCATAAACCCCCACAATTTTCATGCAGGTCACCTAACTTTTCAAACATCAGCTCTTCTGCTGAACAGGTTTCAGAATCATTTTAAAAACAGAGTTAACAATGTTTTTATGTATGCTAACAGACTTTTAAAATTTGTTCCAGAATACAGCATTATAGTAATAAACTAGTTTATTGAGTTTGCTCTCTTCAGGCAGTTCACCCCATCTGCATTTTAATCTTCCGTTTAGTTCCTCTATTAAGACAATAAATATATTTTGCCAGAATTTTACATTAGAAGATAATGTCTCAGTATTTAATTTACTAAATAAAATCAATAAAATATAAAAAGTAGAAAAATAAAACTAGAAGTTATGACACTGCTTTGGTTAAACTAAGAAAATACCAACCTTTGAAGAATAATGTTAATTACAATACCAAGCTATTAGGAAGGAAGGAAGGGAGGGAGGGAGGGAGGGAGGAAAAAGAATATCAGAGATGCCTGCTAAATCCTGTGTAAGAGAAAGCCATGACTTTCTGTAAGAAAGGCTAAAATTATTGTCATTTTATTCCATACTTTCTATAGCTCCATATTTCTGACACTGTTGGAAGGAGGAAGATGCAGCTAATGTGTAATTGTCATTTCAGCCAACAAGCAGCATAAAAGATATGGCTGAGCCCTTTAGACAAGGGAAATCTCTAGGAACCTTCAGGCAGGAGGAAAATTATGCCCAAATCCTTCTGACACGTGTTAAATCAGACTGCTCATTGAGAACAGCTACTGAAATCTGACAGAAAAGCTAGGGCTGTCTCATACATTTTGTCATATGGACTGGGTACCCTTCCCACCAGCTTCCAAAAGTCTTTCTGCACCATAATCGTAAGGTTAAGGCTCTTTCACAGCCATCAGTAACGCATTTCCTAAGAACAGCTCTCACACATATTTTGGGGAGGGGTTGTAAATGACAAAGTCAAATGTACAAATTCTATACTTTAGCCAGGATGTAGATATCTCATCATGGCCTGTACATCTACCTTCCTAACCCCAGCTGCTTCCAGAAAATTCAGTATTACAGCAGTACCAGATGACCACTCACAGGGGAGATGATTTTTAATTTGGTCGCTCTACTTGCAGATGAATAACAACACATGGCCCATGGGGTATTTTGTCATACATCAGCCTTTATCTCACAGAAGATCAATAGGGCACTCATCAGAGACCACAGCAACAAACACTAACTTCCTAAATAAATAAAAAAGAAGGGTCCAGAGTGATGTTCCCTGGTCATTGTATCACATAAGACAATTAAAGCAGTTGTTGCTCTCTTGCCATTAATAGGGAAATTGTAAGAGTTTAAAGAACCTCCACTGAAGAAACTGTTTTCCAGTGACTTAACAAGTTAATCATGCACCACAATATAAATATATTATGGCAGATTCGTGTACCATAGCAAAGACGTACAATCTGTTTCAATTATCTTTGCATGGATACAGAAGGCAAATAAAAACAAACGTAAAAGAGCAAGAGTAGATAAGTAAAATCAGCGGTAATGACTATTTCAGGGAAATTATAGTAGAGAAATTGTCTATAATGGCAGAAATCTCACTCTGTTTACTAGCTCTAATTCTTCTCCTATTCTATCACTGAGACATATCATGTGCAATTTTACATGTTTGCTATGATAAAGACCACAATAACCAAGACAGCTAATATTAAGTTACATATCAACATATTTCATTTAGGAAAACAGTGCCTGGCATATTAATTGCAATGTAATTTAACGTAAGGGGTATTGCTGTATTTAAAGCTGTACTTTAAAAATGGGAGTGGAGAACCAAGCCCTGTACGAAAAAAACAAGCAAACATTTTTTTCACCTACATCCTGCTGTTTAGGAGCATAATCTCATTTAGGCCTTCTGACTCCCACCCCATAGATACTCAGAAACAGCCAGCGCTCCAAGCTAAGTGTCCCAAGTAAAATTCAGGACACCTGTAGACACTGTCATAGTTCAATCACAATCCATACCCTTGTCAGGTTTAGTAATACTGTACAACATTTTGCTCTGGGTTCAGCTGTAACATTTATTTTTCCTCTTCTTAGTAGCTGGTGCAGTGTTGTGTGTTTGACTTTAGTCCGAGAACAATGGTGATAACACCAATGTTTTGGGTTGTTGCTAAGTAATGTTTACACCAATCAAGGACTTTTCAGTCCCATGCTCTGCCAGTGACAAGGGGTACAGGAAGCTGGGAGAAAGCAAACACCGGACACCTGACCCAAACTAGCCAAAGGGGTATTCCATACCACAGCACGTCATGCGCAGTATATAAAGTGGGGGGAGTCACCCAGAAGGCCCAGATTGCTGCTCAGGTCAGGCTGGGTATCAGTAGGCGGGTGGTGAGCAATTGCATCGTGCATCATTTGTGCTTATTCTTTTCCCCTTTTAATTTTATGTTCACTCCCCTTGTTATTTTCCTTATCATTATTATTACTGGTGGCAGCAGTAGTGGTTTGTGTTATACCTTAGTTACTGGACTGTGGTTTGTGTTATACCTTAGTTACTGGACTGTTCTTATCTCAGCCAATGGGAGTTACGTTCTTTCAATCCTCCTCCCCATCCCTCCAGGAGCAGGGGGAAGAACAAGGCTGGGGAGTGAGCGAGCAGCTGCATGGTTTTGAGTTACCAGCGGGGCTTAAACCACAACACATCTTTACTGGTGAGCAAGTAGCCTAATAATGAATTTCCTAGTATACAGCCACTTTAATAATGCATTATCTCATTTAACTACTGATGATTATATTGATCTCTGGAAAGGTAATTTTCCCTCTTATTTTCAGCCTTCCTACTTCATACATTAATTCTTCACATGCAAAGTTTCACTAATGCTGCCACAATTTTTTCTGGTTAGGATTTTCAGAGAAACTTACATTTGTTAGGTGACCAGTCTTGTTTAGCCAACTTTGAAGCACTCAGTTACAATCTTTGACAAGCCAAGCCCAGGACATCATGTAATATTACTTGAAACTCCCAGAAAATTTTATTTGTAGCTATCATCTGCCAGTTGCTATAGCATAATATTTGCATCTGGCACTGCTATTATCACAACTTTTTATTTAAAGGACTTCAGCCCATTACATTACGACAAATCTCCAACTGTTACCAAAAACACCCTTTATAACAAAACTATATATTTAGTCATTGCTGAAGAAATGATGAGAGATTCCTTTTGGGATCACTTTTTAAGCAGCCATAATAAACTGGAGAATTATTGCTCATTTTCATTCTTGAATTTCTTTGTAGCCTCAGGGAATACATTTTTTCATAATCATCTGTTGTTAACAGGATATTAGTGCCTCATTTTCTTAAATATACGTACTGTGTCTCTGCTGTCACAGTGTCTTTCTTCACAGTACTATGCAGTTGTAACATACAGCGTCTCACCAGCTACTGTAACACAGAAATAAATCTCACCAGCTACCATAACACAGAAATAAATAATCTTCCTGGGTAGCAATGCACTGCAAAGTCAAATTCAACTAAGGCTTCAAGCAGCCTTCGACTTCCTGGCATGATTTTTCATCAGCAAATTGTGTGTGTATTTTTGGCACTCAATGAATCTCAAATTTCCTTTAAGTTATAGCTTCATTGGTTTAGTTTAAAATATATGTCACCTCCAAAATAGTTGTGCAGCTTTTTTCCCTAGCCAGGGTTACAAGTCAATCCTGTTACTTGTGGTACACAAAGTTCATGGTTTACAGACTAATGAACAACAACAAAAATGATTAGATGCAGGTTTTACAGTAATACCAGGGCATCTATGTAGACTGTTGTGTAGATCACTGTGCTGACCCTTTCAATTTGCTGTACACTGGTTGATTTTCCCTCTCCCACCTCACTCCTTCCTGGAAACTGGCGTGATGCTACTGTCATCAATTCAGTATTCCAGCAACAAGGAGTAGATTTTTGCACTCCATTTTCCTGCACCTTTTCCCCAACTTGCCTGTAGTGCTTTTCCTTCACTGAAAGCAGCAAACCTGAAGTTGGTGAAGGGGGCATATGGGGCAGACATAAGAAAAAGAGCTATGCTGAGATGTATACACAACTTGTGTCTCTGATCTTACCAACTTTAACCTTAATGGAGATCAATAAGACACTTGACAGTCTTCATAGCAACAAATACCAAGATGCTAAAAAAAATAGGAATATCCAGACTGATAATCCCAGATAAAGCCTTAGAAACTAGTATTTCCTGCTAAAGCTGATGTGATCTGAAGTAAACTCAATAGTCTTATCTTCCTTTTCACTTTAAAATATATATAATTTTGTTATAAAAAGTTATTATCTTTGCAAAAACAAAAGCAGCTGTCATTTTCAACATCCAAATTTAGCTATTCCTGATTTTCACTTTTAGATTAGACTTCATTGAATGCTGCAGAAAAGAAGATGATAAGAAAATATATTAAATAAACTATTTAAGTTAATGAAAAATATAAGCCATATAAGATATTTAATGCATATTTATTATCTGAACTATCTGGCCAAAAGCTCCATAATTCTTGTACTCTTGCAATCAAGACTTTAGAAAACATGGGTAAAATAGATGTAGTATCTGTAATAAGCAGTTGCAAGCATCCTCTTGCAAATTACAAGCAGTGCTTTGTCTCTTCCCAGCTGTATCTGCAGTTTCAGTTCTCAACGCCATCAAGTCTTCTGAATTAATCTATCTGGATCTCATACATAGCTACATATCCATACTTTATTCCTTAGTTCTTTCTTCATCGGAGGTGAAGAAAGATTTTTCAAGGGACTTGCTATAGATATAGATGTATTAAAGCACTGGCTGAAAGACCATACAAGGGTACAAAGCTTTATATATGTCTCTTCTGCAAGGCACTGCAAACTTTATTAGTTCAGAACACCTTCTGAGGATCAAACAGCATGAAAAATTTCTATACAATCCTTGTCACTTTGGCATGACGCATTTGCATAAATCCAGTGGGTTTGAAAAGCCACACAATATACACCAGGAATAATTCCGGCCTTGATTTTTGTGAGGACATTAAATCATTATGGACTCTTCCAGAAAGTCCTTCAGCAGAAGCACTAGGCACTAAAGACCCAAAGAATGACACAGAAGCCAAAGCTCTCTTTCTCATCTAAGTATAGCCATTTCAGGAGGAAAAAGAAAAAAAAAAAGAAAAAAGAAAGGGGATTTTCTTGAAGGAGATGTAGCAGCTTCACTGATACACACTGTGTTGCTTTCCCTTCAAGGCTGCTTTTGCTATTAAGGTACCTGAAGTTATCTAGGTAATTATATAACCAAAAAGATTGTAACAATGTTCTGGAGGCCTGCCCAAGGGAACAAAAAAAAACCCCAAAACAACAAGCAACTGAATTTTCTACAGATACATCAGGGCTAGCCATCTGAAACAGTACATTGTGCACAGAAAGTACAAAGTTAGACTGCAAGCAGTTCTCCTTTGTGTGTTGTCCCCCCTCTTTTTTTCCTTTTAACTTAAAGTGAAAAAGGTTATCTTGAAATGGTTGGTAAATCCAAATCCAGATGCTAAATTTCTCTGACTAGAGCAGCTGGCAGACTTGAGCTACCAGCAGTCCTCACTGCTTCTGGAAAGATAACTCCATAACTTCAAAGGTAAAACTCTGCCTGTGATGTGGCAGCTCAGTGCTGTTCTGAATTATTCTTTGTTCTTAAAGAAATTAAAAAAGAGGTTCTGTCATCTTCCCTTGCCCTACCCTACATAAATTCCAGATTTCTAACTTAACTATATTATTGAGTTCTAATAAGGAGGAGTATTTTAAAAAAATATATCTATCCCATGAAACTGTGAGCAGTAGCATAACGTAATGTTTTTAGGTCATCACCTTCCTAATAAAGAAAGCATGGCTCTGCTCTTATGGAATAATTCCCATTAACGGCATTATCCATTCATACCTGTGGAGAAATAACGGCCACTACAGTGACCAAATGCTATGCTTACTAAAGAGCATGCCGAAATGACCATCAAAAAATTTTCAAGCAGCTGACTCCCAAGACAGTGTGAAGAAGGAGCATGCAGTGCTGGGTGGGGGGATTCGCTTGTCCCGATTTCCATCTCTCAACATTCACACCAAGTCCATGCTGACAATTTCAAGCTTTCTTGAGAGTCTGCAGAAAGACCTTTAAAACACCTGCTTTCAGTGGAGCAAAGGCATTGATTGGAAGACCCCACCACAGGCCAGGAAATGGAGCCTGGAGTAACAGCTCAGATGTCAGCATCTTAGACAGCTCAGAACTAATGATACTCCCCATAATCTGTCCATACTCTCTCAGACTCATCCTCCTCCCCCAGCCTCCACTGAAACTGCAGTTTTGCTCCTGAACTGGCAGACCAGGTTTCCAACACAAAGAAAGATAGTTATGCCATGCTCCTACTACCTAGAGGGGTTTTAAGATATTTAAGTCTGTGATATCTGTAAAACTCTTTAAAAGAGACTCAGGACTCCTGAGGAGGCTGAGAAATGTCAAATGTGGCCTGCATCTATCATTTGCAGTTTCACAGAGGGAGATGAGCGTCTTCTGTTTATCAAAAGCAGGGCCAAATGAATCTCTCACACAATCATAATTCAACTCTTCTCTTGCAACTGAAGATATGAAAGGTATTCCATTTTTACCAGCTGTTTTTCCACAGAACTTATTCTCGACAGTACAGTAATGGGAAGCAGTATGAAACTCTAGACAAGGAAAGGAAGAGTGATGATTTAATGGATAGTAGTGCTATTACTGTTACCCTCATTGACAGAATAGATATATGATAGTGTAAGAACGGACTTATTCTCTTCAAGCAAAAGTTTTATCCTTTATTCATAAACCAATCACTCAAGATTCTGAATACCATATAAAATAACAAAGAAATACTGCCTGTTAAATAATATGCTCAGAGTAAGAAAAGATTATAAAATACATGCTTAACAAAAAAAAAAAAAATGAAGCTGCTGAAGAAATTTTATCATAGCTAAAAGACATATGGTAGAGCAATGAATTTATACCAGAAGGTGACATATATTTTTTTTCCTTTATTCTATGATTAGTATCCTCTCCTACACAGTAAATGTCTTCTATTAATTCTCTTTGTTGTGCTTATCTACTTCCGTTTTGTCAAGAAAAAATTATTTTTAGCAGCCAAGAACCAGAAGCAAGAATTTTAGTGGGAGAATATTGAATAGCTTCTGTGTATGAAATTGTAGGCCAGAATAGAGTGTCTACCTTCAGAGTAGTGTGAGTGACGGCCAATACTTTCAGAGGTGCCAAACAAACATAAGGCCATTTTGTTGTTTTGTTCCAACAGTAAATAACTTACTGAAATCTTGAAGTCAGTTTTTGTAATATCTTATTGAATTACATAACATCCAGACTCGAAAAATGGTTTTAGATAAGCATATTACAATGAGATATCTTTGCAGCATATAATTAATCCCCACAATATTAAAACCTGAATATTAATCTAACTAAATCTATACTGATAAAATTCTGCAAAGAAAAATATCAATTAATTAATTTGGAACTCTGGAATAATCTCTTTTTTTCACCATTTTTAAGTACACCTGCAGAAGTGGTTATCTTCACTATTAGTTTTGAAACAGGTTTAAGAGTTCTCCAATCCCAAGACAGAAGAATGAAAAAACATGTTCTTTCTTTCTTTGATCCTATCAAGCCACACAGGTTTATAGCTTAAAGAAGTCCGTTCCTAGCACATCCACACTATAAACGTTTATCACTGCAAACTGACAAACAGCTTGTCCAGAAACAGTCTATTGGAAGTTACTGAGTGTGCCCCATCTCTTTTAGAACTGCTGACTGTTTACAAAGGTCTTTTTGATTAGCTACTCTTCCCATAACTAACCTTCCTTACTGCTAGGAATCTGATTTATTTCACTTTCTCAGCCTGTGGCAAGGTTGCTGAGGCAGCTTCACAACTGCTCGCCCCCAGTAGAAACTCAAGCCAGAAGTTGCTTTTTGCTGGTTCTGGGACACATTCACTCTGTTTGCATAGCTAGAAGCCACTGCCACATGCCAAAGAGCAGCAAGTCTAGGGGACACAAGGGCTGGCACAGAGGTTGTGCAACATAAACTTGCCTGCCAATAGACTAAACGTACTGAGGGCAGGAAATTGGATTGCAGAAAAGGTTATTTATCAGAAAGGGACAACAACCTCTGTTCAGATTAAGGTAATGCAAAGGATAGATAATCCCAAAACCTAAGCAACACTGGCTATGGAATTAGTATAAAACAGGATCATTTATGTGTTGAGTTAGTATACTGCTTTTCCAGCTTTCCTAGGCATCATGGGAGTCTAAAAGTTGTCTTCTAGAAAGTCCTGAGGTGTCTTCCATGGTATGATGAAGTTCAAATAGCTTGTTATTAACCTGCAGGAGACCATGTATGAAAGCAGCATCCCTTTAAAATAACAGTAACACTCTGCTCTGCTGTATTGACTCACATCTTGAGAACATATCAGCTTGTTTTCACGCTACAAACTAATGAAGAAATTCCTTCCACAAAGAGGTGGGGAGAAACGGGAGAAGCAGGGGGTCTGTATTTTTACGCTGATTCTCTAATGAAAAGGAAGGGTTATATCACTGTTTTCCATCTGCTAGCTTTCTCCTAATACTACCTTTCATTCCCTAGGTCAATTTCAATGTGGCCAAGGTAGAGGTATCAAGAATAAGAAACAGATGCCTGACAGAAGACAGAACTGAATTAGTGCCCTACAGGGAAGGGAAGGGGAAGCATGAGCTCTGCTCCCTCTTGCTGCAGGGAAGTCAGGCAGTAAAAGCTGCCCAGCAAGGCCCCCTCTGTAGTGCAGGCTCGGGCACAGGACCTATGGCCCATGGCTTGACTGGCCAAGGAAAGCAACTCGGTGGGAAGGAGAAGAAATAACAGAAACAGCAGGAAGTATGGCAAGGGGAGATGTAGGTATGCTGAGAAGGGTAAAAGGAGAACACAAGAGGGGGTTGGGTCAGGCAACAGGCAGACAGGACACGAATCCAAAGAAAGACATTAATTCTGCTGCGCTCATAATGACTGAGGTTTTCGAGAGTGAAAGTGATTTCACTCTCATGTTGACTACCCAATAGACATGTTTGTTAAGGAGCTCACATTCATTTAATGTTTAAATCAATGATAAGGATTAAGAGCACAGGAAGTTTACCACAAAACTGAAAAGAATTTGGAAGTCTCACTGGATAAAATCTTCCTTCTCTGCAGAAGGCACTCTATTCCAATGTCCTCTGCAGAAGCAAACCAATTGCAGCCTCTCCTTAAACACAAAAATAATGGATCTTTTCTTTTCCCAATTGCCAATTTTCTCTGATAAAGAGAACTATCATCACCTCTGGATAAAGAATAGGGAATTTCTGAAACATGTCCTTGAGGTAATGTATGTCATCCTCTCTGAAAAGCAATCTCACCTCAAGATAACTAAGCCTTTTTTCCATTTATCAAGTATCAGAAAGACAACTATCCGCACTTGCTATTTAAATTCCTCTGCAGAAGTTGAATTCTCACCTCACGAATAAAGATTGTTGCAATTATTTTCTCAAAGAGTAAGCACTGTTTTGGTAAAACAAACAAACAAAAAAAAACCCACAAAAACATAACTGTAGTGGGGGTTCAGAGGAATACCATAATCTGCAGGCTGGGGGAGCCAAGCCATTTGTGTCTGTAATTTACACTCAAGAACCCAGGTATCATTTTGGGTTTTTGGTTATGGAATCTTGTTTGTTTATTTGTTTTGGTTTTTTGTTGGGAAAGGTTTTCCCATTAACTGAGTTTTATTTAGTAGAAAATTCTGAATAGCATTCTTGTGCCTGCTGAAATTCAGATCAACCTGAACCAAACTGCTGATTCATTTCCAACCCAAAACTCCACACATAAAAAATAAACATGAAGTGACTGGAATTACACAAACACTATGTTGGTCTGAGCACGATGAATCCTACAACAAAGCAAGCAATAGACTTAATTCTACACTCAGTTGTTTCAGAGAAAACAGTGATAAATCATCTCTAATTCACCTGACAGAAATCATTAAAAACAATCTACCTTCATTACCTGAAAACTCAACAATGGATCTACTGCAGAATATGGTGTCTCAGAAAAAACATAAAAGATGTCTGTTTCTGCACTTACATATATTTTTTCAAACATTTTTCTTGAATGTTAAGAATAATAAAATTTTGATATAACTTCATATTTAAAACCCCCTACAAAACAGAAACAGTTTGCCTTTTGTTGTTGATCTTGTTTAGTCAGCTTTAGTAGCGTTGAAGTTGTAGCATTCAATCAATTCTTTTAAACATAAGGCAATAATTGACAGAGGTACAACATGAATTTACAAAAATCACTTTTTATTCTTCATTTCTTTCCCCTCTCAACCTTTTGTTTTAATTGTCTCAGAGTCTGAAAGGAATGCAATTTCTCCCCCAGGAGCCATGAAGTGCTCATACAAGCCTGTTTCAGAGGTAGAACCTGCAAAGGCTTAGGCTACTCCAAGGCCATACAGCCTCTGCTGGCAGGGCAAGACTTTCCAGAGCTAGAAAAGAAAGCCTGGCCTTTCTGACAACACATCTGCACCTCATGTTCCCTATTTTAAAATGATGTTGTCATATTTTCTATTTCATTGTATAACTGGATTTGGTGGAGGGCAGGGGAGAAGGGAAGGAGGAACAAAATAAACTACAAACAACCCTGTCCAGAGGACATTCCTAGGCAGGTTTCATTATAGATCATCTAATTCCAGCCCTCCTGCCACTAGACCAGGTTGCTGAAAGCCCCATACAACCTGGCCTTGAACACATCCAGGGATGGGGCATCCACGACTTCCAGGGAAGATGCTTCTTCTCTCCTACTTGGAGGAAATTGTTACTGGGGAGTTCTGACAGTACGTCTGGATTTTATCCGTATGCTGTAGCAGGTCTAAGCTGTGGCTGGTATTTAACTTTATATGGGTATCCAGCTAAAAAGTGAGACCATGAAGTGAATTAATTCAGTTATATTCTATAGACAGACCATATAATGGCCAATATACAGATCATCACAAATATTCCGCCAATAACATGTCTGATTCTTCAGGTGTATTAAAAGTGTGTTTTGCTTTTTTTTTCCAGGCTTCTAGGACAGCATCTTTCTCTTTCTGTTTTGCATACATTACCATTATCTCAAACAGCATATTGGCTGCTTCTCTGAAGTTTCAGTCAGAGCCTGCAGCCATATCAGCACACAAGTGCTTTTAATATGCTTTTGGAAAACATAATGAGGAGGATGATTTCTCTTTGGTTCTGTTTGGCTCAGTGCTAGAGCACAACAATGGAATGTCATCAGAATAAAAGTTTGAATCATGACATCTCATTTGCTTCTTTTCATTAGTGTTTGAGGGAGGAGGGGGCTGTTATGACAGCTGGTCAGTAGTGAGTCAATTATATGCTTCATTCTCTGGACTTCAGATCAAGATGTCCTTTGGCAAGCTGAGCAACTGCTTGATGACAGATTTAATAGCTAGGATTTGATAGAGCACACAAAGGGACACACTGATTTTGATACATTTCTCAGGCAGCATGCTCATTAAATCTAATTCTCCTTTCCTTTACATGCAAAAGTAATCTAATACACACACACACCCCCTAGTGCGTGGAATTACATAGCTCAAAATGTGAGGAAAACCAAGACTCCCAAGTCCTGCTTAAGGACTCAGAAATGGATCTGTCCTGATGTAATGATATTTTGGTAATGGCCACATCTCAGGTAAGATGATGGACCTGTAAAGTACAAGTATACTGAGGATGCTCACAACAGGCCTGCAATTTTACAGAAAAAGGACACAAGGGACTGCCCCAAGAGCTCCAATAACATCACTAAATTCTGATGCCTCTAGATTTCTAGAGCAGGTGAGCTCTCCCATTTCCACATCTGAGCATGCTGGACTCTTCAGGAAAATTATTTTTTACCCTTTAAGTTCAAAGAAATTTGGCTGAGAGCTCAAAGGCAGTGGAAAAAGATCATGAGTTAAACTGACACCCATAACAGACATGAGATCTCGCTAATATTTTGCGGTCTATGCATACACTAGTATTTCACCGATCCCCCGGAACAGTTGTCAGAACTCAAGGAAAAATGGCTGCTAGAAGAGTCTTCTCTGCAGAGCACTTCTCATTCTGATGCAGTAGAATCCATCTTGCATAGATGGGAGACTCAAGCCTTATCTGTTCTGCCAGATTTTCCTGAGGACTTTAAGGTGACTAAATAAATGATTTGGAGCAGAGACATCTACTGTCTTTTTAGACAGTTTTTTGCAATCACCCTAGAAATCTACTTTATGAAGACTATCAACTTCATACAGATTCCTATGGAAATACGTGACAAACATTAGCGGGGCAAAATCTTTAAATTGCTAAGACAACATCATTGCACCTTGTCAGAATGCGTGGGGGTAAAAAAAAAAGAAAAAAAAAACCCAACATGCCAAAATTATTCTATTTTGCCCTTCCTTTCAGGATAGAAGCAATTCAGTGTTGCTATTATTATGCTTGACAGCATAACATGAAAATACAAGCTTCTCGATACTTTCCTTTAAAAAGATGAATAGTTTAGTAGTTATAACTACACTATAGTAACAAGCATATTAAAAGTACTCTATAGTTAGTATAGCAACTATAGCAAAAAGTACACTCATACTTGTTGCATTTAACTAGCTAAAACCAACAGATCTTTTTCTGAGAATGAATGCAACTAATTTCATAAAATCTTCTCCTAATATTGCATCTAGGATAAAAAACAAAAGAGAAATAGGCATCAGAGTGCTAGAAGGCTGCAAAAGAATTTTGTGATGTTACCATAAGCTCATAATTTAGAAAAGATTCCTATAGGTATTTGGCCTTTATTTTTCTTTCTAATTTACACCCAAAAGTAATCTGAACATTTCACTGGGATTTCTTGGGGAAATTGAATTGAGGGAAAATTACCATATATTTTCATTATATCATTCTGAGTACAAATCACATCAAACAGGTGATATTTGAAAAATATTGAACAGATAACTAAGTATAAATGAGTAAGGAAAGTAAATTGTGGTATCTGCCACACTTCACCAAAATATTTTTCCAATTTAAATTTAAATATACTTGATCATGTCTGTGCCTATGGCAGGAGCCACTTAAGACTTCTTTCAGCAGAAAGTCTGCTAGAAAATTCTAGTTAAAAAAATAAAAATAGTGTATTCATTTTAAATACTTGTCCCAAAATATTTCTAAAAGTAAGGAAAGAAATGGGTATCACAGAGAAATCTAACCCCACTGTTGTGGAAACGTTAAATTTCTTCTGAAACAGAAGCTCAGTCTTTATTAAACTTCTGCCTGTTCATGCTACTGAATTTTATTGCTCTTACTTTCTTACATAAAAATTGTATTTTTAACTGGTGTACCTCACTGTTAATACCATCTTATATTCAGTTTTATATAACTTTGTTTATTCTTTACATGACATTATTTCTCTGGAATGGTTATAGTTTTATCAAAATGACTGTTTAATCATTGCTGTTTAGTTCATTATTTTCATAGCCCTGTGATGACTCCTCAGGGAAGCTGACACCTGTCAGATGTGCACTTTTCTAAAGTGTGGTTGTGTAATATTGCAGGCATTAATTTTTAAAGCAGGACAGTAGTGTTTAATCTCAGTATTTTCTGCTTTATAAGCACAAGACTTCATCTAAAGTTTCTAATTCATCATACCTAGTTTTGAGCTATTGTAATATTACAGAAAGTTCAGAAATGATCAAGTATAAAGCAAAAACCATCCAATAATTATTTATAATAACTCTTCCAGTAATGTAGGGCACATACCCTATATCGCCCTTTTAAAAAGAAATTTCATTTACTTTAGCTCCAATTTAAATTTTAACCAGAAGGTCTGAGGAACATTTTCCAACGAACTGTTCTCACACCACCCAGGTGGTTCTGCAGTTAAATTTTGTGCTTAGGATGTGGCTAAAGGAAGCAGCTTGTTCCCACAGAAATGAGAACATCAACAGAGCCCTTGAGCATGCTGTTGAGGCACCTGGGAGCAGTTCTGCTTACAGGCAATACTGCCTTGAGCAGTAAAAACCACCACGAGAACTTCCTCGGAGAAGGCTGCCTCAAATGTTCTCAGGAAAAGGTTTAAATTCTAAATGCCTGGTCTGCTAACATGAAACAAGTCATAATGAAAATACAGATAACTTATTTGGCTTTTTGCATAAGAAGCAAGGAGGGAGTAACAGGCTTGCTTCTTCATTGTACCTGTACTTATGGCTAGTAATACCATAACAGATCCAAATGCTGTAGTATTTAACAGCAAAGCTGTAGTACAAAAAGGACATGAACCCAAAATAATATTCCTCATATCTGTAGTTTATATAATGAAAAGCTGATAGGTAAAGGCCTACCTATTCACGGGATTCACACAACTCCTCAGTGAACATCGCAGGCACCTGCTTCTCCCCTGCAAGGACTGGCTCCTGAGGCACTCTGCAGAGGGTCAGATAGAGGGGTGCCACTGCTTTTCTAGCTATACTTAGGTTTATGGATATGAAAGATGGGGTCCTCTGAATTTCTTGTTCTCAGGAACACACAAAGAGGGAAAGAAGATCAGTGATGAAATTTTCCCTTCTGATACACCGCTAGATCTCAAAGAAGTTATCTCGTTTTATTCATTAGGCACACTCAACTGGAGTACTTGGTAATCTTCTCTTCTGTGACTTATAGTCGATTAGTTGGGACATTCACTCATCATGAGTGAGGTGAAATTATGATATTTATGTGAAGACAATCAAACCAAGAAAAAAATAGTTTTTAATTAAAAAAATAAACCCAACCTTAGCTTCTAACAATAGCAGTGTTAGAAACTGCCACTGTCTTTTAAAGAGGTTTTAACTTATAAACGCCTTGCCACTTTTGAAAACAGGACCTGGCCTTCTAATTGACTCAAATACACTAAGAAATTGTACACAGGGTTAAGCAGCATATCTAAATTTTTTTGGTAATCTACATGCTTCTCAAAACCATTTTAACAGCTCTTGGTTTTGACTGAATATGTACAGCATTGTTGTGAGCCCATTAATCATCATTTTTGTGCTATTGCTCCCACCTGGAAAGAATGAGTCTGTAATTGAAAAGGCAAATTTAGCATTTATATTGGCAATAACACAGTTTCACTGTCATTCTCCCCAAAAAGAATTTGAACATTATGGTGAACTATATCTCATTGATAAGTGAATGGAAGGGAAGTAAAGCTTTCTCATTACCAGGCTCCCATGAGCTAAGTCATTTGTTTGTTGAGCAGAGCCTTCTATTGTGTTATAACAATTACTTTTACTCCCAGATATGATAACTCTTTGAAGCAGTACTTGGGAGATGCATGTGATCTACATTAGCAGAGAAGTAACACAGTGTTGGCTGATAAACTAATCTCATTTGCTATGCACCTGATATTTCATTGTTGTGTGGCTTTTTTCTTCTAATAGTGAAAGCCATAGACTCCAATTCCAATAATTTAACTCAGCAGACTAAATTACTTAAATCCAAGACAGAGTTTGAAGTTATAAATTTTTTTAGAAACTTATGTTGAAAACTTAATGCTGTGCTTCAGCATCTTTTACCTGGCTAGAGATTAGAACAGAGCTTGAATAGAGGCTTGTTATGCTGGCAGGTAGGTATGTATGTCATTCTAGGATAGCTTTTCAGGCTAAAGCATTTTCAGTAAGTTCCTGAATCAACACTGCGATTAGAAGTATGAAGAAGTGCTATAGCAAGACAGTGAAATAGTCTTCATTTATCATAAATTACAGCTAGCATTTAGATGTAAGACACACGAAATACAAGATGGATGGATCATTCCGAGAAATTATTAATATCAAAGTCAACAAAATGACAGACTGCCACAAAGTGGTTTTGCTACTTTTCAGTACTGTATGTGCAGAGTAAAACTGTATGTCCACTTAAATTAGAAAAAGAATCTAATCTGTACCTTTAGTTACAGGCTTAGGGAAGTATTTTCTGAAGCAACATGGACTTTAAAATATCTTGGTGGCTAGGATTATGCTTGAGTGATTTTTATTTTGACCAATTTGTATTTGTCATTGGTAAAACCCCTTATTGTTATATGAAGTAACAGTTGCTACGTACAGTTGTACCAGGATGCCCAGGTATTTCATGAGTTGAGATTCAAGAATAGCACACATAGCAGTAGAATGAAATATAAAAATCAAATATAACTTTAAAGCTTCTGTTATTCAATGTATTCATATTTAAACAAAGCCCTCATGTAGATTCCAGTATGAATCTGTTTTGCCAAACCATCCTCTGGCTGTATTCATCATACAGGTAAAAGTAGGCCCCCTAACTTTAGACACTGATCAATATGCCAATACGCTTGATGAAAGAGTCTTGTGCCGTGAATACTAAATAAAACAATCCTGACAAAGAAGGGAACAAAAGATTATATTGCTGTACAACTCCATGATTCTAAAGAATTTAAAACTCCCCCCCCCCCCCCCCGAGAAAATGGATAAAAAAGGGAAAAATCTGTTATGCAGATGGTGCTCACCTTTGATATCTTTATCTGCTCACAGAAGCAAAGACAGGAAACAGTCTCCCATAGTCATGATTACCTGGTCTGCAGAGCAGCACTATTTCAAAGCATGGAGAAATAAGCCACTCTGATAAGTACCCTGAGAGCAATGGCCTCTTCCATATTCACTTGCAGTTGCTTCAGGCAACAAAGCTTTTTTATCTACTCATGGCCACTTAACTGACCTCTCTGCATGCATCTGGGCAGGTAACCAATTCCTCTGCATGGGGTGCTATCTAGTTCCTGCCTCATTTTCCTGGAGACTGAAAAGACAAAGGACATACTGAAATACTGTTCATATCACAGTATTCAAACTGTGTCATTTGTTGGGCATCACTAGGACTCATCTCCACCAGATGCCAGTTTTATGCATCTAGGCAATGCAGCTGCACACATGACAGAGAAGTTTTTTTGGTGGTTTTTTTTTTTTTTTGGGGGGGGTGGGGGGGTTCTTTTGCTGTTGTTGTTTGGCTTTTTGGATTTTTTAAGAGCTTCCAACAAGCCTGCCTCCTTTCTGAATGGTTTGTGCTGGCACATCACATCCTGAAAACAGACACGTATCCCAGAAACCTGTGTGGCCCCTTTTCTTATTTGTGCCTCAGAGGCCACTGCATGAAGCCATGCATCAGTTTTCCTTGCCGATTTTACAGCCCTGCTGGGGAAGGCTCACCACTCTGCTCACAGGTACCTTTATACATTACACAGTGCTGAGGTTCAGCAACTACCCTGGCAATGAGGGTATCTACAGCCTAATCCCCTTCTTTGGCACTGTCAGGATGAGCAGCTCTTTCAGCCTTCTCACTTTTTTGTATTGCATGCAAGCCAACCATTTTGACCCTCCCGTTTCGCTTATAATCCTCTAAAAATCTCCATCCATTTCACACTTTCTCCTCTGATCACTACCAGAAGACGAAATAATATTCCGCATCCCAGATGGCAAAGGGTCTGAGCATCACACAGCACTTGTAATTGTGTGTGATGCAACCGTGGCAAGTAGGAAAGAAATTAACAACTCCATGGAAGAAAATACAAGTTCATCCTGATGCTACCTTGTGTCACCTTATGCTGCATGCTCCAGACACCAACTGCCCTCAGTTAGGTACCAATGTAGTATAATGAACAAGAACAGGCAGCCTGACAGCTGCAGAAGCTCAGGAGGTGATCTAAATCTGGGTTGAAACTTCAAAATACCACTCTGGTTGCCAGTTCCCTTTAGAAGCTTCAGGGGCTGATGGTTGTTCTTTTTCCTTTCAGCAATGTGCAGCCTGAGTTTGAGTACATTTAAATCAATTTCTTCAAGTACTGAAGCAGTGTCAGTGTCTCAAGTCCTTTCTGAGGGGCTGCATTAGAAAACACGTTAGTGAATGAAGGAACAGAATTACCAGTGTGCATCATCCAACACAGCATGAACTGATACCACATTGCAGACAATGCCTTGGATGCCTTGACTTATGTCACCCTCAAGTCTAAAAGTGGTCTAGGTTATACTTAGCTTCTACTTACTGTCTCTAATCTTATTTGTTTTACTTTCTTCAATAATACTGTTTCTCAACAGGAAAAGCAAGCTACTGCATGTTCATGATGTTCCAAGCAGTCCTTTAAAGTCCTCTACAAAAAAAAATAATTCAAGAAGTGTTTCATTCTACTGAATTAGGATATATGATACAAAACATTGATTCAGGAAACCAATTTTCACAAATCATTTTCTCTTTGCTTTTTTAGCCTTTATCAATGCTTACATTTAAATCTTCATGTTTTTATTACTATTTCTGTTTCAGAATCATGGTACAGTTTTATTCCTTATTGTGAAAGACCTTAAGAATTATTTTAAAGTAAATATTGCAGCACATATTCTTCACTTACATGTCAATATTCAACTAACACTGTGATTACAAAACCATCTTTATTTCTATTGCAAGTTTCTCATACAGCACCCTGCAGAGCTGACTCACCTGCAGAGAAATCCCCTGAATCATTTCTGCTTGCTTTACACTACAGTTTTTCAGTACTTTGGGGAGCAGTTAGCTACTGGCTTTTCTTTCACTCCAATTTCCTCCAAATCAAAGTGACATAGCAAAGCTGCTAGAAATGTAAACCATGCAATCAGTTGCCTTGCCTAATAAAAATGTTCCTAATTATCACATTATGTCATTTCTAGTACCTTTTTAGATGGCCAATGTTTGGACAAATTTTATTATGAAAAAGCCTAACTGAAATTTCTTCAGAAGAAGAATTTTCCTGCTTGTATTAGATGTCTAGTAATACATTTCTCACCTGACATAGGTTTGTATAAATTTTACACCATATGTTTAGTAATGTAGTCAAAAAGCTGCATTCAGATATTTTTAAGGAATAACCCACCCTCAGTGGAAAAAATTAAAAATCACTGGTTACTTGTCAGCATTGGGAACAGTAATGTGAATTCTCTCTCTCACACGCATTCAACCCTGTGCTTGTAATACTAATTTTTTTCCCCCCTTACTACTTGATAAGCTGACAGCAACTGGCTGTTGTTCCAAACCCGTATTTCCCTGACAGCTTTCTTGTCTGGTTACAAGACCGGAAGAACTGGTTTCCCGCTGACCTAAGGACTAGGCTGGGAAGCCCCCAGTCATACTGGTTCTACCTGACTCTTGAGATAGTTCCTTGTGACAGAAGCCGAGTCTCCATTCACATAGGTGCAATAACTTCAGCCAGCCAAATACCTTGGAAATTCATTACAACAGGAAATTCATTTCTGCTTTTGTCAGAAAAGGCAGGACAGTGCGGTCAGAACTGATGGGAACATGAAAGATAACTTGAAACTTGACTGCAAGACTTCCTTTCCCATTCAAACTCGAGTTTCCCTACTGGAGTAGCCAGTTAACAGATACCAAAGTGAAACCTATCACTTTCTCAGAATTTAGACAGCAAGAATGAACAGGGAGTGCATAACCATCTATGTGAACAAAATGTCACTCTGGACTCCTGTGCAGTAAAGTCTTCTACAATTGCAGTTTTAGAAACTGCTTAGGAATTAAAAGAAAAGCAGGATCTAAGATATGAAGCAGTCTGCATCACTTCCCTTCCCTCTCCTTTTGCTCAAAAAGCTGAAATTTGAAATAGGTTTTGTGGAATGAATGTTTGACCAAAAATATAAAAAGCTCCCAGTTTCAGTTTAACATCTGTTGCTTCCTTTGAAAAATATGGGGAGTTGTCAAGGGTTTTATTTTTTTTTTAATTGAGCAATTTAATTTTTTTTTTTAAATTGCTATTGCTTTATGATATTGGTATAATTTAACACATTAGGATGGTATAATGACCAGACAGTGCACTGCTGCATCACAGAAGAATAGGACACAGCTGCCTGTGCTTTGTGAAAGCAAAGCATTGAAAATAATAGCCTTGTGATGAAAGCACATTGAGCTGTTAATCACTTTCTAATATTCTGTGCACAGAAATATTCTCGAGATATCTGAAATTAGACACAAGAGGCAAAAAAAGGCATCATTTTTGAGTAGCTATGTGACAACTACAGCCATCGAACTATGTATGCATAGAAATTGCTCTACTTGAATCCACAGTAGAAAAACTACCTAGTCTTTCCCTGGTTAACATATCTGCCAAACCCATAATTTTCATTCCAGAAGAGCAAGTCCCAAACAGTACAGAAGATGATGATTTAATTGTGCCCGTATATAAATGATGTGAATTAGTTGGATGACTCCAGACATTGGGGGAAGTACAAAGGTATAACATGAGATATGTAGCCCAGAAGAGACAACTAAAGAATAAATAAATAAATAAAAGGGTCTTAACAGATTCAGAGACAAGAAGGTACTTTCTCTTTATAGCTCTATTGTGAAATATTTCAAACACGAAATCTTTTCAAGACCATTTAACTTTCTTTAGGAAAGTTAAAGCAGCATTCATCTTACACTGATCAGTCTCTTGTGTGCATTTAAAGAAAATGGTCTGGACAGAAAAGTAAAAATAAAGCTTTCTGTAAAGGACAAGCATTCATTAGCATACACCTGTTTATTGGAATAATTTGGAGACGTAAGGTAGAGAACATTAGAAATGCCCTGCTGGATCAGATCAATGGTCCATCATACCCAGTATTTGCTCTTCAGCAGCAGCACCAGCAGATGCTATTGACTGAAAGCAGCAAGCCTGCCTACTGTTGTCTATCCCCTCCACACCTTCCTAGCACCCAGAGTACGCTTTGGTTTTTTTTGTTTCTTAAGCGGGGCTTGTTAGAGTGTACCCCCCCTGTTTATTCCCATCAGTTTAGGAATCTACTGCAAGCAACTTATCTATCCCAATTTCCACTCCCCCTTCCCCAGCTTGCTGGTACAACCTGCCTCCTTATCCTTGGATCACCTGAAGTTCCCAAAGCTCACTGCTGGACGAGGGTAGTACTTTCTCTAAGCCATACCAAATCGATCCAATAGTTTCCTCAAGTGGCCCCTGGTTGTAGTGCTGTAGGACTTGGTTAATAGCAGTTCAACAATCACCACTGTCCTTGTGGTTTTTGAGCTCCAGCTACATGGCCATTCTTCAGGCCTCTCCACTCTAAACTGAACACTCTTGCCCTTTTCTCATAACATAGTTGTTTCGAGCTCTTAACAGTCACAGGCCCACATGCTAGCAGACTCAGGACTTGGACGAGAGTCAGCAGACAGGTCTGTTTGCAGAACATTAGCAAGCTGGGACGAAGTGATGCAGGGCTCCTTGAAGCACGCTATGTCACATCCTTTCCAAACACCAGACTGCCAAGAGCAAAGGAAGAGGAACTTCTGTTTGAAAAAAGAGAAAAAGCATAATTTCCTATTCTATTATATAGGACAAAATATGGGGCTGTACAGGTTACCCATCCTTTCCCAATGAGCTATAAATGCTAGACTTGAACACATCAGGTATCTGTGTGCATTGTGCTTTGCTATTTTATGACTCAAAAGTTTTACTCCTGTTTCAATCCTTCAGTGTGATGAACTGCGGGGGGGGGGGGGGAGGGGGAGGGGGATGAAAATGTCTCAAATCCTTGCATTTCCAAACTTGTCTTGGCTATGTGTGAACTCCAACTAACTTTGCAACTTGCTGTCACACTCTCATGATGCATTTCCTATAGTAAGTCAGAAGATTAATCTCATGCGTGTATTTTCTCATAACAAACTCACAGCTTGCTATCATCCCTGACTTCCAAGGTTAGTAAGACAGATTCATTAGAGGCACAAAAGTCAATTTTCAAGTATGGCATCTTCTCTGATGCCGCATTTCACATCATAGCTTGCCTTTCTTTATGGGAGGTTCTAAAGAGTATAATAAAGTAATATTAACTTTTCCAAAAAATTAAATTGTCTAGCACACAATCATGTCCAAATTATTCAAAGGCATTTGTAAAACACAGTTTGAAATTCATGCTGTGTTACTCAGTCACCCAGCTTATTCATACAGGAGTAATGAATTTATCACTCGACTTGCATGTTAACTACTTCAACACAGATCAAAGTATACGTCTGACTTTCACCTAACATTTTTAGATTGAGCTGTAAGCCTCAAGATTCTAACCAATTTAAGAGGAAGGTGATTTGCAAAACTAGCCACCAGAGCCCTACTTGTAAACTTTTATAGTGTGCATATAATTAAAAATTTGCTTCCAACTTTGAGCATTCATGCTTCAAAAATGTGTTTTCCACACCTTTTATTACAAAAAAAGAAAAAAAAAAAAGCATTTTGGGACAAAGGTTATTACAGTCAAATTAAGACCAGCCTTCAACTCAAAATGTGCTGGGTGTATTGTAATAATTCTGAAGTATAAATTGAATGTGGTTTTCTTGAAGAACTTAAGTTTTAATTTGAAATAGTTAATTTCCCATGTTGAATACCACACAAACAAAAATGAATTTGAGCTAACACGAGGAAGGAATAATCAATGTTTGGGGTTTTTTAATCAAATTTGGAAGTTTAGTCAGACTCTCCACAGGCTTTCTGAACAGCTATCAGTTACATGATAATCAGCTTACTTTTACATTACTATTGACTGTAACTGTCACCCAGAGAAAACTGTCAAGTTCCACTTTTTGGAGCTATCTAATGACTGTGTTTGATTCAAAGTAGAGGGCACAAGAGAGCTGTAAATATACACAAATAAAACGCATTTAGGCTTTGCATATTTTTGGTTGATAGAACATTTCAGAAGTTTCTTGAAGTGACAAACGCACAAAACAGGTATTCGAGTCACCTTCTTAAAAGGCAAGTGATCGAAGATCGCTCTTCTAATTCTCTTTTGCTCTGTATTTTATCTTTAATAGACTGAAAGGCATCTTCATCCTTCTAGGGGTGAAGGGGACAAGGACAGATTCAAAAGACACATCACTTGGAAGCAACAAGAAATAACTCCTCCCAAGATTCAATAACTCAGAGCAATAACCTCCAGAGAATACACTGAGGATATTTGAAATTTCAATGCCTGACCACAGCTTGCTTCTATGTCAAAACTGTCCCATATTTGGGTTTGCTCTAAAATATGGCTGTGAATAAATGTCATACTTGTCATGGTAGAAGTGATTCTTGGATGTATGGGTCAAGCTCTATTTGCTACTAGAAACAATGAATGATATATAAGTAAATAGACAACATTGCTAAAAGCCTTGTTTTGGTTCTACTCCATATTCAGTGGGGATAGTGCAGAGCATCAACATCCCTAATTGCACACCTTTGCAACTAGGTACACTGCTGCATATCTGTGTGCTTTTTTACAGCTAGCTGGTTATGACATGAACATGGACTTTCACAACAAATAAAGAGAAGGGTTTGCTGAGCAAGTTACAAAACACAGGACACCAGAGAAAGACAACTCTAAATGAAAAATTTCTCTTTGTTAATAAAAATACTTAAGTGTTTTCAGACAAAACCTCAACAGGCCAGTTTCCAGCAGACTTCTCAGATTTTCCCTTCTTTTTTCAGCTCCAAATCTTTTAAGCCACAGTTTCAAATCAGACACATTTTCTTTATGCATCATTAATAAATCACAAGTTATGCCGTCTTAAAAAAAGGGTGCCCAGGCAGCAAGAAAGACTATCTAACTTCTTTGAGCAGACTGCTGTGCTTTGCGTCAAACAAAATACAGAAGATTGCCCTTCTGAGTTTAGCTGACCATACAAAGCATGAGGACCCTTTGTGAGAGAAAAATATGGTTCAAAAACTTCTGACAAATAGGTCAAGCACCTGCAGCATGAGCCGAGACCAAGTAGCTTCTAAGCAGCAAGGAAACAGAGTTATATCTTAGAGATGATGGAGAAGACATTTTCCTAGAGCCCTAAGTTGTGGTTTGGTCTGGGGTTTTGAGGGGGAGTTTGTTGTCTTTTTTTAATTGCCAGATATTCCACAAGTCTGAGAGAAATGATCCATCCTGCAAATCTCCGACACAGAAAGTATGAAGGCCCCACATCCAGCCTTATAGAACTGAAGTCTTCTCCCTTAAAAACTACATGAAGTGCTGTAACAGGTGATGCAGTGTATGATCCAAAACTTTAAAAATAACACCTACAAGCCTATGAGGCAAGGGTAAAATTACACTGGCATTTCTTAGTTTCTGTGTTTCTGCTGTTGTTTACTATTACATAAGAAAACTATCACCATTTTTTGGCTGATAAACACTCATCATTCCTCAGGTTATGTTTCAGCATACTTGAAGCTGAAAGATAATTACATTTATCAAAATTCACAGAGTTTAATGAAAAATCTGCATGGTAACTCCATGGTTGGTGGGGAAAGAAAGAGGGTTAAGTATCTAATGGAACAAAAGACAGTGACAGCAATACAGCACTCTTGGCACTCTTAACATCCACATCTGCTTCCCAGCATATTTTTAAGGCTATATTTTACCAGTATCATGGAGAAACACATACTTTGTGTATCAGCAATTATAGATTCCCTAAACTACAGTTTGTTTTCATTGCAGCTGGGTGGTTTTATGGCATGATTTGGGTTTGCACACACACTTTTTTTTGCCTTTCGAATTACCAAGCTATCAGCCAGCTGTGAAAATTGCTTCTGGAATTCATCAGATGCAGGTTTTAAATTAAAAACTTCATGATCACCAGCATGATCAGGGCCCATTAGCAGGGGGCAAGAACTGTTCTAACAAATGGCAAGCCTGTCAGGCCAGGGTTAGTGAGGTTGTGTCTATGAACATGGACCCTCAGAAAGCAGTCACTAAAGGCACAGGCCCAATACCAACTGAACTGTTCAAACAGCATTCAGATGACTAACAGCATTTCCATCCCAACCCCTGCTTTATAAAAATATCCTCCTCCAGAAGGATTAGTGGGACAGAAACAAAGAAACAGTAAATGTCAGTTATAGGGTATAGGCAAGCATTGAAAAAGAGAAGACAGGGTCAGTGTTTTGGAGGAATCCAAATTTCAGCTTTATTCCCCCCACCCCAAAGATAGAATAATGAGAAGTAAAGCCAGTATTGCATAGCACAGAGGGAGAGCTTCTGTTTTCTTGCACAAAAGCAAGAATTTCAACAAAAGCAATTAAAAAAAAAATCATTTTTTTCATTAATATATAGCAAGCTCAGGTACTTTAAGCCCGACATTTAATTCATTCTAAATCAAATTCAGAGAAAGCTCAACTCCATTTGAGAGAATGCTATTTATGAAAACTACGGGCTACACAGGTTCATGCTGTTTGAAGAAAACTCCTGCACTCCTGCACTTGGAGCAAGGGGTTCAGTTTTTCTGCTGAAAACTTGTTTTAGAGGAATAGGGGCTTTTAAGTCCTTTTCTAAATAAAGCTACTTAATCTTTACATTATCAAGTAAGCGTTGCTTTCCAACCACATATTATGACAGTAGCACAGCATTTAAAATAAGCAGCTACAAAGTAAAACCATTTGCTATGAAACAGCATGAGGATTTCCCTGCAAAAGTTGGCAGGGTGGGATGGTGGACACTATGACGAGACACAATGACAAAAATAAACCCAACAAAAAACTCGCCACCAAAATCAAAAGGTAGAACATCATTTTCCAGTCATATCTGGACTGTGAACCCTGAACTCCCACACAGGCCCCAGCATGGCCCCGATCAGGCCAAGCCCCCCTCATCCTCCCAAGCACCCACACCACACCCTGTTGGCCCCAGAGGGAACAAGAGTAGAGCAGGGCAGGGGTGTGCTCCCAGGGAGCCCCTGCTCATGCCCCTGCCTAGGGAAGGTGCAGAAAAGGCCTGTCAGGACCTCTTGGGCCCTGGGCAGGCTCAGGCCACACACAGTGCTGCAAGTCGTGACCGAGGCCTTCTTACTGGGATACACTTCTCCTCATGCCATTTTTTTCACTCCTAGAGATATGGGAGAAGGAGCAAGCACAGCCCCAGACTCCTACTTTTGTAAGTTAGGATGACTATACAATCATTGTTATCCTCTAGTATCCTGGAAATTCTTTTAAGAGAAAATAGTTAAATACTGTGAATTGGGTAGGTACATATATTAATTACAGGAGCAATGTAAACATGCACCTGCTAAACATCCACTGGCCTGAAAACAGAACATTAGAAGGAGACATACCCTGCAGCTACTGTGCAGCCATCCCCATCAGCACCTCACAGGTTGCAGGCTCAAGACATGTTTCCCCTCAGCCTATGTCACCATATTGTTGATAGCTTCCTACAGCCATATATCTAGAGAACAAAAACAGAAAACCAAACAAACTCCAGCCAACACACAACTATAACTTCATATATTTCCTCTCCCACTAGGGCCATGTAGCACTAATAAGCCCAGATGGGACTGGGCAAAACATCCTCACCTGATGCTTCCTCCACACCCCATAGGCCCAAGAGCTCTACTTAACCTCCACCAGGAAGTTTCACTTCTTGCTTTAGCTGCATCAGAGAATTGTTGCAGTCTGGCTGTTACAGCTTCTATCTTGTTATAGAACATCTTCATCCTGCCTTAGGTGTTGATTTGCTGTTTTCATCTCTATTTGATGATTGCTACACCTGACCTTGACATGTGCTTTGATTTGAAGGTTTGATCTCACTCTGCTTTCTTTACTGTGGACTTTTCTTAAGATCTAGGATTGTGGTGCAACGCGGCTGTTGTTTCCCCATCTGTCTTACGTTACTGGGAGTGTTGGGACAAGCCTAAACTGGAGAGGCCTATGCCTACAAGCTCTGAGACGCTCCTTAGTTCCTGACTTGCTTTCTCTTAAATAGTAACTACTCTCTTATTGCTTTCTGATAGTAAACTTCTGTAATGTCCTCTATATTTGCTGTTAGAGCATATTGTTTCCAGGTGTGGCACAAGAGCTATTTTATACATTATTGGAGCTTAGTTGGAAGCTAGCTATGCTACTACAGCAGGTGATTTTGTTACTGCTTCGTTAGAGGGTGCTTGAGGGGAGGACTATTTATTCCTCTCCTTCATTTCCTTCGCAACTCACTGTAGCAAAATAAATTTTAAGTGGAATGTGTGTTTATGTATATATGGTTTTTTATGTATAATAATGTATAATAAATGAGCTTCTTAAATAACTTGCAGTTTCAAGTTAAAATGGTTGTGATCAGCTGATGTGTTTATACTGCTCCACTGAGCTAAATAGGAGTGCATTGATGGCTATAGAAAATAAAATTTTGTTTTTTCAATGAACAATGAGTGACTGGGAGACAATTGCTATAGGGATGGTCCAGACAGTCTGTTACCAGTTATTACTAGCTGTGTTTGGACTTACATAAGAGGAGGAAAAATAAATTGGAAAGGTACTGAAATAGTATCATGGCAATTCCCAGAAAATGCAGGCTTTTCTTGTACAAGCATACTGCCACAGTGCTAATGCAGTATGCTCAGTACCTCAGTGACTTACTAACGGTGGTTCCTTCCTTATGCTAGGACTTCTAATGTATCTTGATGCTTTAAAAAGGGACTTAAGAATGTAACATCATGATCAATCTGCCCTGGCAACAAAATACTGTTGTATCCTAAGGTTGCTAAGAAAGATAAATTATTGTTATACAGTTGTATGCAATATGATCAACTGTTAATTCCATAATTTTAATACGCATTCTGCTGCATCAACAGTTGAGGAAAAGTTTCAACTGATATCAATAGACAGCCTTTGGTTGTTTATAATATATGGCAACAGATTCCTCATACTGGGCAGCAAGCCCTTGCTGCTTTGTCCAAATCTTGTCCCAAGACTGCCAACCAGAGATTTTCTGCACAATGTCTTCATAGCTCTACAATATCTGCTTGGGCTAGCTTCAATAACAGCAGAAGTTAGTCCTGTGCCATTTATTAAAATCTTCAAGGCAAGTGGTTAGCATTGCTTCTAGAGCAGGTGGAGCCTAGCGTGACATAATATCCTTCGCATTTAAATCTCATCCGTTCAATAGACTCCAGAGTAATGACCAAAGTGTGAGGCCCATTCTTATTTCTTCTGTGCCTGTGACTACTTTGGCATGGCATGCTATACCAGCTGGAGAGGGAGCTGGTTAATGGAACCTAAAATGTTCTTCACTGCTCTGCCTCAAATTGCAGGAATCCTGCCACACCTCTACTTATTTATCCAGGTAAGTGAGAAACATTGCTGTAGTATTCAGCAGGACCCCACAGGAGCAGGTAAGTTTACCTGACCAAATAGAGATGAAGCATCGGGGCCTCACTTAGCTTACTTAAGATGTGGAGAGTCAAAACTCTGCTTTAGACTTCATCTTCAGTCCTGCAGCACCAAACTCACTCCGTTTGGATACTTAGTCTTAATGATGTTACAGGCTAATGTATTCACAAAGGAATGTTCAAGCTGGACCATGCTTGTCTTCTGCCTCTGAAAGGGCAGTTGATGGAAACCTGGCGTGGGCCCTGGTTTCTGGCCATCTCCCTGTGCCCAGGTGGATTCTTGGGCAAACGACTGTTAATCTTTGAGTTTCACAGGCTAAAACATTTATTTCTGCTTATTATTAAACTTGTCCTGTAACTGCAAGTATATTAAGTATATGTACACATTTTGCTCTCAGGTGTTGAACCTGAAAAAAACCCTCTACCATTTCCAGTGCAAGTCATTCTCATGTGAATCAGAGTGGGTGGGAGGAGGATGCACCCATTTAACTTGTACTGCTGATACCTACCATCCTACACTCTGCTTAGTGGGTGCAGAACGTGGAGAGCTGGGGATGCTCTTAGGCTTATCAAGATGAAATCTGAGCATTTTTGGACTAACTTTAACAAAGACCAGCCATCTGAGCCCACTGAACCAAGTCTGGACATGCCTTGTTTCATGCAGCTCAGTGAAAGTGAGAGAATTTTCTCAGACCACAGGGAACATCAGAGCAGGCTTTTGTCCTGTGAAATAAAAAGTGCATATTGAAATGAGAGAGTCTGACTATACCACTCCAACTGATACAAGCTAAAATTTTGGAGGTGGAAGGCTTTTATCATTAAAATACCAGAAAATGCCATACAGCCATAACTGTACAAATGTCATTCTTATTTTTAGGATTAATCTGATACTTTTTGTGGGTTTCTGAGTGTTCACGTATCAGGGCACATTTTCTGTGGGCTGGCAGAAATGCAGTACCTCATTTGCCCAAAGTGGCTTTCTTTGAGCTAACTCGGGGGTTACTCTCCATCTCACCTTTGATAAATGAATACCAGGAAGCTCTTGCAATTCAATTCTGTGCCAGAAATGTCAGCTGCAATTTTCCATAGATTCAATGACCCTAAAGGATACTGCACCTTCTGTGTGGTAAATAATTGATATATGTCTGATCAAGCAAATGGAGCAGGAAGATTTCTGCTGCATGACTCTTCAGGCTGCTGTATATTTAGTCAGGTTTTGGCAACACTAAACCAATTAAAAAAATGTATAGTCACTACAAGCTCAAAAAAGTCATACATTCCATGTCTAAATGAAAATTAATTATACTCTCAGAATGAAGCAGTTCAGAGGGTTAATTTGCCATTGTGAGTCTTAAAATTCTAAAAAGCCAGTAGACCACAACAGCTTTAATAGGAAACTTAATTTTTCCTGACATGTATCTAGACTTCGTTTTCATTAAACACAAACAAATGTTGGAAAAATTAGCTTGCAGCTGATCTGAGTTCAGAAATGTTGCATACTGTATTCTTAATCCAGTAATGATAATTTAGTCCCTTAGTTTCTTAGTGCTTTTACTAGAAAACTGAGATACTCATTTGCCTTTGCAATGTAAGAAGTATAAACAAGGGTTAGTGGATACTCTTCTGTAGATGTTCCTATTGCTGTCTCTACAATAGAAGTGTTAAACACACTTGAGTGTCACAGTTTCACCACCTTTTCACTTACATTCTGTCTTTAAGACGTATTGTAGAACTTAAACACAACACAGGAGGCCTCCAACATTGTAATGTCACCAGCTAAATCTAGAAGAATTACTTCTACATTAAAAATTAGCACAGACTGAAACCATAGTATCAGGTGAACTGTCACCAGATTAAAATGCAGGACTGGCAATTTAAAATACATGCTGTCTTGTCTGAAACTTGGTTCTTTTGGTCTTAGATCTTGTAGCACTTTGTTTAATAGACTTGTGAAAAATAAACATGAATGTTGCTCAAGCTGAATAGAAAATTATTATGTGCCATTTCAGCACTTCCCAGAATGTCACTGTCGCTTGCAGTGTGCGTTAGCTGCTGTATGGATTTGAGGGATCTCCCTCAGGCCAATACTTCTTAATTCCAATACTTCTGTGACTTCTGCACAGGACTGCTGTTCCTCTGCTCTAGTATTCCAACACTGCAGATATATTTACTTCTTTATCTGAAAAAAAAGGTATTCTGGGTATATGTGTGGCAATCTGAAAAATACAATGATGATGGTTATGAAAAACCTTTGTAGTTTCCATTGTCAATTCAAAGCAGTTCATTTAAAACCATTATTAGACTGCATGTAATGGAATTTTTGAGTAAACTTTATGTATTAATATAAAGTGCTGAATCCTACAATCCTTTTTCCTACTTCTACCTCATTATCATTTATCTGCAATCACCACTAATCCAAATCAATGTTATTTGGACTGAGAAAGTCCATTAAGAGCTATCCTCACAAAATACAAGGAAATGCTGTACCTATTCAGTTCTCATTTACACCACTGAAAATGTGGTAGCTGGGGCAAATGCTGTGATGACAACTTGGAAAAATGATTCAATTTAATAACAAAAAAATTATGATCCAAAGATTTTTTTCTTACATGAAGCCTATGCTTTGTCAGCTATTTATGTTATACATTGCTACATGAGTTATTTCTGAAGCAATAAATAATCCACACAGTTTATAATATCAGTGAAAATCGTTTAAATTTACTTACAGATTTTTAATGTGTCAGGGATCAGGTTCTCAACAATGTCATGAAAAGGATGTGCATAAGCAATCTGATTAACATCAGTTTCAAAATCACTTTTGATATATATATGTGCTAATAACGCTTACATGCAGAAGCAGTCACTTAAAAAGGACAGTCACATTAAAATTACCTCTGAAATTTGGACAAATGTTTCAATAAAAATGTTTTTTTGCCATTCCTTAATCTCTAGACAGAGACATACTTAGAAGTGATAAAAACACTAGATGCAAGCCCGTGTGCTCTATTACCCATTTCTGCATTGAACTAATTTGGGCTAAAGCAAGGGAGTTTTGTTCATTCTTGAAAGCCAAAGTATTCTATTTCATAGAATCTTTCCTTCCAAAAGGGTTACCAAGCAATTTGTTCTGAAATGTATAGCTTTACATAAATTCAAACACCACAAGTCCTATTTACTTTCTTTTGTATTATTTCTTTTTTTTTAGGCAGATTAAAAAGAGGTGTCTTCAAACAGCTGATGTTACCTTTATATCTTTGCCAAAAGTGTTAAACTGCCCTTTTCCCTTATAGATATGAAAAGGTGTGGTCTTGTTGCTGGTGATATTTGCTCTGTGGGAAAGAAGCTGAAATAATGTTCTAAATGCGAATAGAGTGCAGATGACTTGGGCCTTTTGAAAATAACTCTCTCTATTGATTCACTTCAGGAATAAAAGCCTATAGGACTGATTGAAAGTCAGCCACAAACACAGAGGAACCACTGCAGGTTTTTTTGCACAAGTGGCTTGAAGGCTCTAATAAATGTCAGCTGTGGATAGCAGCTAAGGAGAATTACCCAGCAGCTGTGTATCCCTTTCACCCCCCAACCTTTTTTATTCCTGCTCCTGAAGACATTCAATTTAGTTTTAAAACATCCTTTTCCTATCATAGGTGAGGATTTTGAAACTAAGAATGAAATCACTGTTTAATAAAGTGATCATCCAAGTGAGATAAAAAGAGAAAGGTAACAAGCATTTTTAAGAAAACTTTTACCAATGCTAGGCGGTAGGTGTTTTCACTGCTTAAATGTAGCCAGCAAATTGCATACTTTGGCTCTTTAAGCATACCTCTAATGGAGAAAAGGGTTTGGGTTTTGTTGTTTGTTTTTTTTTTTTAAAAAGACATAGTATGAATCTGATTGTCTGACTCACCACTTTAGAGAGAGTACATTAGCTCCAGAGCTTTTTGTGGAAACATTAATTCTTTTTGGTTTATAGTATGAAATCATATCTTTGCAACTTTCCATAGTTAACCACTTGGTAACCTCTTTGCTTTCCACAGTGTAGGATATGATTTCACAGTGTGAGTATACATACACCCATGGGACCCTAACATTTCTGACCAACTTGGAGGCATGTTGAAAGATTGCCAAAAACAGTGGCCATACATATTTAGGACAAAATAACTTGCTTTAAAAAAAAGAGTCTGATCCAGCTAAAATACTTTTTAGCAATCCAAATAGTCCACCACAGGGAAAATAAGAACCAGAATCCAGCATGAGACTTAGAAGATGACTGCAAGAGGAGACATGGTGTAATTTTTGTGTGGCTGAATTTAGAAAGACAAGGTTTCCTGCTTGTCTGAGTAAAGTTTGATCAAGAATATTATATTTTTAATGATCAAATTTAATTTGAGGTTTTACATTAAGAACTGAGAACATGGTAGATCATGACTGCTCTGGATGGCAGGTGGAAAGTATCGTACCTGTTCATACTGATGTCTTTCTTGCAGGGGGAAACTGAAAATCAGGCATGAATCTAGCTTAATTGAGACAAATACCTGTTTGATAAAACAATGTTGTGTGCCCAGCAGTGTGTCATCTGGATACCCGAATTTCTAATGTCACTAAATTTGTAGTTTCATTTTATTTCAGATTTTGGTATAACACATTGGTGTAACAGGCACATCAGCCTGTATTAGAGCCCCATACAAGTTTATAGTACAAGCCCAGCTGAAAAAGTTTTCCAGATAGAATTTTTTTGACCTTTTTGTTTGTAGTTCCTGTTGACCACAGTGTGATAGAACAGTAGTGCTTGCTAATGGCTATATAGTTTTTAACCTGCTAAAATGAATCCATTGTCTCAGTTCAGTTCTTAAATTGACATAATATACCTACCTCTAATTTGACATCACTCAGCAGATCAAGTACAGGTAAGAAAGGAGTGAGCACAGATTTTTAACCCCCTTTCTGCAATGATGCCACTACTAACACAATTTACACTGTCAAATGGTGGGTTTTGTAGTCACTTCAAATGTATGTTTACATTATTATCAATTAGATATATTCATTAGGCAATCATGAAAGTTAGAAATTTTCCCTAAGAGTCAGTTGAGCTTTTTCAGAGCAATCTGTATACACAAAGAACAGTAACAAAGCACAGCATTCAGGCTGATTTAGCTTCTGTAGCAAAGAAAAACTTGATTTAATAAAGGGGTTTCAGCTGAGCAAAGCTCCATCATGCTCAAATGCCCTCAAATGGCAAAATCTGACAATTTTTCCAGGATCATTAGCGGGGCTTGTAAGAAGTACTACTGAACAGGAATGAAAATGAAGGGATCGCATGCTGGCTGTTAAAGAATGCAGTCTCATTTGGATTCCTAGCAAGGTAGGCTCTTCTGATTGTGTATCTCCTTACTCTGATGGAATTGCTGCAGACTGCTGAAGATCAAGGAGAGAAAAAAAGAAAAAAAAAAAATAAAACAAAACCGCACCAGCAAAAAAACAGACCACAGTTATGCATTTCAGTTCATGTTTGCAATCCTGCTATCCCTAGAGAGAATATGGAAACTGTTGAGTTTCCCCATACTCATGTCCACATTCAGAGGCTGATTTAGGAAGCAAAGACAAACAAGGTGCCTGAAGAGTATAAAACTGTTGGGGTACAAAAAGAAGAGAAATTGTTTTGCCAGAATGAGAAACCTATTATTTCATCAGCAAAAGATAATACAGAAAATGAAAAGTTAACTTTTATTGGTGTCCTGGGTTCAGCAGTAGCAGCCATTTTTTCTCCTTTGTAGTAGCTGGTGCAGTGCTGTGTTTTTGACTTTCCGCCTGGGAACAGCACTGATAACACCGATGTTTTCAGTTGCTGCTCAGTAATGTTTAGTCTGACCAAGGACCAAGAGTCTCATGCTCTGCCAGGGAGAAGGGGAAGCCAGGAGGAAGCAGAGACAGGACACCTGACCCAAACTAGCCAAAGAAGTATTCCATACCACAGCACGTCATGCCCACTATATAAACTGGGGGCAGTTACCTCAAGGGTTTGGTCACTGCTCAGGTTGGGCTGGGTATCGGTCGGTGGGTGGTGAGCAGTTGTATTCTCTTCCCTTGTTATTTCCCTTATCATTGTTATTATTGGTGGTAGCAGCAGTGGTTTCTGTTATACCTTAGTTACTGGACTGTTCTTATCTCAACCCATGGGAGTTACATTCTTTTGATTCTCCTCCCCATCCCTCCAGGAGCAGGGGGAGTGAGCAAGCAGCTGTGTGGCTGACTGAGCTTAAACCATGACAATTGGTAATGATAGTATGACAGCAATATAGATCCATACTCAATAAAACATGCTACTTGTATTCAGGGCAGACTTCAGAAATCACAGGGGAAAATTGTGAATTTTGATAGGAAGAAAAATGAGATCTTTAGGAAGTAGAAATTCAAAATATTTTTAAAGAGATCTCTGAAGGTAACTGGAGAATGACCTGAGAGTTTACAGTGGATTAAAACTCAGAAGCTGTCTGGAGGATGAGAGCAGTGCTTCCTAAAGTAAGTAGCCCCTCACGACTATTTTAAATTAACCTTACAAAGCACAGAGAAAAGCATCCAATTCAGGAAACTAAAGCAAAGATAATGGAGTCCTTGAAGTATTCATTTTGTCTTTAAGGAAAAATTATATTACAAGGTAGGTAGCATTTGCAGTAAAATACTACACTGAACTGTTTTAAAGTCACCCTATATGGTGCCTTTAGCACCCAGTAGCATTATTATTTTGTGGTCTGTAGCTCTGAGTGGCCACTGGTACATGCAAAATCTCTACCCACAGAAGCAAGCACTGCTTGCACTTTTCTGAAAGGGCACATCTCCCATTCTTAAATAGAAAAAATATTTTTGGACAATACTGTGAGCTGTTATATTGTTGAAACATTACATGTTTTACCTCACAACAGACATTAAGTTTTGAGCAGCAATGTTATTACTTGCAGCTAGCTAATAAGTGGGCAACAGCTGAGAGGAGAGGATATCTCTTGGAAAAGGTATGGTAGCTGCAGGACTGAGAAGTGCCGTGGTGGGATTTATCATCAGTAATGAACTGGTAGGGTACTGCCAGATCATGACTCTAAGAAGGAGTGAAAAGGAGGGTTGCAAGAACAGGGTGAGAATATCCCATTTTCTGCCCATCACAAAAAATGGGAGAGTTTTCCTTTTTGCCATGAAACTTGGCTGGTAGCTCGGTATTCAGGAGATATTCTAGCCATTAGGCATATTGCCTCGGAGAAACAACAGCTGAAGAGCAGAAGTAATGGCAGTTGCTGAACACTGTGCTGCATTTGCAGTGTTTGCAGAACAAGACACGTTCTGTGGCATGACAGCATTAGTACAAGGTAATGCAACATCAGCATTAAGAGCAGGATCCCTGATGGGCCTTACAGAAGATATGATGGCATTTTGGCTAACCACCACATCCTTGCAGAGCACTGAGCTGGTGTTATTGAGGGAACCCTGACTTTATTCTTGCACACGAGACTTTTTAGTGTGCATGCTCTTCATGCCTGTTGAGGGAGGGAGGGTTTGTTGTTTTTTATTTTGGGGGGGGGAGTAAGAAATGTTCAAGGAGGGCCATGAAAGCTCTAAATGACAAAATCACTACCCACCCAGCGTAGCCAGTTGGCTGACTAGTAACAGCTGGGATAACATAATGTCAGGCAGAAGCCATCCAGAAAATGATTGCTTCAGACTGAGAACAATTTAAGTAACAAAGTTACAATACCAAGAGGTACTGACTGAGAGAGGGCCCTACTCCTATTTTCCTGCCCTTCTGACAGAGCAACTTCATGTTTTTTTAAAGCATCTTCATTATCATCAGAACCTTGAGAACAGACCACCCATGAAAATAAAATATTGGAAATTTGATCTTCTCTGGCAATGCTCTGTCAGTGAGGATTGTCCTCCCTATCTATATCTCATGACCAGTAATTTTGCTTAAAATTAAACACACATACCAAAGCTTTATTAAAAAGTTTCTGTCTGAGTAGTGTATCAAAAAGCTTCAAAATGTAAGGCTGACAAAACGAGAAGATCTATAGATGAGCCAGTGACAGTAATTGTCAGGCTTAACAAGGATGAAGGGTTATATATTATATTCTGCATCTCTATTTTTTTTTTTTTTTAAGTAATAATCTTTGTGGCATTTGTTGTATAACTCTGAAGAAATGGGCTTTCTTATAACTCAGTGATCATGACATTTGTTTATTTTTTTACCATAAGTTCTTAAGAGAGTCCTCAGAAGCATTTTTATCCCTGACAAGCTATAGCAATATAAATTAAATGTCTCTGATGTATGGTTTTCTGTGATTATAACAAGGATGAGTTGTTCTTGTATAATTTCATTTTCAGATTACAGATTCTGTCATAAGTATGAGGTACCCATATTTGGGTTCATGGTTTAGTTTACGAAAGACAACTGTAAACATCAGAGCTTTTGCTTTCTGATGCTCTCATGTTTGTTTTCTCTCAGAACTACCATCTTCCTGAGGTTTACCCATAGGAAAGTTGACTGAATGCAGTATTATTCTGAAAAATGTGTTATGTGGGAGAGACGCTTCCTCATGATATGCATCAAATATTGACATAATGAAGCCTAAACCAAGACTGTGCCACTGTATTTCAATGCAAAAATAAGAAATAAAAAAATAAAATCTGCTATTCATTGTACTGGTATGTCAAGTCTCAAACTGCTTCAAAGCAAGCAACTCATGATGTTTAAGTTGTAGTTTTTCTTTTTTATTTTCAAGGTAGAAATAGATTTTCCTGCCGTTATTGATATTGGATAGCACCAAGGACTGTGAGTAAATCCATTGATCTCTCATTTACTCATCTGTTGTTTCTCCTTGAGTGTCACTGTGCTTGTGTGCTACAAGAGCATGCATACAGGCAGGTACTGTAGAGCAGTTGATACAATATAGGCTTTCACCCCTGGTTGTTTCCCCAGTAACTTCTAGCAGCAAGGGCTGCTGTTTCTCAAGGTCTCAAATTTTGAATGCCTGCCTTGTGGTGGTAAATTGATGACACAGGCACAGATGTTTTTGTAACCAGGAAAAAAAAAAAAAGTGATTTAAAATATTTATCTGTTTATTTTTTTTTCCTTTCTTTGGAGCAGTTTGCCATCTGAGAAGCAGACTTCTGTGAACATTTTAATTGCAGCTTCTGAAAAGTAAAGCATATGAAATACCAGGTGGGCTAGACACTTTCTTAGTCTGCTGTTTCATCTGTCTTCTGCCTGATTTTATATATTTACTGTATTTGCTATTCCTTGATCTTTATCTTCCAAATTTGCAGTTTTTAACAATTAAAATGCTAACTTTAATGAAAGTCTCTTTTCTTAAGCCAGCTCCAAATTTGTTCATACGGATTTTCTCTCTATACATTGTTATGGTTTAAGCCCAGCTGTAAATTAGACCACACACTCTCTCTCTCACTCCCTCCACTTTTCTCCCTGCTCCTGGTGGGATGGGGAGGAGAATCAAAAGAATGTAACTCCCATGGGTTGAGACAAGAACAGTCCAGTAACTAAGGTATAACAAAAAACCACTGCTGCTACCACCAATAATAACAATGATAAGGGAAATAACAAGGGAAGAGATACAACTGCTCACCACCCAGCCCAACCCGAGCAGTGATCTAGCCCTTCCAGGTAACTGCGCCCAGTTTACATACTGGGCATGACGTGCTGTGGTATGGAATACTTCTTTGGCTAGTTTGGGTCAGGTGTCCTGTCTCTGCTTCCTCCCGGCTTCCCCTCCTCCCTGGCAGAGCATGAGACTCAGAGAGTCCTTGGTCAGACTAAACATTCTGACCAGCAACTAAAACATCGGTGTTATCAGTGCTGTTCCCAGGCGGAAAGTCAAAACCACAGCATTACACCAGCTACTAAGAAGAAGAAAAATGACTGCTACTGCTGAACCAGGGACAAATTAACATTACAAAACAAAGAAATCCATTCTTAAAGTAACAGTGTTGTGGCTTTATCCCTGCCAGCAGCTAAGTACCACACAGCCACTTGCTTACTCCCCACCAGTGGGATGGGGGAGAGAATTGGAAGGGTAAAAGTGAGAAAACTCATGGGTTGAGATAAAGACAGTTTAATAGGGAAAGAAAAAGTTGTACATGCAAGCAAAACAAAATGGGATTCATGCACCACTTCCCACGGGCAGGCAGGCATTCAGCCATCCTCAAGAAAGCAGGGCTCTGTCACACATAATGGTTACTTGGGAAGACAAACACCATCATTCTGAATGTTTCCCCCTCCCCATCTCCCTTCTTTTTCCCCCAGCTTTATGTTCTGATCACGATGCCATATGCAATGGAATATCCCTTTGCTCAGCTGACAACAGCTCCCAGCTCTTTGTGCATCCCCAGTCTACTTGGTGGGGTGGTATGAGGAGCAGAAAATGTCTTGGCTCTGTGTAAGCACTGCTCAGCAGTAACTAGAATACCCCTGCTACCAACACAGTTTCCAGCAAAAGTCCAAAACACAGACCTGTACTAGCTACTACGAAGAAAATTAACTCTACCCCAGCCAAAACCAGCACTATTGATCACATTTGTAGATGTCTGACACATTCATTTCTTATAAGTGCATTAACTTTAATATAAGGTGACATGGCCTGTGCTGAACAAGTTTAAAAAATCCCAGTAATATCAATTTCCACTTCTCTTAGAAAATTGAAACATCTCAGTTCACAAACATTTCCTCATACACATTTTGAACATTCACTGCCAGTGCACATGTGTATACATCAAGAACTGCTTAAAGGCCAGTGTTTTATTCTGTCTGAGAACTTGATAAGTCTAGTGTTAATTACAAGCTTGACATCCTTGGACACCCAAGAAAACAAATGTGTGGTTGATTGGTAAAGCAAGAAATGTTGAACATACAAAACCACACAATTCACAGATAATTGAGTCATGACTTCAATAAAAATAGATCAACCATAAAGTAAACACTACTAAGATAGCTGGAGATAAAAAAAAAGCATTTATTATGGTTACCGTAGTCGTTAAGTGGCCATAACATAGAATCACAGGAAAAATTCACTTCTGACACTGAAACAGAATTTTTCAATAACAAAGATATCTATCTTTTCTTTAACTCCAGTAGCTTAACTGCTTTGTTCTCAAGAAAAAAAAAAAACACAAACTTGTTTATTCAGTTTCACAACATCTGTTTTAAGCATTGGAATCAAAATATATGAGGATTATACTATAGGATAAATTTACCAGTGTATAACCAGTTTTGTATATTTAAGTCAGTAGATTTTTTTCTCTTTATTACTGAGTTATACCAGCATTAAATTGACAAAATGTAGCAGTGGATGGGGCTCAGAGATTATATACAGTTTATTGTGACTTTATGCTGGATAAAAATAAGGCAGTTGAAACATTTATGCTTAGAAGAAAACAACTCAACTTTGATAAAATGAAACTCAGCAACTTTACTTTTGTAGGAAAGCATTTTTTTCTTTCAGAAATGTCAAAAAGTAAATTACACTTAATTAATCAAACTCTGAGTGATTCCCAATTAGTTTCCTACAGTTCTATGACATCTCTTTCCATTATTTTGGAGTGTGAAAACAATAAGCAAACAAGAATGACAATACATAATTACCAGGAGAAATTCAAATGTCAAAACTTCATGAAACACTCTCTTCCTCAAGCTCTGAATGCTTACTTCTGTAAAAGTCCAAAATCAGGTTTGTGTACACTACCCAAGTAATGTCTATTCAGAATGCCTCTGACAGCTTCCAGCAGTGGAGGGACTGTCACAGTGTCCTAGTTTCCACTGGGATACAGTTTATTTTCTTCCTAGTAGCTGGTGCAGTGCTGTGGTTTGGATTTAGTCTGAGAATAATGTTGATAATACAAGTTGATGCTGAGCAGTGCTTACCCTAAACCAAGGACTTTTCCATTTCCCATGTTCTATCAGTGAGGAGGGACACAAGAACCCAGGAAGGAGCACAGCCAGGACACCTGACCGAACTGCTAAAGAGATATTCCGTACCACAGCAACTCACACCCAATATATAAACTGGGAGGAGGTACCCAGATGGAATTGATTGCTGCTCAGGGACAGGCTGGGCCTTAGTCAGGAATTATACTGGATGGTGTATTGTGCATCATTTGTCATTTCTTGGGTTTTATTTCCCTCTCGAGAAGAGAGAAAAAAAATTCTTTTCATTAATATTATTATTATTATTGCTGTTGTTATTACTATATTTTAATGTATTTAAATTATTAAGCTGTTCCTACCTCAACCCACATTTTTTTACCTTTTTCTTTCCAATTCTCCTCCCCATTACATCATGGGGAGTAAGCTAGCAGATGAGGGGTGTTTAGTTGCCGGCTGGTGTAAATCATGACACACAGGCAGTGACACAGAGCTCTCCCTTGTACCACTGTAGGATGGGAAAGATAAAATACATTTAATTTTAAGCAAAATCTTAATTTATATGTATTCTAATTTCCCTATGTAAAAATATCCCCAGGATGGAATTCTGTTCCTGTTCATCCTGTTCTTATTCACACAAATGTTGCTGCTGAAGCCAGTAGAATTACAGAAATTGACCATCAATGGTTTCCTTCCTATGCTGTAGGGAATTGAGACATTTAGTCAAAGGTAACAAAACCAGCCAGGAAATAAAAATATCATTCATAAATGTCAGTACTTCCACAAATGATACTTAAGAAAAAAAAAAAAGAAAAAAGAAAAAGAAATTTGCAATATGGGTCCCATTCTTTCTACTGCATAAGTGGCATTTTTAGTTATTCTTTGTAAAATGCCAGCTGTCACCATAGGAGAAACATTTCCAGAAAAGAACACTATAATTTCTTTCTCTGTGTCCAGTGTTACTGGTGTCTCTCACACATGAAGATCACTGATGCACACATTTTCAGTTTCATCTTCCAGACTGAGACTTCTCTGCAGATGTTTTTGCGCATTCTTCAGCAAATGATGGTCAGAAATCAGTTTATTTATTTTAAATGGTATAGTGTGCTATGATAATTTCATTCATTTACTTTTTACTTTTCTAAAAACAAAACCAAAGCAATTCTCAGCATTTCTGACTTGCTTCTCTCTGCTTTTTTTCCAAGAAAGATAATAAAAATGGTTCTATCTTGAATATAGCCTATCTTCAGAGTGTTCCTGATTTTCAATGCTTAATCATTGCCTTCTTAACCTTTAGCTGATTTCAACACAAGCATCCTTTGCACTGTTGTTTTGGTTCCTGTGTTGGAACAGTTAATTGCTATACAGACTGCATATGTGCTTGCAACCAGAATCTCATCTAAAAGTAGCATCTGGGAATTCAGCTTTCTTCCTTATTTTGTTTCCTTTAAAGGAAATCTTTTATATCATACCCATATGTGCAGGCAACTTTCAAATCTCTATATCATTGACAGCTGCTAAGTCTAGGGAGAAGGCTGCTGAAAACACATGCCTCATGAGACATGCACCACTTCCTTACTAACCACAGCTTCTTGCTGAACAGTGTCTCCTCATGGAGCAGAATAGAAAAGCATGGAAATTAATTAGGAGAAAATAGAAGAGAGAAGGCATATGGGGGAACCTCATAGTTACCAGAAAAAATATTCACAAATGATAAAGAGCTGGTAAAATTTCTGGGAAGTTTCTCAGGATTGCTATTAACACAATAATAGTAATCTGCTGCTTTTCTCTGTATTCGCTATCAGCACTCTACTCACAGACAAATATCAAAGCCGTAGTAATGAAAGGGGTCTAAAACTTTCAGAACTGTAATTTTCTAAAATTATCAACTCACCTTAGGATAAGTCAACTTAGGTTCTTGGAAGGCAGACGGAGGGACTGTGAGAATGAAGACCCTAGGCCCACTGTACGAGAGGATCTGGTTCGAGACCATCTTAAAAACCTGAATGTACACAAGTCCATGGGACCTGATGAAATCCATCCGCGGGTCCTGAAGGAGCTGGCAAATGAAGTTACTAAGCCACTGTCCATCATATTTGAGAAATCATGGCAGTCAGGTGAAGTTCCCAACGACTGGAAAAAGGGGAATATAACCCCCATTTTCAAGGAGGAGAAAATGGATGACCCAGGGAATTACAGACCAGTCAGTCTCACCTCTGTGCCTGGCAAAATCTTGGAGCAGATTCTCCTGGAAGGCATGCTAAGGCACATGAAAAACAGTGCTTGGTGACAGCCAGCATGGCTTCACTAAGGGGAAATCCTGCTTGACCAATTTGGTGGCCTTCTATGATGGGGCTACAGAACTGATGGACTGGGTAGAGCAGTTGATGTCATCCACCTGGACTTGTGTAAAGTGTTTGACACTGTCTCACACGACATCCTTGTCTCTAAATTGGAGAGACATCAATTTGATGGATGGACCACTCAGTGGATAAAGAACTGGCTGGATGGCCACACACAAAGAGTTGTGGTCAATGGCTCAATGTCCGGCTGGAGACCAGTGACGAGTGGTGTCCTTCAGGGATCAGTGTTGGGACCGGCCTTGCTCAACATCTTCGTCACTGACATGGACAGTGGGATTGAGTGCACCCTCAGCAAGTTTGCCGATGACACCAAGCTGTGTGGTTCAGTTGATATCCTGGAGGGAAGGAATGCCATCCAGAGGGACCTTGACACACTTGTGAGGTGGGCTGATGCCAACCGCATGAAGTTTAACCATGCCAAGTGCAAGGTCCTACACCTGGGTCGGAGCAATCCCAGGAACAGCTACAGGTTGGGCAGAGAAGAGATTCAGAGCTGCCCTACAGAGAAGGACTTGAGAGTGTTGGTTGATGAGAAAATGAACATGAGCAGGCTTCAGTGTGCGCTTGCAGCCCAGAAAGCCAACCGTATCCTGGGCTGCATCAAAAGGAGCATGACCAGCAGGTCAAAGGAGGTGATCCTGCCCCTCTACTGTGCTCTTCTTAGACCTCACCTGGAGTACTGTGTGCAGTTCTGGTGTCCTCAACATAAAAAGGACATGGAGCTGTTGGAACAAGTGCAGAGGAGGGCCACGAGGATGATCAAGGGACTGGAGCACCTCCTGTATGAAGACAGGCTGAGGAAGTTGGGGCTGTTCAGCCTGGAGAAGAGAAGGCTGCGTGGAGACCTCCTAGCAGCCTTCCAGTATCTGAAGGGGGCCTACAAAGATGCTGAAGAGGGACTCTTCACTAGGGACTGTGGTGATAGGACAAGGGGTAATGGGTTAAAACTTAAACAGGAGAAGTTTAGACTGGATAAGGAGGAATTTCTTTCCTGTGAGGGTGGTGAGGCACTGGAATGGGTTGCCCATCCCTGTCAGGGTTCAAGGCCAGGTTGGACAGAGCCTTGGGTGATATGGTTTAGTGTGAGGTGTCCCTGCCCATGGCAGGGGGGTTGGAACTAGATGATCTTAAGGTCCTTTCCAACCCTAACTATTCTATGATTCTATGATTCTACTTCTCCCCAAAGAACAAAATGCTGCATGGTTACACCGTGAACAGGAAGGCATAGGGGCAACCACAGCAGCACATACCTCTTGAAAGCTGAGGAGCACCTTGCAAATTATGTGTCAGGACCCTCTTTCAGATGGAAAATAGAGCAGTTAAGGTGAAAAGCAAAAAATATGAGTGCGTTAGGCCTACTAAAATGATCTGAAATGTTCAGTGAAAAAAAAAAAAAAGAGTGATTTATAAAATATTAGCCTTTGACCATTGTAAGATCCACATTCAATAAAAATACCATTCAGTCTCCAGGCTAAAAAGACACAAAGAGATGATGGCTGTATTTTACTGTAGAATTTGTTTGCTCCCCAGTGCAGTGATTGTTGCAAAGCTGAGGTAGTTCTGTACATTACAGTTTCCTCCTTGCAAAAGAGGAGCATGTCTTGCAAACATAGGTTCAAACTGGTAATGAGAATTGCAATCAGTCTCAAGGGAGAACTTCTGTCAAGAACCAGGTGTTCTGCAGAATTTGGGTGAACCACTCTTGACAGTTCTGCACTGGACATGATAAAAGCAAAGTGTGATTGGATGCTAACAAAATCCATCCTTTCAAGGACTGCGAACTGGGAGGGAAAGTGTTGGTCTCTTTTCCCAAGTAACAAGCAACAGGACAGGAGGAAACAACCTCAAGTTGCACCAAGGTTTTTTTAAAATGCATTTGAGGAAAAATTTCTTCACCAAAAGGGTTGTCAAGCATTAGAACAGGCAGCCTAGGAAAGTGGTTGAATCGCTGTCCCTGGAGGTATTTAAAAGACTCATAGACATGCCGCTCAGGGACATGGATTTCACAATGGTTAATGGTTGGAGTCAAAGATTTTAAGGGTCTTTACCAACCTAAATGATTCTATGATTCTATTCTGGGTGCTGCTGCTGCTGCACTCAGGTGAGTGAGTTGGAAGCTCCTCAGGCAGGAGAGAGAAAAGAGTGACCTGTAGTTTCACCTTATGGCTCCAAGTCTGACATCAAGGTATGCTTTCATCTAATAGGCATAATCACAGCAACAGCTTGGAGAGGAAATCAAGAAGTATTAAGTGTATATATTTAATTTGTAACAAATAATAAGGGTTTCTAGTCCCTGTTTACAGAATATAAATGTTTCATCTCTTGGAGACTGACTGGACTTCTTTCGGACCCAGATATTTCTCATATCATTCTCTGTGAAAATCTTTATCTCAAGGTAGCCTTGGGGTATTTATGTTTGACAACTTAAGCACGCAAGGAGCCTTCTATTTCATACTTTGAAATACAGCTTGCCAAGGATGTTTAAACTACGTCACATTTTTTGATTGCCCTAAGCAGTCACAACTGAAAATCTTTGCTTTCCTCAAGAAGCTCTTGGAGCTGAAGGTGTCACATTGCAGCCATTTGGGCCACCTAGAGTCCAGGTGGTACTTACCTGCAGCCATCTTAAATTGGATTACAACTTAATATTGCCATGAGGCTTCTTTAGCCTGATATTCCTTGTCCCTGCTCTCTCCCAGAAGTGAGAAAGCCCCTTTTGTAAAGTATCTTTATTACTTGAAGCTGGTAAAAGGTCTTTTTGACTGATGGGCTCAGTTCTATTAATGAAAATCTAAATTGTTTTTAAAATCTAATAATCCTGAAAACTCTTTTTAAGTGTAGTATTTTTTAGCAAACACAATATAAAGCAAGGCTTTATAGTCTGCAGTGAAAACAATGGATCTTTATGGAACAGTGCCTGTCAAAGAGCAGGCTGATTTGGGCAAGCATGATTTTGTGGCCTTCCCATCTGCTACTGGTCAAGGATGTACTGATAAATGATTTTTCAGTAAACAGGCTTCAGAAATTATTTAATTCTCTGGAATCTGTAACCACTATGCAGGTCAAACATAGTTCCTCAGATCAAGCGGAGAAAGATTTAGGAAGCAGAAAATACTGTTGAACTCCTGATGCCACTAGAATTTCTAGAAGCCATCACTAACAGCAGTTAGCAGTAGGGGAACTCTATGAACACCATCAGTCTGAATTGCTCCTTTAGCTCTTTCCAGGTGCTCCAATGCCAGCAGCCGTGCGTGGTTTTCAGGGCTAAGCAAATAAGATTTAGCTGAGTTTGCATTTCTACATTTTTTATCCCTTTTATTGCAGTGATAGTCTTGAAAATGGAAAGCAGTCCTGAACACTCAAGGTTTATTGTGGATTTAACCTAATCATCAAAGTTATTCTAAATCCCTACTAGCCACCAAAAGTTAGGATTCTGAGGACATGAAGTCCTAGACAGCATCCTGTCTTGTATGTTTAGGAGTTATGATTTCTTAATTCAGTTAAGATCCTGTTGAGTTCTCCATCTGACTTCGAAAGGAGGCAGTCCCAGTGAAGTCAAATACTTCCATTGCAGTTTAATCAAGCCATGCAGGGCCAAATGGCCAAATGTGGTCACTGTTTTGGGTACCCAGTACTAACTGAAAACACTTGAAACGCTTTTCATCTATTCCAAACTGAAAATCTGGCAGAAGCAGAGCCAAACCTGCAGGAGGCTGATAGCTTTGACCTTAATCTAGAAAAGCACTTTGGCTCGTATTTAGTGTGACACACTTGACAGTGTCTAGTAGCTGCTCACAAAAACTGAAGGATAGACTTTCAGGGAGAACAGGCAGAGAATTCTGCTGTGTTATTTCTGATTGCATGAATTATGGTTTTGTCCTCTTTGCAAGGATGCATTAGGCAAAACTGTTTGAGAAGTGAAGCTTTGCTTTAAAGAAAGGAAAAAAAATACCAAAAATTATGATGGAGGAAGGTTTGCCAAGTTAACTAAGGTCTTGGTATTTGGAAGAGCTAATGTTCATCATCTGAAAGCCCGTAATAGTTGTCTCTCCTATTATCCTGTCATGTAAAAGTAACAGTATTTATAATGAAAGTGCTTTGATTCTAAAATACACGTTTCTTTTGAATATCTTAGAGTATCTCTCAAAAAAAAAAGTAAGAAGACCTTTAAAACTTTAATGTCTGCATTAGGTAATAAAGTTTATAAGTAAAGGAAGTGTGTAACAATTTTGCAGCCCAGTGCACAAATGTTGCCTGTAAATGGTTTCAATTAATTTTCATTTAACTGCAGATTGTGAGGTGAAAGTTAAGGATCCATCTCTGGTTTGGAAGACACCTTTCCCTGTTTTTCCATGATTTGTGGAACTTTATAGAATTAGTTTTATCTTTCACACTACAAATTTGCAGATGTCTATGAAATGTATTTTATAGAAGATATGTTTTCTGGAAGAAAAAAAAATCAGGGAAGATTTGCAAAAATTGTTAACTTTTCTCAAAGAAAAACTGGATAAATATCTTGGGCTTAGGTGGTTCTGAATGGAACTGGAACCAGTTTGCTTGTAGGCCCTAATCAAATGCATTTATTCAGCCAATCCACTTGAACTTTGGCAGTGTTTGATAGGCAATGGTACATGTTCCCATTTTCCCATCTGATATAAACTTGCTTGTGAAATTATCCTGCTTATGAGGGAAAGTTTCAATCCACAACCATGTTTTTAATTCTTAACTGTATCGCTGGCTGAACCATTCTAATGAATGTTAAACTTTGCCCTGAGACTGAAAAAAAAAACATACTAAAATTTGGAATTCCTAGTAAGATAAAATGGTTTTGTGTTTTCAATTAGATGATACCTGCAATGACTTTATGCAGAACTGCTCCAGCTGTACTCCTTGTCAAAGTCAAAATATTTAAGTGAGAGATGATGGATAAACTGTTTTCATCAGTGGTTAATATTCTGTGTTACAGTAGCACCTAAAGACACCAACCTGCAGTGTTGTGCTGGGGCTTGTAGAAACAACTAAAACTGATCTTTTGCCCCATGTAACTTGCAAGCAACAACAAACCCTTGATTCAAGGCCTATTTCCTAACAGCGAGATTTCTAGCATCGGGACCACAAATTCCTGGGCTTAGAGGAATTCTAGTGAAAAATAATTAATGGTAATTGAAATAATTATTGGCAGCAGGCCACATGGAGAGCTGAATTTTCACATAAAAGCTTTCAGGTTATGTATAATAAGAGGGTAGGCTGATTTTTATCATTCAGATCCAGTCATTCTCTAAAGCTGTTTTTTGTTTTCTGAATTTCTTCTTCCTATTTGCTATTTGAAGGTCTCATTATCTTGAGACTAAGTAAGTTGTAGCCTCACTTCTTGTTTTGTAATAGCCTATCGGAGACAAATACAAAAGCCAGGAACTTGAGATAAAAGGTAAGACCTCCATATAATCACTCCACATGCTCAAAAAACTTCTCTTTTTCCTATTATCACATGCAGGAGTTAAGAAATAAAACCTCACACAGGCAAAAAGCATTATGTAATTAATAAACTAAATATCTGTGGAAATCTGATACCAAATGAAATGAAAGAAGGTTCCTGGAGTGGATTTCCATGCAACTAGAACCATCAAATCACTGAAGTTTTTCAATAAGCCAGAAAATGGAGCAGGAGAGTGATAACTACTAGGGTTAAGATTTGTGGAAGGGGAACAAATGTAAGCAGGACTTTTATTTTTTAATTTCATATATTTGCATGTTAAACATACACAGCCATGCATCCCAGAAACATTATTTTCTTGGAATGTTTCTAATTTTTTTACTTCTTGTGTTACTTTATGAGATGCCACATTAATTTGTATGTGACATTGGGTTTGGATGTTTTGAGTGAGGTGTCCAGCAGCAGGTGATGCGTAACAGAGTTTTCAGTTTACTGTGTGAAAGATATTACAAAGATACAACTCCATTCTTCTTTGTGGAGTTTATAATTCTCAGTACAATTTAATTTTAGTATGCCTGGTTTTAAGGTTATTTAAAACCTGACAGCAAAACCTTCCTGTGGGCTTACGCCAGTCTCCACAAAACCTAGTGAACAAAGTGGAGGTAGGACTCATGGACTGAATGGTCTTACAGTGGTCAAATAGTTTCATTTCATTTTGTTCTGGTTCTGATGTCTGGGAACTTTGACCATGAGACAATTTGACAATGGTTTTATCATGACCTGGGATGGAACAGGAGGCTATAACCTTTGCTAATGGGAACTATTAAAAAGAACTGCATGATTTTGGCAGAAGTAGACTGAGTCGTAGTATTCAGAAGAGATAATGTCTGGAATTAATTCCTTGTCATAGAATGGAAATCTGTCTTACACTATAAAGGCACAGCTTGTTAGCAGCAGGATAGCTGAGCTATTTTTCAATGCCCTAGTGCTTACTTACAGACACCTATACAAAAGCACATCAGGTACAACTTCAGCGTTTAGGCAATTGAAGGAGACTGCTCAGTTTATAGTCAGTTGTGCAAACTGAATTATTTTCTACTCATTTTGTCCAGCCCTCCTTGCCATGACAGTACTGCCAGCAGGCTATGGAGTGTCTGGCAGCATTCATGCAAACTCAAATGCATCGTCATTGTCCGATGTTATTATAGAAGACTGTCAGTGCTTTCCTGTCTTGATATCCAGCAAACAGATAACACAGAGAGCCAGCAGTCTGTAAAGTGATTAAACCTGGAGAGAATTTCTTGACTCAAATAAAAGCAAATTACCCCGCGATAATCTTTCAAAAGGAAAACTGTTAGAAGACCTAAAATATTGGGAATATGCTTAATCATATGATTAAATATGCATATGATTTGAAAATCATAGCATTAAGCATGGAAAGAATATTTGAAATAATTTTGATCAGATCTAGAACTGCCACATAGAAGATGCAATACTCAAATACTCGGCCACTGTACTGTGATAAACAGAGTATCCAAGGGCCTTTTCATAAGTCTGGAGTCTAAAACATCCCTCTTCAAAATGCAGCTTTGGGTAGCAATGAAAGTAGTGGATATTCCTGATGTACCAGCCAAATGATAGATGATGCAAAGGAGAAAGAAGAGAGAAAAAGGAAAGAGACCAGATTTGGAACAATAGGCTAGCTGTGCTTAACAGATAATAATGTCAGAAAGACTTTTAAAAGAAATTTAAAGAAAAAAAAAGGAATTTATTTTTATTCTGTTCCTTTTTTAGAAAACACCTAATTCTTTCAATTAATTGATTTGAATGACAGTTGTAGACAAGTAATGAACTACAGATGTGCAACTCTATAAACTGCAGTCAGTAAAACATGGCTTATCAGTCCTTTACAAGGGAAAAACAAACCTAAAAACTTTGTTCTTTTTATTTGCTTTTAGTTCTTTCTAACTTCGCAAAACTCTTTAGCTCCATCTTCAGAGCAGTAAAGTGTTTGCACCTTCAAACCAGAGAGGGAGTAAACTGTTAAACATACCACAGCGCAGTGTAAAGTAACACAGAACAAATGCTTTGCAATACGGTTGAAAACAAGAGGGAATTAAAACCAGTTATGAAGCAGAAAACATTGAAGTACAGCACTTTCCATAGGTTGGTCCTGATCCTGGCAGTTACTTGTGCTAAGCTGGTTTGAGGAGTTATCATATGGCTTAATCATACGTGTGTGCAGATACTTCCCTGAAGAAGGGTATGTTTTACCAACGTGCACATAAAAGATCAATGAAAAACTCTTGCCCAGGTTTGGGGGGAAGGAGTAAGGAACGCAGTGACAAATAGTGATGTATTTTAGCCAGTAAATTACTGGGTACTGAGCAGAGTGACGTAAAGCTGCTGCTGAAAGTTGACAGTCTGCTATTGATAGCAGGGGCTGAATACTTAGGAGTCTACTGTGCTTGAAAATAGGAAAGTCATAATTTGGCAGAGTTTATGGGTCTGTTATCAGCTGCACAACAGCTGGGTTATAGACTAGTAAGGCTAAGGAAGTCAGAGGAGTACAAAATAAGCTAATTCTCGGCTGAGGAGATGGTTACTTTAAATGTCAGTAATTTAAAGGCATTTCATTACTTGATCCCAAGTGCCAGGTCTGCTTTTGACAATGGCTTCTCCTTTTTTTTTCTCCTCATACCACCATTGCAGCTTCTGTCTGAGATGACGCGGCGCTGTGTATGACCTGTGCTGCTGAGAACATTGCATCTCCCTGAATTGACAGTGAACATGAGCAAATTTATTTGGTTTATTACTCAGTTTGCAGTCTTTTCAGAACCTACTTCAGGCAAATAACTCTTGCAGCTCAGTAACCCATTTGAGATCAAGTTTTATTGTAACCACATGGGTGTTGAAGAACAGTCTTAACTACTTATGGGATTGATGTAAACATACACATTTAGTTTAATATGCTTCCAGTACAACTTTAATAAAACAGACTTCCTCTTCTCAAATTCAGCAAAGTATTGCATGCTGTAATTAAAAAGACACTGACACTAAACCCCAAGAACATTAATGTTTTCGTTGTTTCTTTAATAACGGCTAATCACAGCAAATTTAAGTTTTAATAATAGCTAGGAGAATAGTACTTCAGACAATTCAAATTAAGCTGGACACATTATGTTCAAGACAAGAGTCCCAAAGCAACCCTCAATAATTGCCAATTGTCCTGCTTTCTGCAAAATGCAATTCTTTCAGACTCAGGAAGATACGTGTTGCTCTAGAGTTTGCTTGTGATCACTGCATCTCTCTCTCAAAGTCAGGTTGTAGAAAGAACAGCTTTAATACCTAAGAACTTGCTTTTGCTGCCACTGATTCAGGGTTGTGCAATGTTTGGACTGGTTCATTCAAACATTAAAAATTGTTAAAGCCATAACAAGTTTTCGAGCTACCTATTAAAATCTACTCCTGACATGCCTGATGCTCCTGATCTCTTTATGGGTCACAAACAGCATGTTTGGCTCAGCTGGTACTTTCTTCTTTATCTGTCAAATGCAAGTCTTCCTAACAATGGAAGCACAGATAAAGTGGTTGAACCTCCCTGATACCAAATAAATAGTTAAAATAGAAAGTGGAGGAGGAATTCATATGATGTGTCAAAACGACGGCGGTTCTGGTAGCTTAAATTCTACTTTCTATATATGCTGGATTGTGCCGAATACTGCAGGAACTACATTAATGTATTCCTAAAAGTGGGTATTAGCCTACCAAGAAAAGAAAGCAGCAGCCGCATGTGTGGAAGCTCTTTGCTGATTACCAAAAAGATGAATGTTTTATCTAAAAATGCAAAGTAATCTACTCCAGCAGTAATTCAGGGAACTGAACGGTCATGTGCAGAGGCTTGAAGGTCACTTTTCACAGCCCTAAGGGACAAAGTTTTGACAATAAATACAGCTGCTCTCCCAGTCCTACAGTGACCTGCAGAAAAAGCACAATCTCATAGGAAAACACAAATTCATATGACACACAAGCTGGTAACACTGGGAAGTTGTACGATAGTCTTCAGATAATTCCCTGCCCTAAGGCTGAAATCAAACCATTAGGACTGCCCTGGGCAGCAGGGAGAGCATTTCCCAGTATGTACCCATTCTCATCTCCTGCTAAGATTCTCTACACTGTACTCTAATTAGAGTGTGTGTGTAATAATACTGTCCCTTCAAAAATGCTCAGAAACCCGAAATAAAGCAACTCTTGCCATGTATAAAATGTAGTAAAGGAAATAAGGATGATTGAAACAATGGTCAGCTAGGCAAATTATTCATACTTTGTGCTACTATGTGTGACACTGCAATATCAACTGGGCTTATTTTGCAGTCTTATGTAATTTTTTTTTAGTCATTGTTGCGACTTTATTTCAATTTATTTTTAATGCTAGAAGAAAGTTGGTGTTCTCTAGTTCTTAATTCTGGTGTTAATTAGTCTGAGCTGCCAATCTGGTTGTGTCAGCATAATGATGTAAAGTGAAGGGGATACTCAAGTCAAATCTTGCAACTGGATGCCTAATGAGCATTAGCAGATACATATACAGATGTATTAATATCACTGTGATCTAGTCCATGAGCAGTGCCTTACAACTGCCTGCTCACGTTCCCCAAGAGCTTCTCTTAGAATCTCATTTATGATGATGGCTGAATCAAGGCAGTTATTTTATATGGCTGTATATAATAATTTTAAGATTTTGCTGACTAGTGGGTTTTGAGTGGGAGGAGCATTCAATAAATATTCTAGAGACACAAGAATGTAAAATATAGGGTTCAAACTGTTAAAGAAAATGTTCATCTGGGACAAACACTTTTAAATATGGCATGCATATTCAGGCCCAACAAGACAAATTGGACCAGTCCTTTCCATCTTTTCTCCTAAATGACAAATTAAAATTAGGGACCAGCAGCTCCATGGTATCACTTTTCCATATACAGTTCAATAAGCAAGCCTTCAAATTCACTTCTATAAAGGTGTTTTTATATGGCTTTAAATTTCCACCACTGCAGCAGCCTGTCTCCTCTAGCACCTAAGATGAATTAGACACAAGAGAAATCAGAAAGAGGGAAGGCAGTGCCTTCTGCCTCACTGGATTGCATTGCATGTGAGCTGCTGGAAAGCTGCAGAGTCCTTTCAATGTAGACATTTGGAATTTGGAAAGTAGCTTCAACATCTCTGCTTCCACTGTCACAGGCTACACTGAATATACAGCTTGGCACAAGGGTTTGGTGTGACAGTTTTTGCAGGGCATACACAATGCTTGCCAGCATTAGAAAATACCAAAATAGCAATATACTGTTTGCATCCTTCAACTCCTTGATGTTGCAGGAAATAAAGTAAAATAAAATCTAACCCTTCAGTGGGCTATCTCTGTTCGTGCCACCACAAGTTCATTTTCACTTGCTTGTCAAAGAGCATTGGACTCTGTCAGTTCGAGTATTTTGAACAGGAAGTGCAAATTCCTGTCCATAGATAGAGGAAAGAGAAATCAAAAGATGTGAACCAACCTGAGCAAAGTCGTGTTGGAATGCAATGGAATAAACACGAATGGAATATTGGTTTATTGGAATATGGGGTTCCATATTTAGGAAGGCATATTACATTTCATTAAAAATATGTTTTGGAAGTACATCACAATTCAGTTATTCAAGGTGACTATGGGAAGTTGATGCATTTAAATTATGTGTCTAGCACATAAAATGTTGTCTGTACTAAGCACAAAAAGTGTCATTGCTATTAATATCTGAAAAGAAACTGATTTTACATCTACAGTTCTAGAATCTATTTTCCTGAGTGGAACTGTAAGCATTCATGGATTAAATTATAAAAATCATAAATTAGTAGAACCTAGAAAATGTGTAGTTTCCTCTGCTGCTTTTCCACACATCATAATGTGTATATATAGAAGAGCTTTGTTGTTTTTTAGACCTAGTAAGGACACAGAAATAGGAGCTTTTACAAGGATTGTTAGAACCAGCTTGTTCTACTGAGAAGCAGAACTTGGATCAAGTATGTAATGCTCCTTACCTTGCTGAATTTATCTTCGAGATTTCACAAAGCTCAGCTTGCTTGCAAATGTGGAATTCCTTTTGTGATTCCCCCTTGTTCTTGCATTGTACCATGCATTATTCCATTAGTCCACAGCTTAGTGCTTATTATCATCATCCTTTTTGTGCTTAATAATGTTTACTAAGGTTTTAACTGCATTCCTGCACACAACAATAACTGTAGCAAACCGATGAAAAACACAGCCATTTCAGTGCAAAACAATTAGCTTACATGTCCTTGAGACATTGCTTGTGTTATAAATTGCACATTAAGAAGGAAGAAACCATGCATGTTAGTTGGAAATAAACAAAAAATACATTACTGGCATGTATTCTGACATAGAAAAATGCAGTACTTAAATTCTGCAATTAATAGGTTCATTTCATAGGCAATATGTCAGTGCTTTATAGTCTTGCTTTAGAATTCTGGATAAGTCATTCTGATCATCACATGTAATTCAGGGTATTCCCATCGTACCCAAGACTGACAGAAAATTGTCTTCATGGTACCCCAGCCTCCTAGAACATCACTGTTCTCTGCCTCCACATGCAGGCATTCTTCCAATGAGGCCAGAAGTACGTATTCAGTGCTGGGCACTGGGCATACCTGGCATCACCAGCAGTCTCCCAGTCCCAAGCTTTCTTTGAGGTCTAGTAGAAGGCCTTTCAGGAAGAGTCAAAAGTCTCTTCTGCAGAAATGCAGAACAAATCCAGGAAGCAAAAAGCCATTTATAAGGCCAAAGATTCTTACTTGTGAGCCCCAAAGAGATTGGAAGAGCGACAAACTGCTGCCACCTGCTGTTGGTTCATTTTCAGACACCGAAGCTCCAGCAAACCAAATTCATTCACAGCAGACAGCAGAAATTGCAAATCATTTCATTCTTTAGGGAAAAGGGAAGAAACAACCTGCTACATTTATTCCAGGTGTAAGCAGGTACTTCTTAGACCTATGGCACTAGTGCCAATCCTATAGCTACTAGCATCCAGTACCTTGGCTTTTCTACCCTGCAATCGCCACTCTGTCAGTGACTTAAATGTGACCTTGAGAAAGCCAATTAAGCTTTTTAATGCTGTTTTCCAAGCAGTAAAATTTCCAAGCAGTGTTTTTGACAAGTTTATAAAGGTACAGGATATATTCGTGTGGCTGTTTAGGAGCGTACACTTTTATTATTATCTTTACATCTTATTTCTTTCAGAAGTTTATTTTAATAAAGCTCCCATTGTGATAAAATTTACAAGGATTGTTAATAAGTAAGCATTATTATTCCACTGTGAGTCTGCTCCAATCATACATATAATAGGGTGAAAAGAGAGCAGCCTGAACCAATGGGGGGAGGTTAGAGTAATACAATGTTTTTGTATGTGGCTCTATGAAGTTGACAGTGGGGTCACAATAAAAATTACACGGTGCTTCTGGAAACCTGCTTTTTAGAGATGTCAGTGATCACTGCATTTTGAGTCAGAGCTCAAGCTGATATGTTCCATGTTTACTAATAGATGCCAATTCATGAAGCGCCATAGTGTGCATCACGTTAGCCAAATAGCTGAGCTCTGACTATCATTTTGCTACCTGCAGGTATCACATATTTTTGAAGGTAATCATTTCCTGTCGGTGACACTGTAATGCGGACTGTCCTGATCTCACTGCCAATTGTGGAAGGGTGAACCACAAAAGTGGAACTGCTAGCAGGTGATTTTCTGTGATCCAGAGTAGTGTCTCTCTGAGGGGGAATTTGATGGCCTTGAGTGAAAACAAAGTGAGCTGATTCTCAAGCTGGCAGTTCTCTCAGGAGCAGCAGCAAAGTCCTGCAGCTCTCAATCTTAAGAGTGGCCTGGAGCCTAACACACAGCTTGAAAACTCATGGGTTTAGTTATATTTTTGAAGTCTGCATATACTTACTTTAAAGTAAGCATTCTTTTGAGCTGGAACAGACCAGAATAACCATGAAGTATACTAGCTTTGTATATAAAAAATGACCTGAAAGCAGTATGTTTGTCCACACGTTTATAATTATTATTTCAAAACCAAATATATCTAAGGTCAGCATCACTGGAAGATGCTCAGATGCATGTCTGCCATACGTAAACCAAGCTGCAGATATAAGGCATTCTATGACTGCTTATCTGTGTGCTTGTTTTATTCTTTTAGGCAAATGAGCAATATTGGATAATGCAATGTAAACTCAATAGCATTTAAGAAGGCACACTGGGGGTAAACTGCCCACTGGCAATGTACAGTGCGCAGCTATTTCAGGGAGCTGAACCTCTGGTTTCCAGTCTAAAGAAATAAATGTCAAAAGACAGGGCCTGCTCCTCTGATGCTGCTTTAATTACTTTATTTTATTAGATATAAAATTCTATTTAAATGGTGGTATTTCTCCCACCTATTTTTGTTTTGACCATAATCAAAATGAATATATGAAGACTGCTATCTGTAGTAAGAGCATCTTGGAGCCTCTTGGCTTTTTCAAATCAAAATTAATCCCAGGGAGTTTCGTGGTGTTGCCTCATCATGTGATGCATCAAACACTGCCACTGTTCTAGGATGAATCATAGAATTATGCTCTGTTCCTCAGCATGACAAATTCTGCAATAACTGACTTCTCACTTCCTATCTATGGAGAATTTAAAAATAAGGGTCTATTTTAAGAAAAAAAGCTCTTCTTTCTACTGTGGAAGAAGAGTAATTCATCCCCTATGTACAAAAAAGTGATAGCAGCGTATCTTTACTTTCAGCTAGGAAAGACTCCATTAGTCAATTCAATAGCATAAGTTAGAAATTTTATCTTTATTCAAAAAGCAGCTGGGGTGTGAAGAAATTGTTGTTGCTGGTTTTACCAAGGGTTTTTGTTTCCTATCACAGTTAGCCTGAGTGTAAAACAAAAACCTTATCCAAAATCTCATTAATATGGAGATTTTTAAATTAGGACAAGGTGATTAATTTTTAATGTTCTTATGTTGTTTGAATGTACACTGAAGCTTTTTGTTTTTAGCTTGGACCACAAGCACGAAAGAAGGGAGAGAGAATTCTGTTTGCTGGCTATCTTACTGGAGTAAAGTTCTCTGTTTTCTGCTGTCAGACAATTCTCTTACCTTAAATGAGTCAACTTGAATCATCAGTAACTGTGGTTCTCTCTAAGACAGTCTGCATCACTTCGTAAGTAAATCTCTCTGAGCACTAAATAAATACTCAAGACTCATCATTTAATTTTTGAAACATTCTAAGGCCTGTTCATGTAAACATTTCACTCAGCTGAATATTAATAAATACCAGAAACACAGTCTGATAAAATACAGTCACTCAAGATTTCCGTGAAAACTGGTGCTCAAATGACCTGTGAGTCTTTCACTAAGCCAAAGAAACATCTCAAGTTTCTCATTGGTAATCCTATTGTGGTAAAGGTAGAATAGTTCATGGTCTCAATCTGTAGGTTTAGAGTTGAACATGCTTATCTGCTCCTTCTGAAGCTGGAGACAGCACTTTCCAGAGAGGAGGGATACACATACCAGCTGTTGGAAGGTTCTGCTGGCCCTCATTCCTTATTTTTCCTTTCTTCTTTCAACAGTTCTTACTGGTAATGTTGCAATACTGATTTTTCAATTCTGTTCACATTACAAAATTATGTAATAAACCCTATCATGTGAGGAGCAGAACACGATAGTGTTGACATTAGGCTAGCCTACAACATGATAGAGGTCCCTGAACAACCTCAGATGGGAAAATTAATTGGAGAAAATTAGACAGGTCTTCTGACCAGTGCTAAGTAGAAGGGGAGAATCACCTCCCTTGACCTACTGGCAATACTCTTCCTATTACAAGCCAGGATACCATAGAGCAAGGGTGAATTGCTAGCTCATGATCAACTTTGTGCTCCTGTGTCCATCAGGACACTCAGGTCCTCTTCTGCCAAGCTGCTTTTCAGTCACTTGATCCAAAACAGTACTTTTGCATAAGGTTATTCCTCCCAAGTTACAGAGCTTGGCATTTTCTTTTGTTGAATTTCATGAAGCTTCTGTTGTTTCATTTCTGCAGACTGTTGGTGTCCCTCTGAATGGCCACACCACTATGAAGTGTATCAGCCACTGCTCTCAGTTTTGTGTCATCTGCAACCCTGACATAGGTGTACTCTGTGCTGTCATTCAGGTAGTCAGTGGTACCTTTAAACAGTACTGACCCTGGCATCAGCCCCTGAACTACACCATTATGGACAAACCTCAAGCTGGAAGTCATGTCACTGATCACAGCCCTCTGAATCTGGCAGGTCAGGCAGTTTCAGTCTGCCTTGTGGTCCATTTATCTAGCCCATTTTTCTCAGCTTGCCTATGAAGAAGTTTTGAGACACAGTCTTACTAAAGTTGAGATACATAATATCCACTTGCTACTTCATTATTTCGGTGTACTGACTTTGAAATACAAGAATATATGAGATGCCATAGGGGAAAATGTAATAAAATCTCTAAAATTGAGATGCATGACCTTTCTTAGATTTGCTCTCTCCAACACAGACAGTGTTTTGGGGTAGTCCAACTAGGTTTACTGACATGCAACAAATTTGCCTGATTACAACAGATGAAAAATATTGCTTAGGCAATTGAAAGTGATAGCCGACAAGGTCATGGTCCTGATTATGGAATGCTTTTCAATGGCTCTCTCCTGATGCACTAAGTTGCTATAGTGATTATCCATCTGCTTTTACAGCAACTTCATAAACATCAAGGAAAGCTAATCCATTTGCCTGTAATATTAATTCTGAATATTAAACTGTTGAATGAAAGAGGGTGATACTTGATGCTTCTAGTTCATTAAAGGTTTCCCTGAGCAGATCTGAAATGATATTGCAGGGCATTATGGGCTGTAGACAAAAACTTTTTCAAACCTGCTAAGCGAAGTAAGAAAATTAGCAAGAAGAGCTGATAAATCTTATCCAGAGTATCTGAATTAAATTGTTTGTTTGTATTATGTATACAAAGGAGACACTACAGTGTAGTGTTTATTCTTTGCAGGGGGTGGGTATTACCATAGTGCAGTCTAAGCACACGATTTGAGGATCATGTCTCTGTTTTAATTTAAGGAGCCTTGCATATTAGGACCTGCCATCTATTAACCCCATAAAGGATGTAGTCACCCAGAAGATCCTATAATTCAGACAATAGCACAAGCATCTCAGTGGACAGGGATCCTTTGTTCCCTTACCTTGTTGTGTTTCAGTACCCTTTCTTTGTAACATAAAGCATACACAATAAAATAGAAGAACCTTCTCAAGCTCTTGCAGAGCACTTCAATCAGCAGATATCGTTACATTTTGCAAGTAAACACCTCTCCATTGTTGCAAACATAGTAAGGTGGATCCTGGAATGACATATAACTACATAGATATATGTATGTTTGTGTAGGTAGTCATGCAGATAAAAATATTTTGCTTGTCCCTTTTAGAACATTGGCAGAGTTGTTTTAGCTCATACTAGTTATATATTTTAACTTGAAATTACTCTGCATAGGACTTTGGAAATAATAGCTAAGTTTTTCAGATAACTCATATTAAAATAAGTCATGCTGTGACAGATAATTTCAATGACAAAGAGACTTTCTGGTTTGTGCATGTGGCTTCTCACACAGCAGGATAGAATTCCAGAATTGGAGATCCTGAAAACCCCTGTGATGCAATGAATAAATAATAGTGGCTGATCCAAAACCAATTAAAAACAACTCAGCTTTAAGTCATGCTGAAGCACAAACAATAGGTTGGGTACAGATCATAGCATCTTGCAAGACATCCAGCTGTTAGATCTTGATAAACATATTTCTTCTTACCCAGGCATTTCATAGCTTATGGTTTCTCCCCAAGCTCTTTAGGAAAGTTGACAAGGGGCCTCTCAAGAAGTAAATAATGTCTCCCAGTCCCTAAAATGAAAGAAGGGAAAAGGAACAAGAAGTATTTCTTGGCAAGTTGTCAACAGCAGCTTGATATTTTGCAGCCTAGTCTGAGGAACGTAAACTACTGAAAGTATCTAAAACTGTACATCTTCGCTTAATACAGGAAGACAATCATAGTGGGACTGTGTAAAGTAGGATAATTTTAATTTATTAGAACACTAAAATGCGTAAGAGACAACAATCCTTTCTCGCAGCTAAAGACTTTTTAAAGATTTAAACCACTCAGGTAAACTGAATTTGTACATCACAGAGCAAGAACCCTGTCTCAACCAGGATTATATAACGCAAGGACATGTATACGTAAGAGTGAATCTAGAGAGTGGTTGCATTTTTGGGAAAACCGTGTAACCTAGGAGAACTAGCCATTCATATTTGCTTTTTTTCTTTAGTCAGTGCTAAAAACAGAAGAAGAAATGAGCGAGAGCTTCTCACTATGAGAAGAAATATCTGATCTCCTTACCCTGTTAATCCCTTCTCTTTTTTTATTTTATAGAAAAAAAAAAGGCAGTAAGACTGAACCCAGAAAGTGGGCTTGTGAGAAATACATAAGATGTTGTGAATGAGTGGGTATTTGCAGGCTAGGGAGCAGGCCACTGGCATAAAGGACAACAGAGTACTTGGACAAGGATTCTACTTAGGAGATTGTGGATTTGCTTATGATAGATGGTCTAAGGGTTGATAAAATCAGGAATGTATGGCCATCTAACAAAGATAGATAGCCAACTGTCCATGTTCTAACAGTAGCAGAAAGAAGATGCATAGAAGAGATAGGAAGAAAAAAGAACAACAGAAGATGGGAGCTTAGTGCCTTTTAGATTGCAAGGCATCTGGAAAAGCATTTGGAGGCCCAGTGGAGAGAATATTTAGAAATGCATGCAGAGATGCCACCAAATCTAAAACAAGTGTCAGCACTGAGTTTTGTGATGCCTACATATGTCTGCCTGAGAATGATGGCAACTAAATCCTATGATGAGGCATATAATTAGCACATCATGAATGTTTTTATTCACTCTGAGTTTGCTAGATAGAAAGCACTTAATTCAGCACAGGAGCTGGTATTGGGTAAAGACGGTATTGTCATGTAAGTGGAACACTAAACCAAAGCAGCAAGACGGAAATAGGTATTTACTTACCCATCCTGTTATTCAGGTACATCAAGCAGGGACTAAGAGGCAGTGGCTTATCTTTCTCCTCACTTAAGAAGAAAGATAAAAATTAAATTAACCTATCTCAGCTCAGAAAGTCTAACTAATTTTCTGTGTCTGGCTATCTTTGTAAAGCAAAGAAGTCTCCTAGGACAGGAGATAAATCAAAATCATCTGGGTTTGCACTGGAAATGAGTGGTACAAAGGCAAAATTCCCCAGATATAGGCCTGAAAACATGTTTTTTTCCCATCTATATGAAGGAAAACAAGTTTTTATCCCTCAGTGCTTTGTTGTAGGTTGTTACACTCCTGAGCTGTACTATGGGCATAGCTGTCATCAGCAAACAGCCTGAGCCAGTGTCACACCAGGATGAGTACCATTAAACACTTTCCTTTTACACAGTTTGCAAGCTCACAGTGTTTCATGTCATGAAAATATCAGGTGTTTGCAGGTACTCTCCCTCTTAAGTGGCCTTTAAGTCCATTCACTTGGAGAATTACATGTTAACAGTTTTCTGTGGTCAGAGATCCCCTGCAGCCACGTCAGATTTCTTGTCTCTTCACTGACTAGCACTGCCACAAAAGGCTGTAGTTAGGGTTCTGTTGTTTTTTTTCTCAACTACCTGTCCGTCACACCTGCTAGCACCTTGCACAACACTGAAACTGAACACTGAATAGTGCCTTTTGGTGATACATATTTTAGAGCAATGCAGCCCTTCTAAAGGGGCTGTTTTGTTGGGGGGGTTGTTGTTTTGCTTTGTTTTCTTTTTTGTGGCTGGTGTTTGTATAGCAAACTCTGCATCTAAATCAGGAGTCTGAATTTTTCTGAGAACTCTGTTTACCCATGGTTCCCCTTTTGCACTTGATACAGGTCAAAAATGCTCTTCATCAGTAATTCACAAACTATAATGGAGCTAAGAATCATTTTTTATTCATAAAGCTTTTGTTTTTGCGTGGGAATTTCAGGCTTGGTTTGTATATGGCAGGAATAATGTATGACAGGGTGTGAACTTCAATGGCTTATAAGAGTATGCAAGCCTCAGATATGCTGTTGAGTGGAAGACTGTGAGGCCATTTGCACAGAAGAGGAGGATTTAACTCATTAGCACTGTAGATTCATACACTATGTGGCTGCTTACAGAGATATATTATTTCCACTACATTGACCCTGTCAAAAAGTGTAGGCTTAACATCTCTTCTGCTGGTCCCTAAAATGTTAAGACATAGTCAGAGAATATGTCAGAGAATAGATCCATCAATATTGCTTTCCCTGAAAATACCTCCCTGCTTGGAGCTAATGGCCACTTTCAACTCAGCAGCAGTGAGAGCCTAGCTGACATCATATGGCCCCAGGGTCCTCAATATCACACACTAGGGCAGGGAGCAACCCAACAGAATAACTTTGAAATGCAAGAGGAGCTAATGCTGTGTCTATATGGTATGGCCTTGTCTGGCTGCAAGGATATCAGAAGTCATTGACACTAATTTTGTGGGCTGTGATGTACTTGCACAGACAAGACCAGAAGATGCAGGCACATGTCTGGTATCTTTAGGAGCTATGTGGCCAAGTATACACATATTTGAATTATGTGAGGAAACATCTTACATTATAGGGGTTTATATGAATGCATGACTACGAATTAACATCTAGATGACAGGAAACAGTCCTTCACCTCTGCTTTTCTCTCCACTGAGGACTGGCCAAAACCTATGGTTTAGATGATGATCTGTAAGTGAAGACAAATATTACTAACGTACCTCTATGTTCTCCACAGCTGCCCTTGTAAGAGATCAGAAGTCCTTGACCTAAAGATGTGATTTATGATAAGAAAACTTGAAGCCAGCTGGATTTTACAAAGCCCATTTTGCCATTCGTTAGCTGACCTCTCTCTAGAAGAACACAGCAACAGCTCACATCATTGTTCCTGCATATAACAGAAGCAAGCAATAGAACTCCCATCAGCTTAATCCCATTTACAGTGAATCTAGAAAAGGGACTTTTTCAGCTGTCTAACTAAGCAAATGAGAAGCTGAATGACATGTAACATTGTTTACTGTAGAAAATAATATTATGTAATCATCAGTCATGCAGTTTGCAAAGACAAATAATTGGTCTGCTGCAATTAATATCCTACTGCTTTGAGGCCTAGCCTATAATTCTGCCAGGGGAAGATGAACAAATTAAGCTATTCAGTTGACACGTGGAGTTTAGCCAGGTCATCTCCCCAGAATTTCTCTGTTACTCAGTGGAGAGACAAATGCTCTTCCTAGCAGCCACAGAGTACCAAAATCTATTGCCTCCACTGAATCACCTCTGGGAGAAGCCCATTTGAAGTCTAGTTGCTCAAAATTAGATGATTTTAGTATTTCCTTATATTCAATTACACTTAAATTTAGACAGCATCTCAGTGAATACTCCCTGATATGTTTGTCATCAGTTTCAGATTAACTCCTTTCCAGAAGAGTAGAATCAATGAGCTAGGGGCTGATGCTGCAATCCTGGCAGTCAATTCTGTGTTCACAAAAGAAAGGAGAATGGGGATGTTTCATGGTGGCAGTCCAAGCAAGGAAGTCTTTACTTCTGCAGTCCCCAGCTTCCACAATGATGCTCACCAGGGAAACGCAACAGGAAGTGCTGAAATTGTGTGTTCCTAAACTACAAGATACTTATTGGAAATCTGCACATATTCGACGGTCAATCATCCCATTAAATTATTATTTTATTTTATTTTTAATTCACAGTGCTGCTAACTCACCTTTCCCGCAAGGTCACTTTCAGCTAAATTGTTAAGTATTTTGAGAAAGCTACATATGTTGGATTGAGCAAAAAGAGAAAGGTTTGCTGTTTGTTTTTCATGAAAGACAGAAGTACTGCTTGGTTCAAAGTCTTACCTTGAGTTAAGCCATTTACTCATGAGTCATGTGTCAGGACTTTGCTGAATTTCTCCAGGGGCTGACTCGGGGGTTATTTGAGCAGCAGATATTCTGGACCACAAGTAGAAATAGCTAGAGACTGATGAGAACTACTGAGCTTGAAGGAAGCAGACAGAGGGCAAGTCAGCACAGAATTACTGCTTCTTTTGTCTAGGGATCGAAATTGCCTGCTCTATCCCCAGTGCCTCTAGTCACCGGCTACACATGTAGTCTTACAGGCCTGGAGCTAACAAAGCATTTAAGTGTGTTGTCAGAGAGGGTTGAGACTGCACATAATTCACAGCTGATGATAAGATAGAAAAGAAATTACTTGCAGACTCAACCTGCAACGCTGACAGTCTGAGCAGAGGGGGTCATAGAGGAGACTGCTTTAACCAGATTCAAGTTATTCAACTTTTCTCTTCTGCCTGTTTCTAAACAGAGAAGCTGGTAGTCAGGTAGGCTTTAAGGGATATAAATGACCCAGCAGTTTCACTTTATGACTGTTTTTAAATCAGTCTTCTTTGTTATTAGGATTACCATATTCCCAGAGTTTTCAGTGGGAAGTTATTGAAGAAAATTAAAAAATAAGAAAGAAAATCTCCTACAAAATCATCTAAGCAGGACTAAGGGCTCTTGCGCTCAGAGACAAGGTGAATGAAGTATCCTACACTAAGGAGCTGTGCTGTTGTTCAGCTGCTAGTAGACAAAACCAAAAATGCTCCCCAAACCAGTAAAAAACTAACATTGAAAGCAACACAGCAGTACTAAATTCATGATCCCTGCTCTGTCACAGGTTTTCTAAATAATCTCAGCAAGTTACTGAGCCTAGATACTCTAAAGTGTTCATAGGTGTCCAACTCCCAGGTATTTCACTGGGAGTAATCATCATTTTGTGGTTCTGGGATTTAGTTTCTGTGTACCTCACATCTTCATTTGTGACATGAAATAGAGAATCAGGTTTTCACTGTATCTTCCCCTTCCCAGTGTGGCATTATGAGAGTGCAGAGCTGGTTAGCTGCTCTGCTGCGGCAGAGGAAACTTCCCTGGCCTCAGTCCCTCCCCTGCCTAACGTATCCCTGCTCAGCAAAGCACTTACTTAAGAACATATCCAAGCCCTTTTCTGAATCGTAGCCTCTGGTACAAATTAGGGGGGGCAGCTTTCATCATGTTCTTCAGACCTCTGAGAAAAATGAGAGATGATACTGAGGTGAAGCGACTCAAATTAGGAGGTAAGTAATCAATACCAATGCACATCAATATAGCACAGTCCCAGATTCCTCCCATCTGGAAATAATACTCATGGCAATCATTTGAAAGCAGACCAGATGGAGGTTGTAGCAGGAGAGGAGAAAGAAGAGATAGTATATTTCTGTCTTTAAAATCACAGAAGAGGCAGAATCTTAATTTACAAATAAAATATAATAATGTGCCTGTAAGTAAGCTGTACATTAATCAGCGGTGTTCTGCTCCATAGCAGAACTTTGTGCCTGTAGTCACTGAGGTTTTGCTATATTTGACAATGATATACAACTAATACGTAAATCTTTAAGTACTATTTTCTAAATCTGTATTTATATTGACACAGATTATTTATCTTTTTGACAATATTAATCACCCAAAATATAATCTGTAAATTAAAAACTGTAATATTGTTATCCAGAAATACTGCATGCAGCTGAGAACATTTGTCTTCTGTGTTGCTTCTCTAATAGAAAAAAGTTATTACATGATTCACTTAACTATGTCTGTATTAATTATGACACAATTTTGCCATAGTTTTCTCAGACTCCTGTAAATTAAATGAAAGACTTGACTCCTTGAGATCTTCTGCAGCTTCTGTTGTTTGAGATGGTGGTCTTTTTTGAAGATTAATATGTATTGCAAAGTGTTAGAATATACAAATATTTTAAAGCCCACAAATCTTTACTAAGCTGTACAAAACAATCTAAAGCATCGAGCTTAAAGCTTCTGAGTAGCTGTGTTGATTAACATTCCCATGGGCCATTTCCATACTGAGGGCCTAGTATAAATTATTTCAATAATACATCATAGATGCTGTTGCTACTTTGCAACAATTTACATTTTCTCCATTTCTGCCACCAAAGCAGATGTTCTGTAGTTGGATCCAAGAAATGCCCACCTGTTGCCCTAGAGCAGTAAGCCACGACAGATTCCTTCCGGGACATCTTTAGGATCACATCACAATTCACAAAACTATCAATAGGAAAGGAAAAGAACTGATTAAACTTGCAGGCTCCTACCTTGTCTCCAGAATCATCCAGTAGGAATTGTGAACATTTTCCTTGAAGCCTAAAAAAAAAAAAAAACAAATAAAATTGCACCTCCCCCCAAAAAATCACTACGTTACCACTCTCTTAATCAGTTAGAATTTTATATGTAGCTGCACCATAGAACTTGAAGTCTTTGCCAACCTAAGTGCAAAATAGATTACAGAGAGAAACTGTGATTAATTTGTAATACTCAGGCCTACCATACTAAATTCTAATTCCTTTTCTTTCTTTTTTTTTCATTTTAATAGTAATTTTTGGCGGACAAATGTCAAAGCCCTCTGAAGATTTCAGAAAACAAGGTTGATCTTTAGCTTGAATAATGTTATGCCTATAGGTTAGAAATGATTATGAAGTGCCATGTAAAGTGACGGAATTTCTGTACTTTCAAAGTTCCAGCCTCTTTTTCAGATAATTTACTGTCGGCATGGCCACATTCTTTCTCTGGCATAAGGAATTAGTTAGCACTGGAAAATATTCTTCACCAAGTTGGTTCTTTTAAATTGTTAACCCATTAGAACTGCCATGTAGAGAGCTGCTATAAAATAAAATAGCATCTGTGATTGTCAGGTCCAGTTCAAAGACTAAGTAGGAAGCAAATTAATAGAAGCCAGACTTCATTTGTACTTCTACTGAGAGAGCAAGGAATTAGCTTTCAGATTTTAATTGTGATCACATATTCAGCTCTATCTTGACCTTTTTAAAAGTTTAACATCTAATTTAAACAGATACTTACAGATTTGCTCGTGCTGTTTTGCCGACCACTAGCAAATGCATGGTCCTCATGTTTTGCAAGTTTCATAGATTCATAGAAGTCAATGGAACTATGCTTGTTTGGTTATTTAGACTCCATCAAATTTCAGAGTCTGGTAAAATCACTTCTATAAAAGAGCTAGGTGTCTTTTTCTATTCAGGTTTTTGTCCCTCTGTAAAAGCTGCAAAAGAAAATATTCTCCATTAGAAGCCTAAACAAACCAAAATTTGAAGGCTTAGCTGACCACAGAACATTAATGGTTCTAATACCTTTCCATCACTACTCTTGTGCCTGCTGAATGGGACAGGGAAACCCTCCACTGGTCCCACTAATCCCAAAGCTGTACTTCATAGCGCGCTCTGTAGTCCAGAGATTTGACTCAGTAGCCCCTGAGTATGCTCTCTGAAGTTAACAGGATTTGTTTCAAAGAACTGAAAACCGATCTTAACCAGACTGATGAAAAAATATTTCAAAGCTACCTGGAGCTGTCATTTTTTCGCCTTTTTGAATCACTTTTTTATTTTGTACCACAAGCAAATTGTAAATATCAATATCACTAATTATCTTTATTAGGCCTGATGCAACAAATAACCATGTTACTCTCTTTTTTTCTGCCTCCTTTGGTTCATTCTTCTCCAACCTAAGGTTCAGCTCTTTTCACTGTACTCAAGAATTTTATTTGGATGTGAGACTCAAGGTGATTCCATTATATTAAATCATTATTTTATTATATTTGCTCTCCATGAGAGATTATAGTATTACTCACATGATTAGTTCTGCAAATCAGCAGTTCACAAAATTTAAGACCTTACAGAAGCAGTTTGTGTATACTTCATTTTATAAAGTATAGCCATGAATAGCTTTTGTTACACTATGTTAGTTTTCAGCATGTATGTGTGAGACAGTTGGGTTCTTAATAAGGGTCAATCAAAAGCCCTCCTCAGAAATCTCATGGTAAATTCAATGTCAATTTGATGTACAGACATAATACATAATCTATATTGAACACTAGAAAATATAAACAACATTGTAATGTTAAAACTTTATCTTTTTTCCTAAGATGTTAAAACAAAAGATTTCATAATTCTAATAGCTGTAATGAAAAACAGTATCTATGCATGCATTTGTACTCATTTTCTGTCAATTTATATAAGTGAAGACAGATTTTGGCATATATACATGTATGTATAAACCTACAAATGAGGTATCTAGTGCACTGTGTGCTCATTCCATAGCTCAGCTAAACTGTAATAAAAATTCCAACTTTCAACTACCTAGTCAGTGTGAAAAGCTTTTAGTTACCCTTGTAGCTTCAGAAGATCATACTAGAAGAGGTTCTTTTATGAATGCCTCAGAGATGTGTGTCCATAAATCACTATGATCACAGAACTGAAATGATCATGTAGGGAAGATTAATATAGATGCAATGTACAGCAAATATACTCACTTACTGCCTTGAAGGTAAAATACCAGAAAATATCATGAAAATAAACAGAATAAACGTTTGTGTGCCTGAGTATCTCTGGTGTTTTTAGAAAATGGTCCGTTTGGTTTGCTATTGTCAGAGTATTTTCAGTACTGTATCAATAATCAGTAAAGAACTAGTGAAAAAGAATTCTCTTTTTAATCTAGAAAAGAATGACAGCTAAGCACAGGAAAACAAAATCTACCTGCAGCTACCGGTGGGCAGCTCAACATAGCTTGTTGAAAGAATGGCACAGACCTCCCATGGCCCTCACTGATATCAAAGGGGGTAAGGTCAGGTAAGAGACAGCTGTATGGGAGAAAATTCCTTCAGCAGGAGTCCTTAATTCCTACTGGATGTGTGTAAGGCAGGGAGTAAACTGCTTTCTGGAAAGAAGTTGTATAAACTCCTCAGTTCTCTCTGTAAACCAAGAGTCGGGGAGAATATGTAAATATTCATCCTCTGGTCTGCTATTCAGATGGATTTCAAAGTACTGCTATAGACCTTAAAGCTTAACTGCATTTGAAATTGTAGCCCTGCCTGAGGGCAGGAATGTTTCAAAAAGGGTGAGGTAAAAACAGTGGTTACAGGGATTATGAGAAGCTCATGAGGTTTTTAATTGGGCACTTGGGCACTCAGCCGCAGATCATTTAGCCAGATGGGAATCACTGACTTCAGAGAAGTTAAGCACCCTAAGTATCTTTGATGCTGTAGACACAGAGCAGGTAATAATAAATGCAGTGGCTTATTAATGCAGTGTCACTCTGCTAATGGGAAGTGGGTCCTGTTTAAATTGAAATAGGCCATGCCTTTATAGGGGGAAGGAGATGAAAGAGGTCTGGGGTACATTATTAAAAGGAGTACAGAGATTGAAAGGAGATAGGAATGCATGTCTCCTTGGTTATGTGGGATACAGATGAGAGACAAGAAGAGCCAATTAGAGAGATTTGCTAATTTGGGATCAGTTTTAGTAATGTGTATGCTTACTGGCTTGTGGGAAGTTTCTGAGCTGTGGAGGATATATTAGAAATTGTTATAATTCCGTAGCATCTCCCCATTCTTACTGACTTAGACAATTGCATCTCAGGGAAATAACATGTAACAGCTATATCGAAGAAGGGTATTAGAGTCCCCTAAGCTTTGAATCAGTAAAGCTTTCATTTGAACTCCCAGCTACCAGCAAAAGTTTTCATAGCCTAGCTGATATGAAAAGTGTGAAGAAAAAGGCAGATGTTTGCCATGAATTCAGTTTCACTTTAATTATGGGGGGGGTTATGTCAACTGATGAAACGGAACTGATTTCCACGGCTGGGGTGTGCCCCAGAATACTACCAATTTACTTTTCCATTGAAGCCACTTTTTTCTTGGACTGAATTAGACATTCTGTGGACCTGTCAAAACGATCACTGTGATCAGCAGATTGCAGAAATATAGTTTGGGCTTTTTCTTCAGACAGGTCTTCTGAAGACCAAGTTCACCTCTAACAAGTTCTGCAGATTTATACTGTGGAGGGAGAATTTTTTCTAACTTACTTGATTTTTTTGTATACTACTTAAAAACTGTGGAGTGTGGCTGGTACATTTTTCTTTTTCCCTTTCCTTCTGTTGGACCTAACCTAACAACAGGAAGAATTTTGTCAAGGTATTAGCACGTAATAGACCCAATTTTTGTCCTTGTAAACATTTTAGTAACCAAAATTCCAGCTTGATTCCAAGCTCTCTCACTCTCACATTTAGTAAAACATCATTTGAAATCTGATTTGAGAAACTGAGGAAGGAAATCCCTTTATTCCAATTGTTCAGAGATTAAAGCCCTCATCCAAATTATGGGAGACACCCCCAATGCCAATAAAATCCCTTCCTCTCCCACAGAGCGCTTGAAACTCATGTCTGGATTCAGCTACAAAGTTGAGCAGGTAATGAGAAATTGTGGGACATCGCTAATACAAATGGAGAGATGACAGGGTCCTCTACCTCCTAGTAAATCCTTTGGTCTTTGAATCTCAGTTTCTCATAAGAGTCACTTATCCAGTATGCTGAGTTGACAAGTGGAGCAAGTGGTCAGAGATATGCTCTGTGCTGTTTTGCAGACGCTGTCCTGCAATTCAAATATAAAAAACAAATTAAATATTTGTTCAAGCTGATAGTTGGTGAAGTATCTTAACCTTTCAGGCTAAGGAGAGAAATCTTTCTTCTTAACTCACTCTGATCTCCCAGATGGACATTTCATACCTTTCTTTCTGTATAATGCTAACCAAGTTTTTTAAATATTTTTTAACTTACTTGTAGAACCACAAAGTTATTTTTTCATAGAGATTTGACCAAAATTAACTCAAATTTGCCTTGAGAAAATACGTTGAAAGGCATACTAAAAATAGTTCCTCAATGCTGAAAGGTAAGACAAACCACAAGATATCCACATCAGTCACATTTTGTTACATCTCATTAAATGGTCTGGCCACATACTGAGGAGCAAGAATACATAACTCTAGTAGACAAGTACAAGACAGTGCACAGATAAGCCAGCTCTTAGGCAGAAAGATAGGGAAGCAATCTTTCTGAGGTGACAGTAGAACACAGGTGTCAATCATGTCACCATAGAATCAAAGAATCATCTGCCAAATCCACAAGACCTGACAGATCTGTGCTCACCTCTTTGTCACTACTTTAAAATCCTTTTTTTTTTTTGTTTTTCAGCTTCAGTGTCCATGTGTGGTTTGCTGAGGTTTTCTTTAAGGCATGGCTGAAGGTAAATCTCAACAAATCCATTATCACATCAAAGTGACTGATTGTTGTCAAGCTGGCCTGAGTCAAATGTCAGCAATGTGCTGCATTTATTTATCATGCTGAGAGTGTGCGCAAAGTGTGGGGTAACAATATGGAATGTAAGCACAAAGTGTGCACGGGCTTCAAACTGTGACAAGCGTTTCATCAATTGAGAAAGCACATATGTCCCTCTGTAGGCTGATGACATATTAATAATTCAATTAATCATGGAGATGTTCAAAAAAGGGCATCAGTAATGGCACAAAGACAGAATAGCCACAAACCAGGAATATCCAATTATATTCTACAGAACTTGCAGAATGAGCCCACTTTAGAAAAGGAGGAGAAAGACCTGTTGAATTAGATCTTAACACAGCAAGATGCAATATCACTCTTCTTTCAGCTACGTATTTTGCAACTATAATGTCCATATTTGGATTTTGTAGCCAACTTTTTATTCTCTACTTACCTTAATCCAACTTAATGTTGAAAGTGATTTCAAGGTCCTAGCAACACAAAGGTGTTGTTATCCATTCTTGCAGGTCAGTGATCCTTGTATCAAGGGACTGGACTTACCTACTTACCTTAATCCAACTTAATGTTGAAGGTGATTTCAAGGTCCTAGCAACACAAAAGTGCTGCTATCCATTCTTGCAGGTCAGTGATCCTTGTATCAGGAGACTGGACAGGATGGCAGTGCTTTGTAGCCAGTACTTTGCTCCAACAGACAAAAAAAAGCAGCTCCTTCATGTACCTGCTGGGTCAGGGAACTAGTAAACATAGAGTTTTATGTGGTGGAAGTGACCTGCTGCAATTGGAGTTATCCTGGTGAACTCCCTGGAAACAGTAGCACAGTGGTCAGTGTAGGCCCAGTGGTCCCAGCTACCCTTGGGAGCTCATTTCACTGGGAGAGTGTGAAACAACCACTTTATAAATTAAAGCAATAGAAGATTTTTTAAAGTGAGCCATACTTGTAAGTACCATCATTTTAGAGTGCTACCCAGCTGGACGTCCTTTCAAATAAGCGTTTTAAGAATGTGCTGGTCAATTTCTCCTTGAACTCTTCTGCTTTTAGATTAAGTTAATTCACATACATTAAAACCAGTACACCCACTATTACCTGTGACTTATGAAGGTCTGAACCATAGAGATAAATCTTTAGCTATTGCCTAAGAGTAAATGGATTAAGACAGGACTTGGTAGGTAAGGATTGTTCTGTACACAAAGGAAATGAAGCATCAGTTAAGGACTGGTATGTGACAGCACGATCCTACATTTACTCCTTTATGCCTGCAGAAAGGCATGTGATGTAAGAAATCTTTGTGCCCCGTTCACATAGTGTCATGGTTTAAAACCAGGCAGAGGGCTCGTTCACTCACTCCCCCCCCCCCCCCCCCCCTTCTTGCTCTCCCCCTACTCCCGGAGGGACAGAGAGGAGAATCGAAACGAATGCAACTCCCACGGGCTGAGATAAGAACAGTTTAGTAACTAAGGTATAACACAAATCACTACTGCTACCACCAATAATAACAATGATAAAGGAAATAACAAGGGAAGAGAATACAACACCTCACCACCAGCTGACAGATAACTTGTCCCCCCAGGCCCGACCAAGCTCTGACCCATACCTCCTCCAACCCTGCAGTCTACCAGCCCTTCTGGCTAACTCCCCGTTACCTCCTGGGCATGACGTGCTGTGGTATGGAATACCTCTTTGGTCAGTTTGGGTCAGGTGTCCTGTCTCTGCTTCCTCCCGGCTTCCCCTCCTCCCTGGCAGAGGCTCACAAAGTCCTTGGACAAACCAAAACATCATTGTTATCAGCTCTGTTCCCGAGCCAAAAGTCAAAACACTGCACTGCACCAGCTACCAAGGAGGAGAAAAATGACTGCTACTGCTGAACCCAGGACACACAAATATAGAATTGAAAGTATGCTTTTTTACTTCCTTATTTTTAACTTTCTTCCCTTTTAGTAGCTTCATACACAATAACTTCAAACTCTATAACCTACGAATTGTCACAAGGAAAAAATAGGCAGACAAGGTGTATCCTTATTCTATAAACCTGATTGTCTTCACATTACTACTTACATATGTGTGTATATATATATATATGTGTGAGAGTGTTAAAATTATGTAATTACTATAGTTCTAAGTTCTATGATTTACTTTAAAATAAAATGCTATCTTTTAAAATACATAGCATAATATAGATGTATGTATATATATATATGTTTTACTCTGTTCCTCTTGTTATTAATACTCTTGAATCATGCAACCTGAAATTAGAGGATTGAGCCTCTTAAACGATCAAAGAGGGTGAAAAGGTGGTTAGCTTATTTATTTTCTACATCAAACAGAGCTTTGTTGTTCTAAAAATGAGCTGAAATCATTTCAGCTGTTTATTCTCCCTCTGAAAGCCGCTAACCACTTCTTTTACTATTTAAGCAGGAACTGCTTGCCATTTTCATTTACACTCATAGGTAATGATGTTAGCAAGCTCTATATTCAGTGCAATAGCCTCACTGCATTAGCCTGCCTTCTGTTGTTTTATATGGTTCTGCTCTTTCAAACACTTGTGTATCAAAAGGCATTTTCTTTTTCTACTAACCTGAATCTCCTACAAATGTCACCTTTTGTTTGTGGCATCATAACTACCCCCACAAGGGGAAATTTTTCACAAAGAGTTGTGGTCTTTGCATTAACAAAGTCTAAATTTAAGCGCATACAAGGAAAGAGCATCTATTTACAATCATCCATCTTCACTAATTAGCCGCTTGTAGGCAAACAAACCCCCAAATAAATGATAGATCCAAATGTTTCTGAAACTTGACTAAGCTCAAGAGTTCACTTCTAAAATATTCATCCTGCTGTCAAAGCGGTGATGATACCAAGAGATTGTTTTCAGAATCTGCGCCACAGACATTGTGGGGTTTTTTATAAGAATAAGCTTTCCATAATTCTTTTCATAAGAATAAGCAAAGACTTTGAATTTTGGATAGTTATCTACGAATCATTCACAGAGCAACACCTGCATTCAGAGGCTCATGTATGTGCAGTGCCTTTTCAGTGAGTATATGGATAGTGCTTTTATTCAGTTGCTGTGACAACAGTTGTAGCAATAGTGATTGATTGATTGATTGATTGATTGACTGAAGACACTGATGGTGTTGGAATAGGACTTCAACTAGCATAAACCAAAGGGGCTGAACTGACAACCCAGTCCATTATTTCAAAAAGCCTTTGGTCATTTTCTCTACCTTTGGTCTGCTGCCAAATACACTAAGATTGCACTGATAACTTTATAAATTCAGCTGAGCAGCAGCACAATACCAAAGCATGGCAGGTGACACAGAAGACTTGGAAGCAAGCAAGACTATCTATAGAGTTCCTATGTCTGTTTGCCCAATATTAATTTACCCATTAAATAATTGACGTAGTTGCTATCAGGATTTTACACGATTGCAAGCAGATGAGAATGTGCCTGGGGCAAAGGTAAAGAGAAGCATCCACAAGACAACATCGGCACTACAACGTATGTTATGCTATTGTTTATGTTCCCCTACCTCCGATATTCTGTGCTTATTAAATAGAATAGGAGTCTGTTTTAGGAAAATTTCTGCTTTTCAGTTTCTACACATTATGTTTGAATATACACCTGAAAGTATTAAAACATAACAGAATTTGTGGATAACATTAACTTCATTGTGGTATTCCATGGCACATCAGGAATAATACATTAATAATAATACAAACAACTGCAGCAGTGTTGTAAATAGAAGTCATTGTTATGCTATGTGGAAAATACTTACATACCAAAGAGATTTCCCTATCAATCACTGAAATAGAGCCTAGACATCCAAGGTTTTTCTAAAAATTTTCACTTTATTTTCATTTATTTTTATGACCCATACATTTAGTATTAAAATATTTTTTCCTCAGATATGGATATGAATGGTTCTACAAATGATTTTTACTATTATATTTTCACAGAGAGGCTAGCAAACATTTCCATACTAATAGTAAATTCTCTGGAAAATATAGCTCAGATATTCCGAAAGTGTTTGTGAATTTACACTGAATTTGTTGAATATTTCCAGCTCAGAAGAGATATGCAATCACAGAAAACTGATGGAGAAGGAAATGTGTGAAAACCCCAGAGAGCCTTGGGGATTGTGTCTGATGGGGGAGGTACAGGAAAGGATGCAGGAGGAATTGAAGGACAGTAGTGGGAAGGTTCAGCTCAACCTTACCCAGTGATGTTTGTCATGTTTTTCCAGCAATGCCATAAAATACATCACAGAAGTATTAAGGTAAGCAATTAAACCCTGTTACAAGAGCAAGCATTTCCTGAGTAACTGGAAAGAAGTGTGCTCCAATGCCCCTTTAAATGCTAGTATTAAGCTCTGCAGCATCAAGATTCGTGGTAGGGAAAGAGGATACAGGGGGTTGAGTTGGCTTTGGATGTTCATACTGACAGACAACAGAACAAATTACTGCACCAATTTTCAGAGTATTTCACTTTTCCCCATTTATATTGTTGCAGTATACATCTGCCCAGGCTAATTCTGTGTTCCCTCTTTATTTCCTTGAGGCTTTGAACAAGAAAAAAATTGACTATAGTTGCTTTGCCAGGTTGTTAAGAGGAGCAGATCTGTTGTCCTTTATAAACCACTTTGTAGATCAATCAGTGTTACATGTAGTCAGCATCCCAGTAAATGAAGAGGGTAACTGTTTTTACTACACCTGCAATTAGAGGCAAAAATACCGTATCTTCAGCAATTAAAGTCATCATGCTCATGAAAGTCTATTTTTAGATTAAATATTTGTACATACGGGCATATATATATAGACATAAATATATAAATATGTAGAATGAAGTAACTTCCCTAGAAGTCCTGTCAATGTTGTGGTAGTCACACACAGTGTATTTATGATTCAGTTTCAGCAAGGCTAAATGCCCACTTCAACTGGTAGTTTATTATGATTGCAAACTCCTTACTACAAACCACAGGCCTGACCCTCCTGTTATGCCAACATTATCAGGTATTTCCACTGCAGCTGCTCCAGCCTGCCAGTGATCTGCCTGACAGGCAAATGAGAGCCTCTTTTTCTCTGACAAGTTCCTGTACTACACTGTGGTATGCCAAAGCCCAGTAACAGCTACGAGCAAAGAGCAGCAGCAGCAATGCAAATGGGGAGCTGCATAGCCCTGCAGCATCTACTGTATGACAGTTTAAAATCATATTGATTGCTCCAGGGGATAGTAATGACTTGAGAACAAAGCTGTATTCCCGTCTATCTTTCTTGCTCTATATCTTTCCCTGGACTTCAAAAAGCTAGAACTAGCTCTTTGTAGGACCTGATTCTCACTGAAGCATTGAGTTCAACTGAAATAAAAATATCTAGTAAAAGTAATTGCAAAAGCTCGGTGAGAAAAAGTTACAGTTGGTACAAAACATATTTAACTAAATCTTTCGTATAATTCTGCAACCAGTGAAGAATTTTACTGCACCAAGTTTAAAGTCCTGTGAAGAGACATAGTTCAGCTTCATCTTGGCCTTTCATACCTGTGAGATTTTGAGCAAGCTGCAGAATATCAGCAGCAGAATCTTGAAGCTCATTAATCAACGTATTAGCATATTCCAGCAGAATGTTAACAAAGCAGGGACTAAAATATGCAAACCAACACTAGAAAGGAGAGGTTTCAGCATACTTATGTTCTGCAAATGCTAAACAGCACTCAGAAAGTAGTTGCAGATCTCAGACATAATCCACGTCTTGTTCTAGTATTAGAAGTGAATTGTGGCGAGTCTTTATCTGAGGAACAGACTGATCAGGATTTCCTTGTAAAAATGAAAGACTCATCACCTGTTGCAGTTGTCTTGAGCTTATTTGGCAGCTGCTTATCCTTTATATAAATTTCAAGTGAAAGGAGTTTAGCAGACAGAGAAGGTCTGTGCAGCTGAGCCTGGTGGAATTGTTTATTAAAGGCACTCCAAAAGGTTCCCAGCTGTTTCTTCCACCTGTTCTAGTTTAAAGCCTGGTGCAGAAAAATGGGAACAGCTGAGACCAGATGACCATTCTGGGCTTCATTTCACTGTGGATCAGCACAAAGCATCTTGGGCTTACACCCAGTGTAAGGTAGCTGCCAGTGACTCATTTGCATCCTTCAGGTGGCGCATTCTGATGTTTATGCAGGGAACGGTGAGTGAAAATCTTAGCTGCTTTTACCAAAATGTTCACTACATTTGCTGACTTTAAAGCGGTCTTAATATTGCAGACTGATACTCTCCTAGTGCAGTCTGGAAGCTAAACTTTTTTCCTCAATGTGATGAGAACAGGTAAGTAAATACCATATAATCTCTTTCGGGACTTATAAACGGTCCTGCTGAACAGAAGATGTGCAGAATAGGGAAAGAGCCAACAAGTGTTCCCAGCTCCCTGGGGTGAGTTTCAAAGCCTTGAGTCCAGAGTGAGATCCTTGCTGGTGGGAAGTATCAGGAGTAGCTGAAGTTAAAAGGACTTTCCTGAATGCAGAGAAGATCTTTCTCTAGAAATTAAAATAGCAAAAGCTGACTCCCTTTCTGTGTATGGGAAAGTGCCAGAGTCTGTAATTCAGTAGTCTAGATTGTCTGACTCTTCTGTTTATGAAGTCCATTAGTGAAGCTTTTAATTAGAATGGGTGTTGGTGGGGGCTAGATCAAGACCAGGTTCCCGGAGAAGGGAATCACTGTCACTTAATCTAATGAGAATATTAAATAAAAAACAAAGGTCATTACCTGGTAGATACTGGTTTTCATAACATCATAGCAGATATATACCAAATTAAAAACAAAATGAAAAAAAATTGATCCCTGCACTCATCTTCCCTATCAACAGTTTCTATCATTGTTACTGACTGCCATTAGGGATGACTAGACTGTTTCTCTCTTAGATCCAGTCTACCCTGCTTGGCAGTTTCTTTCTCTGGATTTGTTATTTTACTTGGAACTTTGCTTTTCACTCTTCATTATTAGCTGTCTGCTGAAGTTTGCTTTTTCTAGAATCTGTTTTCCTTATCTCACTGCCTAGTATTTTCACACTCTCCTGTACACTCAGCATCTTTCCCTTTGATCTTACTGTTTTCTTTTGCTTTCTGATCTCAGTCTTCTCTCTAGTGCAAACTAATCCTTTCATTACATAACCACTTCTCAAATTTATACATCTAGTTTCTTATTCTGTCTTATTTCCTTCTGTCTCATACATTGCTTTTTAATGTTTTCTCATTGTAACTTACCTTTTCCCTACTTTCCTCCCTGCTGCTCAGAGCTTTTTATATCTAGTGCATTGACTTTAACCTTGGCTTGGGAAGGGCTTGCCCAAAACTTACTAATTTTTATTTGCATGTAGAAGGTTATCTGTTAATAGCTTGTCTTATTTAAGATCAAGATGCAACAAGATTTGGAAAACTTCAGATGTAATGAAAATATGGATATTCTAGTAGGTATAATAATTTTGTTAAATAATATGCCATCTTCCTGCTTCTTTAAATATTTAAAATCACTTTGCAACTCTTTCCACACAGTACACAAGCAGAAGCAATTGGGAAAAAATAGCAGTCATTAACTTTGGAGATGCACTAAGCACAGCAGGTAGTATATATGATTCAAATTCAAACCACTACTTCTCAGAAGTGAAGTTTAGAGGGGTTATGTTTTCTGCAGTAAGCAGAGGAAGTATCATCTGAATGCCCATAAAAGTAAAGCATAAGGACCGATCCTCATATCTTCATTGGGGTGAGACAAAATTAATCTGGGACTCAGGACTATTAGGCTTAAAAGGAGGAAAAGAAAATCTTAAAAAAAAAAAATTAGAAAAACAATCTAGATTAATAAAATAAACCAAATATTAGTTAACTGTATCACATACTCAAAAAGATGGAAAGTTGACTTTTGCAAATGTGTGGTAGACAAAAGGTATTTTGAGGAAAATTGATTACTTCCCTTTTCAGTATGCAGAAGTGGAGTATGTATTAATCCAATACTGGTTTTAATACGTTTTATGTCTCTTGAGGAAAAGATACATAGCTCATATTTGTGACAGAACATAACAAAAAGTATGCTATTGCTTGGTCTTGCTGGCTGCACACTCTCTTTTTGCTATATTAGTTACAGTCACTGTCCTTTTGCACCTGCCTCGTAATGGTCAGAAGTTAAATTCCTGTCCAAAGCTTGTAACCAGTAAATAGACCCCATCAAACACCAAAAAAATAATTTTCCGTGAAGGTCAGGTTTGGGTCCCTCATACCAGCAGGCCTGATCACAGTCCAGCTCACCAAAGCTACTCTGAGGACCCACAGGATGTTTGGCAGGAGTACAGTGACTCCACATAATTGCACATTCAGTGGTGCTATGAGTCTGCTGGTGAGCTCCAGGACACAGAAGCTATGGAGTTGCCCAAACTTGTTTCTATCCTGCATGACAAAACCAAGTAGGTTTTATTGCATTTCATTTCCCTTGATCTCACAGAATCTGTGTTAGCAAATTTAAAAGCAACCACCACTGAAAGTGGGTATTCACTGTGAAAGTCATCATGGAAATGTTAATGAGACTGTAAGGACAAGCTGGACCACAGGCACAGCAGGCTGGTGGTTTACGGAGGTGGATATGCCATTCAGATGGGATTTCTGCAAAGCACTAAGAAACTTCTCTGTGAGCTCTGCCTGCCCCCAGCCATAGGCAGAATGCTGTTGTCTGTAATGCTACTTCAACTGATCAAGACAGTCCACTAGCCTAGGCTGAAATAGATGTGAGAAAGGGAAGGTTATCTTAGAGTTGTTTGATATACAGACAGTTAAAAAATGTATTGATGATCAGACTTTGAAAATTTTCCTGCTCACAAGCCCCTTGTGGTGTTCTCTATTATATGTGAAGTGTTGCTGGGTTTAGTCTCCAGCTTTTCAGGCAGCTTTCACCAAAAATAATAATTAAAAAAAAAATAATCCCTATTGACTTTCCTTGCTTGCAGCCCCAACAAAAGGTCAGGGATTAAAGGAAGTTGGGAAAACCAGAAATAACCTTCTGCTTGCAAGGGTGCCCTGACTACATATGGGAGGAAGGATGATAAAGAGGGAGTGGAAGAAAGTTCACTGAGCCCTATCCCATAGCTGCAGAAGTAACTGTCCCAAGGAAGGGGCTGAAGGACTTCCATGTACAGGAAATTCAAGGCTTTACCTTTCCTGAGCACTGCATTTCCCTTATTGGTTCTTGTAAATAATTGTCAACATGCCATTAGCTATGGCATTACACAGTAGCCTTCACCAAGTCAGCCCTTTCCATCTGTATCAAGCAGGATAATATATTTTAACGTCAAACGGAAAAAAGCATTAGGCAACATGATGGCAACTGCAACCCTTCCAGATATATTGCACCATAAATACTAGGAACCACTACAGTAGAGCTTTTATCAAATCCTGGGCCTGAATGTAAGAGGCTGTGGCTTCCACAAATCAGAAAAATGGTACAACAAATCACTCTTCCTGATGTCATATTATTCTGAGCTGCCATCCCTAAAGAACACGGGACGGTCAATAGTTGGTATGACAAATGGACCAGCCAAGGCAGTATCTTTAAGACATACACTCATCCCAGGTTAATCAATGTAAAGGGAATAAAATATCCAACTCTTTGATACTGTTATTCAAAGCTCCTGTTTGGCAGAGTACTAAAATATATATGGCTAATTTGGAATTCAGATTGCCTTCAGCAGCAGCCTTTCTGTGATTAAAGGTAGGCATGTATTTAAATGTCTTACAGAAATGGAACTTAGAAGGGAAAATGGGCTAATAAACATTTAGGATTCTGAGCTGACAGACTGACCAATTTCAAATTCAGACAAGCTTGGTGCTTTTCATATTATAAGAAGGAAGGTACATATTGTTCATGTTTGCTACTTTGTAAGCAATCATACTTCCTCTGTTGGCACTGCCATTCCATAATTATTTCCCTTATCCAATTAAGGCTGCAGCTAAAATTCACCTCATAAATCTTTCGCCCCCAAACAATTCAATTGCTTTTCCTTACCTCCATTGCGGTTAGCTGAGCGTGCACTTTTAAAGCTTGTTTCTTCTCCACATTCAAATGTGGGGTCATGTGCTGACTTCAACATGAATTTTCAAGCAAAATTTACTGCCACTTTGGCTTCCATGAATGGGGCTGTGAACCTGTGTGACAAAGCCATCATGTAAACAAGGGCACACAATAACAGTGATACATTTAAAATACATACAGAGAGATAGTTAACACCAACTCTTATGCAAGCATCACTCAATAGCTATGGCTACCTGACTGCTCCATGTCCAAAGATTAAATTATTATGGAGGAAAGCTTAGAAATGGGTGATGTAGACTACATGTATGTTGTCTGAAACAAAATGCCCTCCACATATGTGTAGGCTATTATTTGCTAAATAAAACTTAGAAAAAATCTTGTCCTAGGAGCTGTGACTCATCATCTTTATCTGTATCTAAATTCACACCAGCTGTTGTACCACATCAAACCTGCCACTTTTCAAATTGCTGGAATGATACCAAAACGAGATCCAAAAAATGATGTATCTAGTCTGTTGTTTGGGTGCAAAACTATAAAAGCACTGCAACAACTCTGTATGCATCACTTAGCATAAATTCCAGACAATGCTTTTGGGAGGGTCTATTTGATATAAAGCAACCTTTGAAATTGCAGCAGTCTATGGAAATTTAAATAACCACTCTGTTTTGTTTTTAGGAGACAGAGAATTTGCAGGGCTAACAGTGAATGATGATGGAGAAAGAAGCAACACTTGTAATTTTATATGTAGAATGAAAACGTTTTTATAGAGAGAAGAGTGTGTGAGGTGAGGAACTTATTACTGCATTGTACTCTTTCCAGTGCTTTTAAGAGATGACCCTAGATGAAGGGACACATTATGGAAAGGGACATATACAGCAGTAAAAATATTTTTTATATATTGTTGTACCAAATGTAATTTCTCTGGCTGATTCTTCTGAATTATGTAAAATAATACAGCAAGAACATGCCTGCTTGAAAGAGTTTCCAACTCAGTAATGAAATTAGAATCATAGAATCATAGAACAGTTAGGCTTGGAAAGGACCTTAAGATCATCTAGTTCCAACCCAAAATGAAGGGGTGCTGAGAGAAAACACCAAATCCTATGTTTTGATGGCAGCTCCTCCTGGTTTTAGCCATCATAATAGCTGTGCTAGTACTAGCTCCTACATATAGGACAGCTTCTGATTTGTTTACCTTGTTTAAAGTACGGAAAATCTGATAGACAACCAAGGACCTTAGCAGGCTTAAAAAAAATAAGATCTTTTTTTCTACTATGTTTTGAAACATGCAGTAAACCAAAGAGTTTTTAAAAGGAAGGACACTAACTCTAAATAAACTTTACAAAATACAGTATTTTTCAAAATATGGTTTGCAAAATAGCTGTTGATAGCAATAATTCCCACTTCATTACATTCTTACTGGTGCTGAGCCATCTTTCTGTGGAATGAGATAATCCTCTCATTGGAGGGTCAGGAAGAATGGTGGAGAGTGGAGAGCTTTGTGTTTGGCTCCTACATATCTTCCAGTCTTCGATTCTCAGCATTTTGCTCTTATGGCTCTACTGTTTTACTGTTTATGTGTGCTTTGATCCCATTTTGAATGGGCCAGTCTTTAACTTGCTCTCATCCTGAATTTTTCTGGAAAAGAATCCTTCCTCTTTTTTTTTTCTATATTCATTGAATAAAAAGAAAAACTAATTCAGATGGTTGTCTTTGAATGACTCTTGCTTTTTAAACTCATGGTTCTGAAATGAATTGGTTTATTGAGGTGTGTCAAGCTGTTTGAGTATCTCAAGCAATTCCATAAATTTTGTAAACATATGCAATTACTTATATCTTAATCAGTGACCACGTACTTTTTGAATTACTATAAAAGCCAGTCAAGGATCGTAAGGTTTTATGTCAAAGTATTTTTCCTTTGGGAAAATTTTGTCGACATTGAAATGTCTGAGAACTGTTCAAATCTGATATGCACAGTCCTTTAAGTAATCACTGAGGATGCATGTGATAATAGGGAAAAGGAGTGAATATATTCTTTGAGAGACCAAGGGAGCATATAGCACACAAAAGGTTACACTATCTCTGTAAAAGTTTTCACTGTGACTGTGGCAGAAATCTTGTATCCAGTTTGGAATCCACAGTTCACCGAGATAAAGAAAGAGTTCCGAGGGGAAAAAAAAAATCCCAACCCCAAACCAAGAAGACGCTTTCTGAGTTGTTAAATTGCTCTATGCTAACAAATTCAAGTGGTCAAATATCAGAGGAATGTGGGAAAACTGATGGAGTGAAATGACCGAAGCCCAAATGGGGAGCATAAAAGTGGTTCAGAACAGAAAAGGTTCTTCAGTCTTACACATTTAACAAGAAGTAAGACCATATCTATTGGAGCTAGATAAACATCCAGATTATAATCTTTAATCTTAATTAAATACTACTAAGATTTTTGTGAATTCTTTCACTGGCAGATTTTTCCATCAAGATTGAAAGTGTTTGCTATAACTTGTATTCTGCTTCACACGACGGCCTCTGGCTCTTTGTGGTATCTATTCTTTAGAATATCATTCTTTAAATATCTGTTAGTATCAAAAAGTCTGAATTGAAAGGAAGCATTTAAGGTGGACCGTTTTCTTAATAAATTTTTTTTTTTTTAAGAAATCTCCATGTTTTTTCTTTGCATTCTTTGCAAAGAAAAATTGCTGAAACTTTTACCTTTTCTGTGAAAATTGTGTTGGATTTCCTCTTTCTGATAAGCCCTTTGAGTGAAACCCTCTTTAAAGGCTGTATACTGCAGACATTTTGAAAGACATAGACAGTTAGAACCACAACACAGTGAAGCAGTCACCCATTATGTATTCAAAGAATGTGTCTTTCCCTCCTTATTTGTGTTTACTGTATTTATTGGTGTTCTAACACTTGAAAGAGTAATTTCAAGTATGGTTATGCTATACTGACACTTTCATGATACTGTATCTGTCTTTTTTAATAGATGTTCTTCTAATTTGCTTGTGATCTATCCTCAGCAGCATTTATTGTATTTTCAAGGATTAATGGGGGGAAGCCAGATTTAAAGGAGTAGGCTTTTCAGTCCTCTGTGCATGCAAATATTTTCCTACTGTGTACACAATCTCAGACTATAGTTATGGTGGGAATTTTCTTTTCTTGGGGGTTTTCTGTTTCATATTTTATCATGGAATGCTTGGCACATTATCTTTTCCTTTTGCTTTTTCTAGACATATTTCTACCATCTCTGCACATTCTGTGATTTTCTAGGAAAAAAAAAAGTAATTGATCATATGCTTTCTGCTGGCCTTAGCTCTTTTTCTACTCCCTAGTTTATGTGCTAGAGTTCAGAGGTGTACTCCATTACTTGTGTTCTGTACAACTACTGTATCTTACCAGTCTGTTGAAAGTTTCTCTCTTCCATACTGAAACTATAAGGAACCCATTTACAGCAATACAGAACAGATTTGGCTGAACCCTTGATTTTAATTAGATTCCCAGACCCAGATGCTCTTTGGGGAAAATTTAGGTTAGGCTCTACACAGTTCAGCATGGGTATACATGGGTTTCAAGTTCAATTTATAAGAGCAATTTATATTACAAGTAATATTTGAGTCTAGTTATACTCTACACTTATTTTCCTGCTGATCCCCTTCTGGCCAGCTAGGTGCAAATATCCGTGCTTTTACCTGTATGTGGAAGAATCTAACAGATGTCTGGATCTGGAGTACAACAGCTGTTCTCTGACAATTGCTCGTTATCCAAGCAGAAACTTAGGCCTCTTCTTTTTGAGAATCTGTGAATGAGCTGATAGAGAGGAAAGAAGGTCTATAACCCTGTATGAGTAAGATAGATAGAAATATTTCTTTAGCTTTAAATGGGTTTTGATTTGAGCACTCAGAGCTGTGGAGCATCCTGGGGAGGTGTGAGTTAGCTGGAGGCTGCAACTTTTTCAGCAAAGTGGCAGTGCTGAAGGCTGAAACAAGTGAAGTGTACCAGAGGAAACTGAAATTAAAGGGAGCCCAGAGAAACCACTGTTGACTTTTCTGGAGTGAGTGGAAAGATTACTTGCTACAGTTAGAATACGGAGTAGAAAAGTTAGCACACTGTCTTTAGCTGTGAATCAAGACAGTACACAAATTACGATGGGACAGAAAAGAGGCAGAAAACTCATTCCCCAGTTTTAAAGATGTTTGAGCAACAAACGGTACTGCACTATGGTGCTCTGGTAACGGAACAGGCTTGTTTGCCACTGATGCAGACCAACAAGGAATTGGACCTGCTAGTTACAGTAACGCTAGCTCCAAATCTTAACTAATGAGACATCATGCAGTCCACAAGTATTTTCATGCTGAAATAAGATAGGAGACATCAAAAGGGTGCAGCTCTGGAAGAAATACAGACATTGGGCAAGTAAGGCAAAAGGCAGGCTCTGGGAGACTATAACCGTCTTACAAGCCAGGCAAGGAATTAATTTTCCAGCTGAAGACTGACGTTAAGTTTCAAATGTTGCATTGGCCTATATGTTGACCTTTTTCTAATGAAAGGAAAGCAGGGCTTGAGACTCTCCCAAAGCAAAATTGTTAATGAGACCTGGCTCAGGAAACAAAATGGCAAAGATTTCCAATGGCTATCAGAAAACAGACACACACCCTCACCCCACAAAAAGGGGACCTAAATCCTTGCAACAAAGTGGGAACTGGAAGTTTCAAGAAGAGGGGCTGCTGCATTGTGTTAACTGGGATTTTAGAAAGTACTAATATGAGAAGTAAGTAATTTCTTTTGCACAGTATTTCAAGATTTTTAAATGCAGTTTCATTCAAATGAAATTTTAAATGCTGACAATTTCAAACAAAAGGAAAATAAGGAGATAGGACAGCAAGAAACTTAAGGTGGGCACAGGGAGCTTACTGAATTCTTCCTGAATTATAACTATGTCATCTTTCCAGGGACTTCAGATACCCTGAGATCATGAAGCGATGCTGTAAAAGGCATTGATCCACAGCTCTTTAAACTGAGGATTAACATTTTTCTTGGTATGTCCTTTCTAACATGTATATTATGTACAATCAGTCCATTGACTATTTGGGTGAACCTATAACTACAATCTGGTTTAGCTCAAACTACCACTGTAATGGCAGATCTTGCTTTCAGGTTGCAGGATGAGCCCCTGTTCTCTGGCAACAGTTTTCAAGTTACATGTACACTACCTCAAAAATGAGAGTCCATAAATGGAAACAGTAAATACCACATATCTTTAACCCTTTTACATTTTTATTTCCTTTAATTTGGAATTTATGTCCTTTTTTCAAAACTGCTGTACCCTAGTAAATTGATAATATGAAAAGGGTTAAAAACAAGGAAGTGAAATTATTTCAGTTGATATAAACATCACTTGTTTTTTAACCCTGTCTCAGTGTCACTCTATTCAAAAACTCTCCTGAGCACTTACTGCAAAATAACATTCTGTATTTTAGAAGCTTCCAGAGAAATAAGCCAGTCTAAATAAATTAGGCATTTCAAAGATACCATTTACAAGCAATATAGAAAGTTTTTGGAACTTGTGATACTAATAACAACTGCTGTTTGTTGAACAAGCAATTAAGTATTTTCCCAGTGAAGCACTACTCAGAGCTGCGGCAGATTATTTTTAGTGCTCACAGGCCTTTGTATATTTATTACACCAAAAAGGCAGTCAAGCAGTGACACCCAGTGGCTCCAGAATTCTCTCTTCATTTTCTATCACAGAGAAATCTTGGGTTTATCTCCTCATTTAAAATCCAGCATTACTCAAAATGGGTAAACAACTTCCTGTTGAAGAGGTAGTCAGAATCCAGTAGTTATACATGGTAATCTGGACTTCTCTGCTTGACTAGGTAACACTACACGAAATATTTAACTACCACGAATAGGGATACTAATCAACTCCATGCATTCAGGGAGTTACTCAAGAAATACATGGAAATACACTCTGCAAATAAGCATTTAAGTCAGCCTTTGAATGATCAAGGGTAAAAAAATCTGTGCTTAAAATCCTTCGCCTGTCAGAGACAGAATTCTTAACCATTTTTAAAGCCTTTGAAATTCATGAATGGAGAACACAGTGTAGGTGCAAAATTCTATTAATATGTATGATATCAGTAAAAATAAATAAGAGGTGATATTAGTACTGGCAGTTAGGATGACAACTTGACATTCCCGAAGTCATCTGGAACTTAAACTGCAAAGTAAACCAAAATTCTGACAGAACAAATTTTCCCATCAAACCTGACTGAACTGTAATTTCCACAGAGGCATACCTTAAAAATAAATTGTCTGCCTAACATGAGGAGTAAATATAAGAAATCTCATTTTGCAATCACTGTGTCTCCAACATAAATATGACATTTTTCTTTTTTCAATCAATAGCCTTGCTTTATCCAAACATGCAAAATGTCTTAGTCACATAATGCTGATGACCGTAAGAACAAACTATCAGATCAGACAGCCTTTAAAATATGGTCCAATAGCTGTTCTCAGTGTATGTCTCTGCCTCGGAATTATATGAAGCATTTGTAACCCCTAGAAGGTGCAGAAGAGGGATCTTAGCAGACTTCTTTGTTTTGCAGAGATGCTTCTCTAGCAGTTCAATGTAACCAGATGGGTGTATGGAAACAAAGAGGTCCAGTATACCTCTTCCAGCTATAGGCTGTATGATCTGATAGAAGTTTTACTAGCTGAGCTCAGGATAAAGATAATGAAGCTCATGTCTGTTACACTCACACATCTGTCTGGATGCTTTGCCCCTCACAGCGTCTGCAGAGCACAAGGGTCTGCGCCATTTGCAGGTGCTGGGTCAGTGTGGGGGGCTCACTGTTGACGCCATCTCATCCAGAATAGTGATAAGGAGGGGGCTGGAGCACAAGAGGGGAGGTGTAGAGCAGCCCCTGTGGAAGGTGGCCTCTGTTCCATGATCACCAGCACGAGTGACCACAACAGAACCAAGGCACACCACCATCAGCAACAGCCCCATAGGTGAGCCTTGCTCTGCTGAGCACAAGGCAGTAGTCATCCCACTTTGTGGTCTCCCCCTGCCCATGCTTCACTCCTTTGCTATTAGGATACTGTGAGAGACTGCCAAAGACAAGGAAAATAACATTCACTGCTCTACTCTTGTCCCACTTGGGCCAGCCAAGCAAGCTCTTAGGTCAAGCCTAGCACGATTCCCTCTTAATGAATTCTCACAGGCTTCCACCACCTGATAGCTGCTGCTGGCTTGGACAAATGTGTTTCCATTCAAAGGAAGCCAAAGCATGTCACCCCATGGGTTGCAGCAGGTAACTTGTGGATTCCTTTTAACTTCTTCAAACCCGTTGCAATGTCACAAGAGCTATATCTTCTTTTTAATCCCACTACTTGAGGGCAAATTTAACTTCTGAATTATTGTGATCATAAGAGCCATCCGTCCATTATCTTTATCAAAATAGGCTGGAAAGCTGTTCTTACTGCAACACAGCTCATAGTTCAATCAGAATGTGTCTTTGCAAACCCATCACCAAAGGAATTTTAAAAATATAAGATATATATATGTATCCTACAGCTATTTACAAAGAGATGGATGAAAACCACAGGACAGCACTGAAGAGAAAAATTTCAATGAGAATGGGCCTTGGCTTGCTCAGAGTCTTGTTAGATAACAGCTTCAAAGGGATGTCTCAGGATAGAAAAAACATTTGCTGACTGCCTTCTTCCTTTTTCTCTTCTCATAGCTAAAAGGCAGAGGAGACCGAATTCCCTTTATGTGCAAGGTTTTGGTAGCTGGAGGAGGCTGCCAGGTGTCTGAGAAGACACCAGGAGCTTTCCCCATGTTGGACAGAGCCAGTACTAGCTGGCTCCAAGACAGACCAGCTGCTGGCCAAAGCTGAGCCCATCAGTGATTCTGGTGGCACTCTGATAGCAATGGGAGGGAACAGTTGCTTCTACTTAGAAATTCATAACAACTCCCAAGACAGAGGCCTGAAATAAGAACTCTCTCTTCTTATTTTTCTTCTTCAAAAAATACAGTGGAGTATTTGCTTTGGACAACAGATGCTGATAAGGCTTGTTTTATACTGAAGTGCCAGCTGTTCCTTATGTTCCAAAAACAATGCCAAACCTGCTGTTATGAGACTTATTATAGTGTCTTTTATCCAGGGGTAGGTTGTTCCAAGTGGGCAATTATTCCCACTGAAGTTTTTCCTCTTTTTAATAGACATGAGGGTTTATGCCAGAGCTCACTGCTGTTCTCATTACCTGTAGTGACTGGGTACTTGGAGTAATAAGCCATATGGCATTCTATAAAGCAGAACTACAAGTGAAGAGCAAACAGAGCATTAAGTGAAAAGGGAAGTTTGTATTTCCATAACTGTAGCTACATTTTCACCCGTATTGATTGTGCGAAGGTGGGGATCATGGTACAAACACTGCTTTTAGAGAAAATCAGTTTTGCTTGGCAGAAGTAAAAGCTCTTTCCTGTGTGCAGGAGTGCTCTCCCACCTCTGTAAAAAGACAGAACTTATGACCTTGCAGCAAGAAAAGCATCAGTTCTCTCTGCTTACATCTTCACAAAGAACCAGCTCAGAGAAAGCCTTCATCCACACATTTGATTGATCCCGTCTCTAACTTCCAACCTACCCCTAGCCCCAATCTCATCTATAACTCACACAACCAGTTTCTGGGGTGGATTCATTTTTTCAGTGTCAAGAGCTTGGAGCCCCTTACAATATCTGTGCTACTACAATTCACAGCAACTGCCAAATACCTGGAACTCATCCCTTCAACCCTCAAATGTCTACTCATAGTCCAGTCACTCCAGAAGTACATACCCCAAGAGCCAGGTCCTTGCTTAGAGGTTTGTGAAAATCTCCCAAAACCTAAGTTCCTAATTGTGTCTCTTTTGGAGGAGTTCAAAACATTTTTTTATACGTAAGCAGCTGTTTTAAGAAAGACAGCTTCTGTAGCTTTTCTGCTTCTCAAACTTGTTCCTGCCAAACAAGTCAGGATATTTCAGGAGTTTCCCGAGTGACTTGCTTTTCCTATTTCCAGAACAAACAACTTTGTTTTCAAATGGAGGAAATGCATGTTTTGTCCAGGGATGAAACCTTGGAAATATCAGTGTAGCAGATGCTAATAACTCAGGAGTCAATATTGTTGGTAGGCATTTTTCTGTAACACCTGGGCACAAACATAGGGTAAAAATGCAAATCCATCTGTTTATTTAACAAAGCTCAGCCCAGCAAACATCTGATCCTGATCTGCACAGCTCTCTACTGGAAATTACTTGAACTACTGCTGTTGCAAAGACAGCAAACAGATAGGAAGCCCTGGAATTAGTACGGTATAACACCAGCTGTAATCATTAGAGTTTCTCCTCCTTAAACTTAGCCTGCATTTAACCACTTCCATTAAATGATTTCTCTCCTGAAGTTACAACATGCAATGCTGTCAGTGAAAAGGCTGAACTAGCTAAATATACACTTCAACACTATTTACCTGAGGCTTCATGATTAATATGTTCTTACATTCTGCAGTATAGCTTCTTCTTGCTTCAACCATGAATATTTGAGAAAGAACTGCTGTATTATTTTAAAATACGACAAACATACATAACATTAGGATGATCACTAGCAGTACCAATACTCTTTTCAAGTTAGTGTATGTTATTTATACAGATTTTACATCCAAAAGAGGACAACTACTACATTCAGTGCTTACCTTACTTATGTTTGCAAGAAAATGGATCAAAGCAGAACATCAGCACATGTTCTGAAAAGAGGCAAACCCCATTATTGTCATGTAATTCACCATGACTTCTTTTCAACTCCATTTCCTTTCCATTGTTAGTGTAAACCTTACCACTTTTTCAGTCAAATCCCACATTTCTCTGGGCAGCAGAGACTTCAGGAATTTTGGGGTCTATATGCATACACACACCAACCCATACCTGAACAATCTCTTGTAGCAACATTGTAAAATACTCCAAAATAAACAAACAAAACCATATAAATAAAAATATCTTACAAATGGCTTTTAATTTACAACTGAAGAGAGACATGGACCTGCTTGAGAAAGTCCAGAGGAGGGCCACAAAGATGATCAGAGGGCTGGAGCACCTGTCTTATGGAGACAGGCTGAGAGAGTTGGGCTTGCTCAGCCTGGAGAAGAGAAAGCTCTGGGTAGACCTCAGAGCAGCTTCCAGTGCCTGAAGAGGGTCTAAAAGAAATCTGGAGAGGGACTTTTTACAAGAGTGTGTAGAGCCAGGACAAGGGGAAATGGCTTTAATCTGAAAGAGGGGAGATTTGAGTTGGATGCTGGTGAGGCCCTGGCACAGATTGCCCAGAGAAGTTGTGGCTGCCCCATCCCTGGCAGTGTTCAAGGACAGGTTCGACAGGTCTTGGAGCAACCTGGTCTAGTGGAAGGTGTCCCTGCCCGTGGCAGGGAATTGGAACTGGATGATCTTTAAGGCTCCTTCCAACTATAACCATTCTGTGATTCTATGATATTTATGATACAAAGTTATTTTTCCCTCCTCAAACACTAAGGTTTTTGCTGCAAAAACAAAAACTGGACAGGACTATAAGGTTTACTGAGTGACACATCTACAGTGAATGCTATTAATGAGGATAATTGGCGCTGATTGAGATGACCAAGATCCTAAATTCTTTCTGAGCAATAACCAGAAGTCAATATGAATTACGGAGCATTGATGCAAGCTTATTTGCTGGTAGATTGTTTAACAAATGATTCAGCAGCTTATGCATTTAAGTTATGTTTTCATTGTCATAATAAGTCATAGCCTAAAATACAGTACTCTACAGAACTGTCTGGAAGCACACAGACATGGCAAAGTGTACGCAAAAAACTGCAACTGAGAAGAGAAAGTTTCACTGGACATTCAGGATGGCCACAATTATCTTTCCAAACTTTAGTAGAAAGAATCTACACTGCGAGTAAAATTAAAAGATTTGGGTAAAGGAAACTAAATATGAGCCATAAAATCTTTTCCAGCTCCTTCAGGTGAAAGGTATTGTTGACTCAGCTAAAGCCAAATGCAGTTGCTCCACCTTCAAGCCTAAAAATGGATTCCTACATGTAAGTCATGTCTTTGTACCACCTGCGTGTCCCAAGAATTGGTGCTGCTAAATGTTGTCAGCTGGATATTGTGTCTTCTTCTGAAAAACTATTACAAGAGATGGAACCCCACATCATGGATCGGATGAAATCAGCAGCTTTATAGAGATTGGTCCATGCACTAAGGAATGATCTCTCTCTTGTGTGGGGGGATGTATATATATATGAGACAAGAGTGATGGTATATTGAAAAATGTGAGATCTGAGCATTATGCGAATGGTATGGAATAAGGGGTGGATACTGTCCTGGGTTCAGCAGTAGCAGTCATTCTTCTCCTTCTCAGTAGTTGGCGCAGTGCTATGTTTTTGACTTTCGGCCTGGGAACAGCGCTGATAACACCGATGTTTTTAGTTGCTGCTCAGTAATGTTTACTCTGACCAAGGCCTTTCTGAGTCTCATGCTCTGCCAGGGAGGAGGGGAAGCTGGGAGGAAGCAGACAGGACACCTGACCCAAACTGACCAAAGAGGTATTCCACACCACAGCAAGTCATGCCCAGTATATAAACTGGGGGCAGTTACCTGGAAGGGCTAGATCACTGCTTGTATCAGGCTGGGTATCGGTCGGTGGGTGGTGAGCTGTTGTATTCTCTTCCCTTGTTATTTCCCTTATCATTATTATTATTGGCGGCAGCAGCAGTGATTTGTGTTATACCTTAGTTGCTGGACTGTTCTTATCTCAGCCCATGGGAGTTACATTCTTTCGATTCTCCTCCCCATTCCTCCGGGAGTGGGGGAGGAAGGGGGGGAGTGAGCGAGTGGCTGCGTGGTTCTGGGTTGCTGGTTGGGTTTAAACTGTGACAACATCCTTCTTAACTTAGCTAATAGCTGTATTTCATCCAATTTCTGTCAAATGAGAGATTGCAAAGTGAAGCCCTGTTACCTCTAGATATAAAGAGATTTCAGATGAAAGACTTAATCTTTGTTATGACAAGGGTTTCAGGTGAGACTCTTGTCTTCTGTGGTGAAGGTGGGTCAAGAGGAGCTCTATTAGTAGGGAGCTTCTGGTACTGAATGCAGATAGAGTTTGGAAAAGGAGCATGTTCATGTAAGTGGGTTAAAAAGAAAATACACAGTAGTATAGGCTGCTCAGAACCTGGTAAGGAGACATTTTAGTCTTAGTATATGGGTTTCTGTAGTTTATGTATCACAGCACATAGTGAAAGGCCCCCAGGTAATCTGGAAAATCATGAGTTGCATAAATCTTGAGAAAGTGTGAGCAAATTATCAGAAGTTGGATATTCTTAAGAAACTTTTATTTAATAAACAGCTAGTCTGCATTGCAGTCAGTATGGACTGATTGAAAAGGCCATCATTTAGAGCTAAAATAAAAAAATCTCAATTTTATCTAAACCAAAGATGATCTAAAAAAATAAGCTGTTTTCTTCTTTTTCTGTAAATTTTATTTTGGTTGGAAAAGATATAAAATAAGCTAGAAGGCCTGCTTGTCCATTTGAATAGAAAGCAGGGAGAAAAATCTAATTGGGGGGGGGGGGGGAAATAAGGGAGAGGAGTAGTTCAAAGAAACTATCTTATACAAAGTCCTAAATCCTTCTTTAATACTTCATGGGACTGAATTTTGGGTGGCTGTTGCCTAATGTTAGTTAGCTAGAAAATGCTACAAAATTAAAGTTAACAACAATACTTCTGTAGATGATGTTCCTTGTACTTGCTTTTGCTAAGTCCAGCCCTAAAATCCTTCAGATTAAATTCATCATACCAGCAATGGTTGTTTAAATACAAATTGCTGTTTTGTAATTACCTTTTGCTCTTTAGGGTAAAAAATGGTCATGTTTATCTAATGTGAGTTGATTTCCTAATTTGCCTTTTCATTCTTTTCACTTCTAGCACTTTTACTTGCTCTTGAAATTTCTGTTGTTAATTATTCTGAAACATAGCTACCTGTACTAGTTTAAAACAAAAACGTTTCTAATGCCTTGAATTGTGTATTCTGTTATTGGCTGTGTTATAAAATCATGGGGGATTAAAAAGAAAAAGAAAGAAGAAGAGAAAACCAGTTTATATAAACAGTTTGATATTTTTAGAGCAAAGGGTCAAGCAGATCAGCTTTTAATTAGAAACAGATTAAACTTTGATCACTCCTGCAGAGCTCTCCAACATTGATTGAAGGTAATCCGTACAAGCTGTGGAGTGAGTGCAGTTTGCCAGTGACTTTATATCTAAAATTGAAGGTCAGAGAGTCAGCACACTAAAGCTGGGAAGACTTAGATCCTACTGGGGCATGGACACAAATAATGTGCTGCTGGGGAACAGAAAAGAGCAGTCCAAACTACAAATCAAATGATAAATTGCTCCTAAGATCTCAAGATCAGATCATTGATTTATGGTAATGTATGACTATGTCTAACTGACATAAAACCGGGTAGTATTGTAGCTCATATCTGAGGAATGGAAATAATAATCTTTATTTCTGTAGGTTTTGGTCACATAAGATAATGGTAGCTTCAAAACAGAATGAAAAGGATCAGGAGATTTGAGTAACTGTATATATATTTATCATCTGTCTTAATCATTGAGATGTTTATGGTGTTTCTACAATGATTAACTGCTTTAAATTGTTCCATCCGTTTTGTTGGACGTAGCAAAGCTAAATCTCTAACGTTGTTAACAGTGAAAATAACAAAACTTTTGAAGAAAGCACAGTCCTTTGTGCTTTTAATTCATTATGTTTTGTCTGCTTCTGAAAGGTCTCTCTAAATGTTTAAATGGTCCCTGTGCTCATGAGAGCATACATTACTTAATAGTGCATACTGTGAAATCTCACTGAAGTTTTCTTCAAAGCAGTGTCGCCTAGTGCACAAGTCTGCTGACCTAAATTCTGTACCCAGCTCTGAGGCAACCATTTTTCTTATTTCAGTCAAA